>NC_081407.1:260779323-261150573 GCF_030272615.1 Cryptomeria japonica | reverse complement strand
TTCCTGGATAATCAAATCCTCTATCACAAAGCTTGATCAATCTATACTAGGTTCATAATCTTGGATATATCTTTCCTATTTTGAACCTAGGTTATATCAAAATTAGAATCGCACCAACATTGGAATCAAACAAACTTGTAAATGGTCAGATGCTTATATGAGTTTTAAGTATCACCTTAAGAAAAGAAAACCCAGTTATAAAGCTACTCAGAAAAGAATAACTTTTTGTATATCATTCACAATATCTTATTAAAACATAGGACATTTCTACACTATTTTCATCACTGCTTACGTGGCTACAGTACAGAGTTTGATGGTGAAATTTTCTAAAGATGTGCTTTTTAACAAAGAGACGCTTTATCACAACGAACAAACAATAGTGGTAAAATCAACAAAGCACATCTTCCTAAACCAATAATCACTTCTTGACTTTGTCCTTTGGAAATTTCAACAACTTTGAAATAATCACATGCTAGTTTGGACTAGAGCTCAATACGAACAACTTAGAAAAAAACAACAAATGGAGGAAGAAGATAATCCTGTATTCCAAACTTTTGGGTTTACCGTTGTTGATGGAGAAGCAATCAATAGCACTATTAGAGACCTCGAGCAATATTTCAAATTTGATAGGCTAATGGAAAAATTGTTGGCAAAGCAAAAAGAGAAATATCTCTTGATGTTGGCTAAATCTGGAGCTAAACTACCACAAGACTTTAACATAGAAAGCTTGAAACAAGATGTGGAGGCAAGTAACACCCAAAACATAGATGATCCAAATAACAAAGATTTGAAAAAGAAACTCATGAAGAAACAAGGAAAGAAAGGGATGACACAAGAAAAGAGCGCAGTGATAAAAGAACTCACGAAGAAACAAGGAGAAACTATGTGGATAATCCATTGTTAAACCTTACTCAACAACTGAAAACTCTACAACAATAGATACAAGACATGCAAAATGGAACAAGCTCCAAGAAGTATTCATTAGAAGATATATGCCCATATCCTTTCAATAAGAATTTGAATATGATACCATTTTTGCAACATTGCGAGATTCCTAAATATGACAAATACGATGGAAAATCCAATCCTTGAGATCACATTAGGGAGTTTTGTACTATGAGCATGTAATTTTCTCATGATGAAACTTACTTTATGCATCTTTTTCCTAGGAGTTTAAATGGACAATCAATGGAGTGGTTGTCAAGATTACCATCCGAAATCAAATCTTTTGAAGAACTTGTGAATAGATTTATTTCACAATACTCCTATAATATAAGGAATGAGATAACAATGCTGGATCTCTGCAATATTAAACAAAAGAATGGCGAGTCTTTTATGATCTTCTTACAATGATGGAAATGAATGTTTAATAGGTACCCCCGAGATGTACCTAATCAAGAAAAAATGGACATATTCATTGATAATCTTATTAGTGAAATGAGTTATCGACTAAGAATGCAATGTCCTCCTTCTTTTGCCAAAATGATCGAGAATGGTCTGAAAATAGAGAACGCGATGGTAAAGAAAGGAGAGATAAAACTTTGCAATAATTCATACAACAACAACAACAACAATGACAAACCCAAGTTCTGGTCAAAGAATAGGAATGTCAAGAATGAAGGGAATGACGATAATAGTGCTACAAAACAACAACAATCAATTTTTAATCTATCAAGTCAAATCCCAAGCAATAACAATCCAGAAAACAATAAAGCCAAGTCCTTCTTCTCTAATCCTCAGAGAAAATTCACAAACATTAGAGAACCTTTAGAATCAGCTCTAAAAACTCTGCTTGCCAACAAATTGATTGTTTTACCACAAGCAAGAAGTTATGAACCACCAGTCAAGCCAAATTGGTGGAATGACAATCATTTTTGCAATTACCATTGGAATAAAGGTCACCAAACAAATTATTGTCAAAGATTGAAACACCTTATCCAAGATCTAATCGATAATGGAACCATCATAGTGGATAGCCATAAGACAAACGAATCACACCTAGCTTTCAAAACTCCACTTCCAAATTATGACAAAGGTGAACCATCCCAATTAAAAGATGACAAAGGAAAAGCCAAAGTGAATTACACTTATACATATTATGATGTGGTAAATGTTATCATTGTTAAATATAATCCATCTTCAAAACCGATCAATGTTATTATGAGAAGAAAAGAAAAAGTTACCTTTCCAGGTAGAGAAAAAGACCCAATATCCACTTCACAACAATACAATTTAGTAGAGAAATTACAAAGAATACCCGCTCAAATATCAATTCTGGAACTTCTCAAGGTTTCACCTATGCATAAGGAAATTTTGGAGAAAGCTTTAGTGGAAACAACAGTTTCAAAAGATTTGGATATAGATCAGTTCCAGAACATGGTAGGACACCTTATAGCTCCTCATTTCTTATCATATTCTGAAAATGATGACGCATCCTTACAACATCCTCACAATGCTCCCTTACATGTTGAAGTGACCATCAATAAAACTCATGTTAAACATGTACTCATAGATGGAGGAGTCAGCTTAAACATTTGTGCATTAAGTTTGATAAAAGCTTTGGGATATTCAAAAAATGCAGTAGACCCAAAAAAGAAAATAACCATCAAGGCTTATGATGAAGAAGAATGTTCTTCTAAAGGAATTGTTGTGCTACCAATAAAAATAGGACATGTGGAAAGGAATACATTGTGTCAGGTTTTAGATTTGATCCTCTCTTACAACACTCTTCTAGGAAGACCATGGATTCATAAGATGCAAGCAGTTCCTTCTACATACTATCAATGTGTAAAATTTTCTCATGAAGGACAATAGATCATTGTAATTGCAGATTCTAGTCATATTGCAATAATTTGAAGCCAACACAAGAAACAAGAGTTCCACATAATAGAGAATCAGTATATCCTACTAAATAAATTCAAGCAAAGTTATGGGAAACTTTTGAGAAAAATCTCAAATTAAATGATGAAGGAATGGGAAAATATTCTTTACATAATTTTCCACTTTCCCCTAAGTCATATGGAGAGCCTATAGGTATTCAATTAAAGACATCAGAAAGATCAAAACATATGTTTAAAGAAACATTTGTTAGTGTTGGAACTCTTGAAGAAGAAAATGAAGACAAAGACATTCTTGGTTGGTTGTACAAGGATGAAGATAAAACTATAGCAATAGCAGTAGAAGTCAATATTCCCATAAAATAATATGGCAAAGGTTCTGAAATCATGCAACAAAAAATGGGATATGGACCAATTGGTAAGCGACATCAAGGTATTTCAGAACCTATTTGTCCACACTCACAATCCAAAGAAGATAATTCTGGGCTTGGATATCTAAAATCCAATCAAAAGAAACATAATTGTCAACAACAAAAGTAGAGAAAGAAATTGGTTTTTGAAGAAAATTGGCAAGAAAAACTACATCAAGCGACAGAAATAATAACCAATAAAAAAAAGAAGCAAGAAGAACATGAAAAGAAAGAAGAGGAGATTATCATCAAAGGTAAAGAAAAATCTTGTACACAAGTTCTCAAAATACAAACAAATGGAAAATCTGAACAAGATATTCCAAAAGTAGTAAAAATAGAGATGGCATAAATCAGAGAACTTTTTGCACCATGCAACATTCCGGTATGGTATAGTGGAGTAATCCTACATCAAGATTTAGAGACAGATTCAAATGAGTATGAGTGGGGTCCAGATGTCTTATGTACTACATCAAGTAAAGAATACAATGAAGACCAAGAAGCTATCATGAAAGAAGACTTGTTTATTACAAAACAAAAGATGGAGTTAGAAAGAAGGCAAGAAAAACTCAGAATTCAGAGAAAAGAGGTGTATGCAAAAAGGAAAGGGAATGACAAAGACAAAGAAGTAATGCCACAAGAAATACAAACAAGGATAGATCAAGCATTTGGAAATATAAGATTTTCATCAAAAGAGGAACAAGATGTATTCAGATGTGGCAAAACCATAGAAGAATTAAGAGATAGTCAAGATGGATTGACTATTGGTCCAAAAGAAGTTGAGTTTGAAAGGAGATAAAATATAGAAAAAGAATCCTCTTTATCATATACACGAGTATGTCAACTCTAAAATGCAAATGAGGTCAATCAAGAAAGAATTTGCAGTATTAAAGATGTGTATGTTGATATAATTCATTCATTCAAGGGACAAATGTCAGTTGAAGAACCACTTGAGTGTGAACTACAAAATACTCATATTGATTTTGTTAGAACTAATTGGGAGACGCTTGAGAAAGACAATTCTCAAAAACATTTAATCTATAATAGTACCTATTCTATGCTAAGTTATGATCATTATGTCATGAATGTTGAAGCACCTAATTATGACAGTGATTATGATTTACCCCTTATTCATCTTGAACTAATTGATTGGGATAATTTAGACAACCCTAAACTAAATGTCTTTTCAAATGATCATGAATTAGCTATGTACCTTAATGTTGTTGAACCCATCAAACCTAAGATATCTTCCATTGCAGAATCAAGTGATGTTTCTCGTAGTCAAGAGAATACCAAACTTTCCAGTCGCAAAAGAAAAATAAAACAAGGAAAGAGACCTATTGTTGAAAACCATTTCATGGCAACACTAGATCAATAAAAAGAGAAAATAAAGGACATATCTAATGGTGAGAACCTCTTTGAGGCACCAGAAGATGGAAAGTTTGACATTCTTCCTACATATTTTCAAGAGAGATCTGCCATCCTGATAGAACCAATAGAAGCAGTAAATATTGGTACATCAAGGGATCCTAAAATACTTCATTATGCTGCCTCATTATCAAAAATAGAGAGGAAAGAATACATGGAATTCCTTAAACAAAGACAAATAAATTTTGCTTGGTCATATGTAGATATGCCAGGACTTAATCCAGATCTTATCATGCATCATCTTAATGTGGATTTAAAAGAAAAACTAGTTAAGCATAAGCTAAGAAAGATGCATCCACACATTGCTCTTCTTGTAAAAACCAAGCTAAAGAAACTATTAGAAGTAGGTTTTATAGGACCTGTTGCTTATCCAGAATGGGTTTCAAGTATTGTACCAGTGTCAAAACCAGATAAAAGCATAAGATTCTGTACAGATTTTAAAGATTTGAATAAAGCATGTTGAAAAGATGATTTCCCGCTACCAAATGTTGATATTATAGTGGACTTGTCAGTAGGGCATGAGATGTTTTCATAAATGGATGGCTTCTCATGATATAATCAAATAAGAATTGCACCTGAAGATCAAGAAAAGACAACTTTCACCTATCCATGGGGAACATATTGCTGGAATGTTATGCCATTTGGGCTTAAGAATGTAGGAGCAACTTATCAAAGAGCTATGATGACAATTTTCCATGATATGATGCATACATTTATGGAATATTATGTCGATGACATACTTGCAAAATCTCATACAAGAAAAGAACATTTGAACATCTTAAGCAAGATTTTTGACAGGCTGGAAAGATATCAATTGAGATTAAATCCAAAGAAATGTGCATTTGGGGTAACCTCTAGAAAACTCCTTGTGTACATTATATCTGCTAGTGCAATTGAAGTAGATCTTGAAAAGCTCAAAGCCATCATGGAGATGGAGTCACCTAGGAACATAAGTCAATTGCGATCTTTACAAGGAAGACTGCAATCAATCAGGAGATTCGTTTCTTAGTTAGCAGATAAATGTCTTCCATTCACCCATCTTCTACATAAAAATATTCCATTCAAATGGGATCTAAAATGTGAAGAATCATTTTTGCAAATAAAAGAATATCTTATGAGTCCTCCAGTACTAGTATCACCAACCAAAGGGAAACCATTGTTTCTCTATATCTCAGCAACAAATGTATCATTAGGAGCCCTCATAGCTCAACATGATGAAGAAGGAAAAGAAAGAGTAGTTTAAAATATCGGTAGAATGCTTGTTGGTTATGAATTAAATTATTCCTCAATAAAAAAGACATGTCTAGTTTAATACCCTAAAAATGGTCATCTAAACCATGGGCCCCTAATCTTGACAACATCACCAAGGTCCTAACAAAAGGCAATTAAATCAATCTTGAGCACATTATTAATTCTTCAATCATCAAATATCACATGGGAAATTAATTACTCAATATTAATTAAATATTTATTTAATTAATTGAATCATTTCCAAGAATATCATTTTGATCAATTATCCTATTTAATTTATTAAATATCCTTGCATATTTAATTAATTAATAAATTGTCATTTAATCATGGTAAGGAATTAATTTATTACAAAAGAGGAATTAATTACAAAGAAAGAGTTGAATTGAAAATAAATAAAAGAATTGAATTGAGAGAGAAATCAAACTTGAGATATTATTTCTTTATCTAAATTTAGAACTTGAAATCAGAAAAGCAATTAAATTGAATTATTGAATTATTCTCTAAGCTTTTCAGAGAAAAAAAAAGAAGTTCAGTTGCATTGAAAAGACCTTTTTCTTGAATAAATCAAATGTATGCATGGAATTATCTATTTTTATCACAAATGCATGGAATTAAATTATTATTATTTCCAATGCAACTTGGACTTCTAATTTGAATGTATTTCAATTAAACTATAATTGTAATCTATCTTAAGGTTAACTAAACCTGATTTCTCAATTATTTTCAATTAATCCTAAATTGAGCTTTTTTTTCATCATCTCTCTTGAGGATTCTCTATAAATTCAATCTTCAGCTCTCATTCCAATTCACCCCAGATATTTTTGAGAACACACTTGGAGATTTTTATCACGCTAATTTCGCTTTGGAGTCATTGAAGACCATTGTGGTTTTTTTAGATTATTTGCATCCATTATTGCTTGCATCCGTATTGCTTGAATTGATTATTGCTTGAATCATTCATTCATTTTTGCATCCATATAGTTAATATCATATAGATTAAATCCTTTGTCTTGGTGTACTCTAGTCATTGGTATTGCTTATAAAAATCTGAGAGCAATCTTATACTCGCATCTTTAAGAAGGCAATTAATCACTTTGTTATGGTTTTTTACTTATTGATTATTGATTACTAACCATACATATAATGACTTAATTGAAGTTGTGTGCTTGCAACTATAGACCCTTTTTCACACACACATCTCTGGCACCCATTGTGGGGCCGAAGACTAAATTTTTCGGCCTCCAAGACTGATTGCTTTTTTTTTTTTTTTTTCCAGATTTTAGATATTTTGGATTTTCATTCGTACATCTTGTACGACATTTCCCATAGGCTTAAATGACAAACTGCAAGTGTCGTACAAACTAGAATCCCATCTCGTATGATTTGGGATCCTATATCGTATGAGTTTTCATACTGTCGTACGACTTTGTATTCTCTAGTAAAAAAAAATTTAAAAGAGGCAAAATTTCATGATTTTATTGATTATTCCTGACGACTGACCCTGATTGTTTATTTGTCTATCTTAGAATTTTTCATAGCCTAATCAGTTTTTGTAGAATGCTTGTCAAAGAATATGCTTGTTGCACAAAGATAATATGACTACTGATTCGTTGTCTTTGTAGGTTACCTAAGGAGAATCGACTAAACATCGTGTATTATTTAAATTCATTTTTAGGAACCTAACTTGCTATTTGGTTAAAGAACAAATCTATCTTTCATGTTTTTAGAAGATTCTGAGAGGTAGGAGAGTATGCTCTTGTCTTTTTCTAGACAATCAGAAATCCAGACCTTTGAGGCTTTTTTTTTTGTTTGAGATTTGTATATCTTTAGTAGACCTGCCCTCCCGAGGGGTTGAAAAACTCTTAAAGCCGTTACGGCCGGTGTGAGGGGAACGACCTAAGTGGGAACAACTAAACACCAAGTACTCCAACCCACTATAAAATAAATGTGATTTGATGAAAATCAAATCAACGACAGTGCTTGGGAATAGCTCTCCTTCGTACCTTTGGGTATATTAAACCTTGGTTTTCAAGGCTGGGAGACCTCTTAATTGAGTTTATACCTCGACGTGCTGAATGGATCCCTGACTAGTTCCAATTAAAATTAGAAGCTACCTGGTTCACCTCCGAAAGGGAGATAATATTTGTGCAAGAGAGATAGTAACTCTCCCAAGATACTTGTCATTTCGTGCCCCCATTAGCATTTGGAGTTAGATAATATGATGTTGAGAATTTATTGTGTGAGACTCAGCAGTTGTATTCTGATTAGCTATTGAGTGTGTACTTGAGTCTACAAGCAAAGGTTTTCTTTCCTCACCAAATTCCTTAGGGTTTGTATGTTGTGATTGGAGTTACTATACATACTACATGTTTTCTATGTTTTCATCTCCAAAGAAAAAAAATTGGAATACTGAAAATTGGAGAAGACAAGAAACAACTCAATGATTAGAAACTTTGTCTGCATAAAAAAAAGTCCATACTAAGTCAAAACTCTATCTATGTCAGAAAATAGTCCATCCTAAGTCGGAACTCTATCCGTGTCAAAAACTACTCCATCCTAAGTCAAAACTCCGTCCGTGTCAGAAACTAGTCCATCCTAAGTCAAAACTATGTCCGTGTTAGAAACTAGTCCATCCTAAGTCAAAACTCTGTTCGTGTCAGAAACTAGTCCATCCTAAGTCAAAAATCTGTCTGTGTCAGAAACTAGTCCATCCTAAGTCAAAACTTTGTCTGTGTCAGAAATTAGTCCATCCTAAGTCAAAACTTTGTCTGTGTCAGAAACTAGTCCATCCTAAGTCAAAACTCTGTCCTGGTAAAAAATCAGTCCATCTCGAAATTGGTCATACTCAGTTGTCATACTCAACAATCGAAAAAAAATCAAAATTTCTAGGCTTTTTCCTGTGAATAGTTGTATGAGTTTGATAATTTATCATGTTGCATCTAATCCTGTGTCGTACAAGTCTTCTTATTTATCATCCTAGACTTGATCCTTTGTTGTATGAGTCATTTTCATTTGTAGTCTGGCTCTGTATCCTGTGTCATATGAAACAAAACTTCTCTTGAGTATTTTTTCATCCTGCACATACCCATATGTCGTATGGTACGAGGAAACACTCATACAAAATAGAACTTTTGTCATCCTGTACCTGCTAAATTGTCATTTGGTTCAGAAAATCTTGTTGTACAAGTCTCTAGTTTTGTCAGAATAGAACAATCAAATTTGCCTAAAAATAGCTTACGGTGAACATAATACTGGTTATCAATTTTCCTGAGCATAAACAGATAAAGACAGTCTACCTCTACCACTTGCATTGCACGATTTGGTCGATCATCTTTCAGCTAGTTCAATCAACTACCTATCAAATTTTAGTCACTTAGATAATGTCTTATACAAGATAGATCATTCCTGAAACCAGACTAAATCTTACACTACTCTTAGAATTAACCTAGATAAACGTCTTATATAGGATAGATCATTCCTGAAACTAGACCGAATCTCAGTTGTTTCTCCCAAACAATACTCTAAATAGAACAACTATCTCTAAAATTGATCTTGGCCTCTGCATCACAAACAACTTTAGGTCACACTAATCCATAAAAATGCCTACACAAACCTAGAGTTCTCGTAAGAAAGAAGCCAAAGGCAAAGAACAACCCTTCAAATATCAAGATAACCCATTCTATGTGAAGGATCCACTCACTGACATACTATCATCATCAGGCGGACCAATTTTTGATAAGCCTAAATCTCCAACTATGTATGAGATGGAACACAATGATGGAAACAAGGATGATAATAACATTTCTAGAAATGATAATGATTCCTCATCATCAAGTGACTGTCAAAAGAACAAAGACTTTAGAAAAATGGTGAAAGCTATCATGACCCGAGAGAAGGAAGACTATTTCTTAGAAATAGAAAAACAAGGTGCCAAACTTCCTACTAGATATGATGTTCAGACACTTGTTACAAAAAAAGAAGACTCACCTATACTCATGGTATACAAACAATTACTAGCCTTATGGACTGAGATCACAGAACTGAAGAATAAAGATAAATCCCTAAAACAATATTCTCTGGAAACAATATGTCCCTTTCCATTTGACAAGAATCTATACATGCCTCCATTTCCTTCATGAGTGGAGATCCCAAAATTTGACAAATATGATGGTACCTCAGATCCCCAAGATCATGTCAGAGAGTTTTGTGCCACCTGTATGGAGTTCATGCATGATCAAACGTACCTCATGCACCTTTTCCCAAGGAGTTTAGGGGGTCAAGCAATGGAATGGTTCTCAAGTCTACCCAAGGGAATAAAAACATTTGAAGGACTAATCCAACTATTTTTACAACAATACTCATACAACATTCGACATCCTATGACTATGATTGATCTTTGCAATACTAAACAATAAGCAGGGGAACCTCTTCTTACTTTCCTCCAATGCTGGAGAAAGATGTTCTCTAGGTATCCATGACCTATCCCAGACTCTAAGAAAATTGATATATTTGTCAATAACTTGGTCCCAGAACTAAAATATAGCATACAAATGCAAGTACACCCATCATTTAACAAAATGGTAGATGATGCTATTTGAATGGAAGATGTGCTCATAAAGAAGGGGGATATCACACCTTGGAAAGAAACACAACCAAGATCTAGCTCTAAAGAGAAGAACAAGTATTGGAAATTTGGAAAAGACAACAATAAGAATGTTGTTAATGATGGAGTAGTGGACACTATTCAAGCTAACTCAAAGCCCACGATATTCAACTTGGCTAGTGGAACACAAGCACTTAATATGGTGGAGAGAAAATGAATATTGCGACTTCCATCGGAATAAAGGTCATAACATAAAAGAGATTCAAGATCTAATAGACGTTGGTAAAGTCATTGTTGGGAATAATCCGGCCAATGCAGATCATAAAGCATTTAAGGATCCTTTTCCTATTTACAAACAAGATGATTCTTCAAAGACCAAAGGAGGTGCCAAGGTAAATTATACTTATGCCAGTCATGACAACATTATCAACATGATTGGGCCTTTCCACTTGGAATATTGCAATGTGATTATAGTTCAAGATAAACCAAATGAGTCACAATATGCAAAAGCTCTGACCCGATCTCAAAAGAAAGTCACCATCCAAGGAGCTAGTTCTTCCAACTTGGCTCAAGCAACATCGAACCCACCAACCTTGCCAAACAAACAAAAAGAATCAACCTTGGAAAAATTTAAAAGGTTAACTTCATCATCATCTTCTAGACATAGTGCTGTTGAATAGTTGAAAAGGACAAATGCTCAAATCTCAACCTTTGAATTGCTAAAACTCTTATATGCTCACAAAGAGATTCTAGACAAAGCATTTCTCACCACCAACGTTCCAAAAGATTTAGACATTGGTTGGTTTCATTCTATGGTGGGTCATCTGACTTCTCCTCACTATTTGACCTTCTCCGAAGAAGATGACAACTCACTAAATCATCCACATAACCAGCCATTG
Source organism: Cryptomeria japonica (assembly GCF_030272615.1). NCBI lineage: Eukaryota > Viridiplantae > Streptophyta > Pinopsida > Cupressales > Cupressaceae > Cryptomeria > Cryptomeria japonica. Next base: position 261,139,148 of record NC_081407.1, on the reverse strand, counting down.
CATATTGAAACCATGATCCACAAACACATAGTCAAACGTGTTTTGATAGATGGAGGCGCGGGGTTGAATATCTGTACTTATAGTCTGCTTACACAACTAGGATTCTCTGAAAATGTCATTGATCTCGAGAAGAAAATAACAATAAAAGCCTATGATGAGGAAGAGAGGACTTCTAAAGGTCTGGTATCATTACCTATCAGAGTGGGACCGGTGGAAAGAGATGTCCTTTTTCAAGTACTTGATATTCCTTTGTCATACAATATTTTACTGGGCAGGTTGTGGATTCATGAAATGAAGGCAGTTCCATCAACATACCATCAATGCTTAAAATTCCCCTATAATGGAGCTGAAGTCAGTATTCCTGCTGATACAAATGTCATCTGTAATGCATTGACAAAAGGTGCAGATACTTTTGTGCCTCATAATAGGGCAACCTCTCCAAATGAAGATCCAGAAGCGCTAATGAAAGACTTAGAAAAGAGATTGAAGATTACAAATACTGGCATGGATGGCTACAAGATAGAACTGATACTTTCATTAGTTTCTCTCCCTCCATCACCAAAATAGTTGGGAAAACCATCAGAGGCTATGAGAACACAAACTTCAGCTTCGAATACCATATATGATGGTATCTTTGTACAGTCTTCTACCTCACTGGTGGATGAAATAGAAGAGGATGTTGTTCTTAACTGGCTCTTTAAAGAAGATAGTCAAAATGAGGAGGTACGACATTGTGAGATTTCCTCAAACCAATATGGTCTTGGCTACAAGATTATTCAATGCATGGGGTATTCAGGTACTGGTCCTTTGGGCAAACAAAAAGAAGGTATTATTGAACCAATTCAGTTGCAAACAAAATCTACAAATGATAAGGCTGGACTGGGGTACGATCCGAAAAAGACATTAGACCAAAAACATGTTCCTAAGTCTAAGTGCCAGAAAAGGATATCGCCTTCAACATTACATGAAGAAGACACTAAACAAACAAAAGAAGAGTGTAGAAAAGAGAAAGAGGAATCAACAGTCAAGAAAGAAGAAATAGTCAGTGCTCAAGCTTCGATGGTATCAGCTACAATAATACAGGAAGTTGAGGTCCCTGAGGATATAAGAGATGAAGTAGTAAGAATCAGAGAATTGTTTGCACCACTAAAAGTTCCATTCACATATACTGGTAGGCAACAAGTAGATGATTCAGAGACTGACTCAAATGAGTATGAATGGGGTCCTGACTATCTCTCAGATGCATCCACTACAGAAAATTTAGAAGAATCTAACGGTGTCGTAAATGATACTCAAGAGCTAATGCGCATAAAACTAGAGAAAGAAATATAGGAAATTAGACAAAGGAGATAAGAAAATTATGAACAAGGATTGAAAGAAGGGAGGATACTAGAAAGCTTCTCATCTATGTACCCCTATGCTAAAACAAAAAAAATTAGGTATAGCACTACACAAGAAGAGTTGGAAGATACAAAAAAAGAACCAGTTATCAGTCCAGAAGAAGCTGAATGGAGTAGATGGCAAAAAATCACATAAACATCAAGATCATGTCAACAGGTGTGTCAGATACAAATGAAAAATGAACCACAACATGAAAGAACTTGCAGTATTAAAGATGTTGGTGTTGATACCATACATACACTTATTAAATCACTTGAAGAAGACTTGGAAACTTCACCTAATGACTTTGATGATAGTCTTATTCAAGGTAATATCTACTTAGCTTCAAATTCTGAATCATCTGATATAAACAATGAAAATATGTCTACTGATTTTATTACTGTCAAACCTCGATATGACATCTAGTCTGGCATAGTGAACAACGTTACAAGTATGTCTATTGGATTAGATCAACTAAATATTAATGCGAACTTTAATAATCATGTTCTGACTCTTCCTGGTCTCAAGACCCTTATGCAAGGTATCCTTCTAGAAATTGACTTTTTGATTTGCTATTGTGATGACGATATCGTGAATGCTCTCAAACCTATCCAACATTTATCCTTACTACATCCGGAATTAATTGACTGTACTATACAAAACCAGCCCATGAGTATACCTACTTTTGCCAATGGCTATATGTTAGCCTATTATCTCAATGCAATCAAATCTATGTACTACTCCACCAGTAAATAGATTGAAAATATGATTGAAGTGGATATCAAGTATCTTAGTCGCACAAAAGAGAAAAATAAAAATAAAAGATCTAATGGCAAAAACCACATTGTGGCAGTATCAGAATCTAAAAAAGAGAAAATAAAGGATGTACCTAAAGGTGAAAACCTCTCTAATGCGCTTGAAGGTGATATACTTGATATGCTGCCAAGTCATTTCTAGGAAAGGTCCTCCAGATTGATCGAGCCAACTCAGCTAGTGAACATTGGGAGTCAAGAGACACCACACATCATTCATGTAGCTCAATCACTATCAGTAGAAGAATTGAAAGAGTTCACTCAGCTACTCTTAGGAAAGAAAATAAACTTTGCATGGACATATTTTGATATGTCAGGCTTGAATCCTGATCTCATTATGCACCATCTTTCAATTACACCAGGAGTAAAACCAATTAAGAAAAAACTTTGTAAGATGCACCCACATGTGGCACTGCTAGTCAAGGCTGAGCTAGAAAAACTACTAAAATTTGGACTCATTAGAGCTATAGATTGTGCCAAATGGATTTCAAACATAGTACCTATGTCAAAGGCAGACAAATTTATCAAAGTTTGCACTGACTTCAGAGATCTTAACAAAGCTTGTCCGAAGGATGACTTTCCATTACCAAACATTGACATGATAGTTGACATGACTGCTAGGTACAAGATGTACTCACTAATGGATGGATTCTTTGGATATAATCAAATCAAAATAGCTCCCAGAGATCAAGAAAATATAGCTTTCGCCTATGCATGGGGAACCTTTTGCTGGAACGTCATGCCATTTGGGCTAAAGAACGCAGGAGCAACCTATCAAAGAGCAGTTACTACCATTTTTCATGACATGATGCATAAGAATATGGAAGATTATGTTGATGACACCTTAGTGAATACTATGAAGAGATCAATGCATATTCAAGAGTTAGGTCCTATACTAGACAAAATGGAAAATTTCAAACTCTGGTTAAATCCAAAGAAGTGTGCGTTCGAAGTGACATCTAGTAAACTACTTGGTTACATCATTTCAAATAAGGGAATCGAGGTTGATCCTAAGAAGGTCCAAGCCATAATGGAAATGCCACCTCCGAAGAACATCAGTCAAATGAGAAGTCTAAAGGGACATCTTCAATCCATCAAATGATTCATTTCTTAGTTAGCAAACAAAGCTCAACGTTTCACAAAGGTATTAAGAAAAGGAGTGATATACAATTGGGATCAGCAGTGTGAACAACATCTTCAGCAGATAAAAGAGTACCTATCAAATCCATCGATATTGATGCCACCAATTCAGGGTAAACCACTAATCTTATATATATGAGCAACTGATTCATCACTAGGGGCACTTCTGACGCAATAGGATGACAACAAAAAGGAACGAGCTATTTATTACATCAATAGGACATTGGTGTCTTATGAAATGAACTACACTATAATAGAAAAATCATGCTTGGCATTAGTCTTTGCATCACAAAAATTGAGACACTACATGCTAGCACATTCAGTCAAGCTGGTGGCCAAAATTGATCCACTCAAGTATCTTCTCAATAAGGCAACACTTACAGGAAGATTGATGAAATGGGTCATGAGCTTTATAGAGTTTGACATTGAATATGTGGAATGAAAAGCCATAAAAGGACATGTAATTCCTGATCAACTTACTGAAGCTCCTCTTGAAGACTCTGAACCACTATGCATAGAGTTTCCAGATGAATCTATAATGCACCATACTCAACAAACTTGGAAAATGTTCTTTGATGGGTCCTTTACTCAAAATGGTTCAGGTGCTGGCATATTATTTATTACTCATTAGAAGTATTCAATCCCAAAGTCTTATAAGATTCTATTCCCCTACACAAACAACATTGCAAAATATGAAGCTTTGGTGAACAAGATAAAACTAGCTATTGAATGGAAGGTTGCTGAATTGTATATCTATGGAGATTCTCAGCTAGTGGTTAATCAAATCAATGATACATATCAAACTCAAGATGAGAATTGATGCCTTATAAGAAGTATTTTTCTTTTGTATCATTCCAACAGATTCCTAGATCTACAAATAGAGCAGCAGATGCTATGGCCACCTTGGCATCTATACCTAAGTTACAAGAGTCTAATTTTTGCTTTGACTTCCTAGTGGAAAAGTGATATTACCTCGCTTATGATTCTCCTGAGACCCAAATAGTTTGTTATATTATCGGACATGACTCATCCCGAGACAACCACATCTACTCCTATCTACGTGACCAAATTATCCCTAGAAATCTTACCCAAAATGAGAAAAGAAACTTACTCGAAATGCTTCGCGGTATGTTATCATAGCTAATGATTTATTTAGACGAGGTTTGGATGGTACATTTCTTAGATGTCTAGAAACTGAAGAATCTAAAAGTGCATTATTGGAAGTTCATGAAGGTATTTGTGGATCTCATTGGAATGGTCTTACTTTAGCTTAGAAACTACTACGGGTTGGCTACTACTGGCTAGACATGGAAAAAGACGCCATCAAATTTTCAAAGACTTGTGAGAAATGTCAGCTTCATGGAAATCTCATACATGCCCTGGCAAGGGACCTCATACCATTTATTACACACTGGCCTTTTCAACAATGGGCCTTTGATCTCATTGGTCATATATATCCTGCTTCGTCTAATGGACATAAATTCATTATAACTGCCACTGAGTATTTCACCAAGTGAGTAGAAGCGGTTCCGCTCATCAAAGCAACTGGTAAACAAGTTGCCCTATTCATCTTAAACCATATCATCTGCAGATATGTGATACCTTCGTCCATCATGACTGATAATGGAGGACAGTTCAAGAATAGAGATCTGGATGAGCTTTGTAAGAAATTCAAAATAAAACAAAACTGGTCATCAGCATATTACCCTCAAGGTAATGGACACATCTAACAAAAACCTACTCACTATCTTGCATAGAATAGTGAACAAATCTAGGAAGGATTGACATCTAGAGCTGAATCCTACACTATGGGCTTACAGAACAAGTATCAAAACACTTACTGGGGCTACACCTTTCTCTTTGGTGTACGGGTCTGAAGCAATATTACCTATTGAAGTAGAAATACCATCTCTAAGAGTTTCTTTGCAAGGTCTTGTTACTAATGAAGATCATAGAATATCTAGATTGCAAGAACTCGAATTGTTGGATGAACGTCAGTAAGTGGCATTTGATCATCTCAAAGAATATCAGAAGAGAATGTCCAGAGGATATAACAAGAAAGTTAGACAAAGAGAATTTCAGGTTCGTGACCTAGTTTCAAGAGAAAATCCTAAAAATCAGCAGTTTCGAGACAACAAAAGGAAGTTTGAACCGAAGTGGCTGGGTCCCTACATCGTTACTGCAGTATTCAGCTCTGGTGCCTATCAACTCTCAAATTCAGAAGGAGAATAGCTCCGTGAACTGATTAACACCATCCACTTGAAGAAATTCTTCACTTAGCATTCTTTGTGCCACCAACATGTACAGTTGGAAAAAGTTCTGAAAAAAATAATAATAATAATGGAAAAATCAAAAAAGAAAAAAAAATTGAAAAAGAAAAAAGAAAAAGAAATATAAAGAGAGAAAATGCCCTAGTGAAAACTTGGTAAACAGGCACCTTGGTAAAAAAAAAAAAATGAATCTCTGCCAAGCAGGTGAAAACCTGGCAAACAGGCACCTCTTGTACTCAAGCGCTCCGTCTATCAACGCAACGTTGGCATTTCCTACTTTCATGCATCTTTTGCTTTCACTTGTACACATTTTTCAGTCACTTTCGTGACATCCTGGTTCGTTGGAACCCTCATGACTTGAAACTAATCAACGTCCTAGTCTTAGGTTACTCAACAGAGAAATTTAGAGTGATTTCGATGTGATAATAATGATCTCTTAAGTTTATGAGAGTTGAAAGCATCATCATTTCTTACACTAAGTGGTCTATTTATCATCATTTCTTTGATCAAGTACTTGTGTTCTGAGATGTTTTAGCTACATACATAGCATTTAATATAGATTCATACAATTTAATTATTTACTCATCTGCATTCATCTTATTGCATAGAAAAATGAAAACAATGTATTACTTATTACTAATCTACATATTCATCTATTTGCATATGAAAAAGAACCAAAATAGACATCCATAATCATTTGCATGACATACATTCATATTGAAAATAAATGCATACATATAGAATAAAGCATATAAAAGACATCTCATAAATTAATCAACACAAGTACAATGAAGTCTAATCGGATCTCGTATATATATATATATATCATGTCAAGTCTAAAGGTACAAAATAATGTCGAATGACATATACAAACTCCCATCAGAGCAAGAATCATATAGGCTACAAAAAAATATATATCCGAGCTACAAAAAAGAATATCTAGCTCTGAGTCTCTCCCTCATCGCCTAGTGGAGGAGGAGGAGCCTAATGACCAGGATCCTGTCGAGGTGCCTGAGCTCCCTTAGAACATGCCATATACTGAGAATAGGGAATCACCTGCTACGCTACTGGAACTGCCATGCTATATGCTGCGACATAGTAGGTTGCCCTATTGTTTTGATGCAAAACCTCCTACTGGAGGGTGTCTCGCTCCGCTCTCATCATCGTGAGCTAATGATCGCGCTCTACTCTCAGCTCAGCCAATTGTCGATCACGCTCTGTCCTTAGCTCCATAAGTTGATGATCTCTCTCCATCCTCACCTCTGTAATCTATCGGTCTCACTCCGCCAGCTGAGTCTGAGCCACTATCAACTATGACTGCAGCTCTGCAAGATGTGCCCTCATCGACTGTCCTACGTCCATCTCCTACTCTCTCAAAGGGTCTCCACCCCCATCCCCACCTCTAGTACCACCCTTCTCCCCTCACCACTGCCGGACTTGTCTTGGAGCTGCTCGCTCTTGCTCAGCTCCACCCAATCTCACTCCTACTCTCCCTAGGGATCCACCCTCACCCCTCTGTTGTCCACCCTCAGCTAGAACCCTACTGCTACTAGCACCAGGATCACCACCTATCCACCTCAGAGCCTCGGCTCTATGTCCTTGTCCCTACCTCTAGCCCTATCTCAGACCCTATCCCTATGCCTGTGCGGGAGCATCATCCTCAACATCCTCAATGTGTGGTGCCTCCTCACCTGGATCAGTAAACCTAATAAAAGGATGCTGCTAGAAGCACTCTTTGTACTAGGGCAATACCCCTGCATCTGTTACATCATCCATGTAATCCCATCTGAGGCACTGTAGACCAGTCAGCTCCTACATGGCCAAGACATAAGATAATCATGGTGACCATCCCTGTCTCTCCTCATCCGCGTAACGCGCATATGTTGTAAACTCCTATGAGATCCCTTGAAGCTAGCCATACTGCTTCATCACTTGAGAAATGACGAACCACTCCATAATAGTTTGTGATCTCCCAATAAGTGGGCGCATGACAAAAAGGTCCCTATGAACTAGCTGCCAGTCATCCCAAGGCTCCAAACCTTTATATAGTCTCCACACTATGACTATCAAATCATCTAACTGTCATCTCCAAAAATATGTCTTGCCCAGATTGGGCTGTGTAATATAACCAGGATACCTGTAAATAATTGGCTGCTCGAACTCTCTACTATCATCTACAATAGGCCGACAAATGGGAAGATGCTCCCAAGCCAAAACCTATAAAATATATACACCCGCGGCCATGCTCTGACCATCTCTATATACAATCTCATGCATCTTGCGATACATGTGAGCAAGCAAGCAAGAACCCCAGCCAAGCCTCTGAGGGGTCTCCATCAATCTCTCAACATCCAGCCCCAACCACACTAGAAACCCTGTTGCCCTCTATCTGGCATCAGAAAACAACTTATGAATCTTTCTAGAACACATGCTAGAGGAAACTCCTCATTGTACCTGCTCATCAATATGTCCCAACTAATGGAATGAGTCAAAATGTCAGGATCACTGAAGACATGCCTCACTGCCTATAATCCTGGAATGTGCCCTGAATCATAATCCACCTTATCCCCAGCAAAAGGGATATGGAGGATCCTATATACATCCTCAGGAATGATATTCAACTCCCCCACCGACAGATGAAAGTTGTTATGCTCTGAATGGAAATGCTCTACCAATGTCGTGAGCATTTCGTGATTCACACGGATATCTGGCAAACTAAAAAGATGAGTCAAACCACATACATCAATATGAGCCTCCTCAACCTCAGATAAATGTCAAACTAATGCCATAGTAGGAGGATACATACATCTGAAGAGCACAAGAGGTAATCAAACCTGCAAAAACCCAACAATGAAGCATCAAAAAACATTCCAAATGAGCCTACAAGAGAAGTAAAACATCACACAAATCCAACTAAGTCAAGTGCAAAATCAAATTTTCACATTTACACCTTCAAAAATGTTCATTGTCTCCTGAACAACAAAACACAGAGGGGCAGCATCTCGTATGAGTCAAGAATAGCCTCCGTATGATAAAACAACCCCAAACGACAAACTATTGGGCTCCACATGACAAAAAAGTCTTTTTACAAACCTGTCGTACGATACAAGGGTGCATCCCGAATGAGAATTCTAATGACCTTAAATGAAAAAATAAAATTTAGCAGTTACTCGTACGAGACAGGATCCTGCCTCGCATGATAAAACGTGAAACCTAACCCCAAACATGCCAAAAACTTGAAAAATGAACAAAAAAATTCAAAATTGAAAACATAAAGAGGCTTAAGATCTATCACTTACCATTGGCTCATAGTTTCAAGGTTGATTATGATGTCTCTGGTGCTCAAATCGATGTGTACGAGTAGGGACCACCATTTTCTTTGCAAAAGGCTTTTTGAATTTTTAAACTTGGAGGGTTAAAATGATTTGAAAATGACACTTTTGTCCCATATATAGCCAAAACCCTAATTTTTAACTTGTTCTAATGAACATGAAAATTGTACCCTTAGCTAATTTGCTTGCTCTGATTCCATTTTCGGGATTGAAATTGAAATTTGAGATCATTTTCCTAGTCAATTTCACAATTTGGATCACTTAGCGCTTTTTTATCAAATGCTCATTCTTTCTTCAAATTGTGCTCAATTTCAACGTTGAATCTTAATTCAATTTCACTCTACACATCAACTTTACGATCAACTCTATGCTCAATTTCATCAATATACATTGAATTTTTCAAATATTCCTCAGACTCAATTTGTGCTCAAATAACTTATTTTTGCCACACAATTGCCTATCATCAAGTACCCTCGCTATTTTTTGATTTCGCTCCCGAGGGGGCATACTCATGACCTTATGACTTCACATCTCACAAGTTGAGAATTTTTTTTTTTCAAATCTTCATCAAAAGTCAAGAAAAATATTCTAAAGAAAATCAATCAAGGGGCATCTCAGCTTCATCGCTTCACATCAAGTTGAGATCTCTCGATCGTTTGAATTGAATCAATCGCTAGGGGCATATCAGTTTCATCGCTTCAAATCAAGATGATATATGTCTTTCATCTGAATCAATCTCTTAACGTTAATCAGTTTCATCACTTTTCATCAAGCTGATTATTAATTTAAACTCAATCAAAAGTTTAAAGAGTATCTTTGATCACACTCAATCTAAGAAGGCATTCAATATTCATTTCTTGATCAAGCTGGATAGTTTATCTTCATCATGTCTTGATCAATCAAGTTCAAGATCAATTTTTTTATCATCACTCACTATGTCTAGATCACTCAAGTTCTAGATCAATAAGATCCTCTTCTTGATCAATCAAGTTCAAGTTTGGTATCTTTGTTTTCTATCGTTCCTCAGTTCAATCAAGTTCGGGATCATTATCGTTTTAATCAAACTTCATTTAGCTTTGTCACTTTGAATCAAGCTAAACACCTTGCTCTTCATCTGGTTCATGATCAATCAAGTTCAGAACTGGCATCTTCTAGACATCACCCATTCTTTAAACCAACACGTTGCTCGCACATTAATTCAAAGAGGGGAAAATGTAATACCCTAAAAATGGTCATCTAAACCATGGGCCCCTAATCTCGACAACATCACCATGGTCCTAACCAAAGGCAATTAAATCAATATTGAGCACATTATTAATTCTTCAATCATCAAATATCACATGGCAAATCAATTACTCAATATTAATTAAATATTTATTTAATTAATTGAATCATTTCCAAGAATATAATTTTGATCAATTATCCTATTTAATTTATTAAATATCCTTACATATTTAATTAATTAATAAATTGTCATTTAATCATGCAAAGGAATTAATTTATTACAAAAGAGGAATTAATTACAAAGCAAGAGTTGAATTGAAAATAAATAAAAGAATTGAATTGAGAGAGAAATCAAACTTGAGATATTTTCTTTTTATAAATTTAGAACTTGAAATCAGAAAAGCACTTAAATTGAATTATTGAGTTATTCTCTTAAATTGGAGCTCAAATCTTTTTAGAGAAAAAAGAAGAAGTTCAGTTGCATTGAAAAGACCTTTTTCTTGAATAAATCAAATGTATGCATGGAATTATCTATTTTTATCAAAAATGCATGGAATTAAATTATTATTATTTCCAATGCAACTTGGACTTCTAATTTGAATGTATTTCAATTAAACTATAATTGGAATCTATCTTAAGGTTAACTAAACCTGATTTCTCAATTATTTTTAATTAATCCTAAATTGAGATTTTTTTCATCATCTCTCTTGAGGATTATCTATAAATTCAGTCTTTAGCTCTCATTCCAATTCACCCCAGAGATTTTTGAGAACACACTTGGAGATTATTATCATGCTAATTTCGCTCTGGGGTCATTGAAGATCATTGTGCTTTTTTTAGATTATATGCATCCATATTGCTTGAACTAATTATTGCTTGAATTATTCATTCATTTTTGCATCCATATAGTTAATATCATATAGATTAAATCCTTCATCTTGGTGTAGTCTAGTCACTAGTATTGCTTATAAAAATTTGAGAGAAATCTTATACTCGCATATTTTAGAAGGCAATTAGTCACTTTGTTATGGTTTTTTACTTATTGATTATTGATTACTAACAATACATATAATGACTTAATTGAAGTGTTGTGCTTGCATCTACATACCCTTTTTCACACACACATCTAGCAGTTGTATTTGCAACTTAGAAGCTATGACATTATATGTTGATTCATTCTGTAAAACTAATAGCAAAGATATATCCCCTCAAATATTTATTGAGCAAGTCAACTTTGACAAGGAGACTAGCCAAATGGGTTATGATACTGAGTGAATTTGATATATAGTATGTTGACCAAAAATCTATCAAGGGACAAGTCATTGCTGATCAATTGGCTGATGCACCTTTACAAAATGGCATGCCTTTACACATCGAATTTCCTGATGCAGATATCTTGATAGTAAGTACAAACTTTTGGGAATTGTATTTTGATGGTTCTTATACACAATATGGATCAGGTGCAGAAATCTTTTTCATCACACCTCAGGGACACATAATTCTGAAATCATATAGACTGTGGTTTCCATGCACCAATAATATTGTAGAGTATCAAGCATTGGCTATTGGGCTTAAAATGGCCATTGAATGGAATGTCAAAGAACTACATGTCTATGGTGATTCACAGCTTATCATCAACTAAATAAATGATGAATATCAAACTAAGGATGATAAGCTCATGCCATATAAACAACTGGTGAAGGAGTTTAAAGAACACTTTAAAGAAATATCATTTACCCAGATTCCAAGAAATGAAACAAAAGCAACAAATGCAATGGCTACAATAGCATCTCTCTTGCAAAATAAGGAGAATCAACAATGTTACAAATTTCTTGTGGAGGATATCTTAACCCCTACCATTCAATCCCCACATACCTACTGAATTTTCTATATATCACGAACCAGTCAATCCTCATACATTCAAAATTATCTATATTTAAAAGAAAATATCCTTCCTCTTGACTTATCTCACAATCAGAGAAGGAATTTTGTCCGTCAGTCCTCTCGCTATACCATTATTGTTGATATCCTATATAGGCATGGTCTAGATGCTACTTTGTTGAGATGTCTTGAACAAGAAGAATCTGAGAAAGTTCTTAACGACATTCATGCAAGTATTTGTGGCACACACTCAAGTGGTTTAACATTGGCTAAGAAACTTCTTTGAATGGGTTACTATTGGCCTACTATGGAGAGAGATTCATTCACATATGCTAGAAAAATGCAAACAATGTCAAATACATGGGAATCTCATTCATGCACCAGCATAAGAGTTATATCCTATGACAGGATCATGGCCATTTTCTCAATGGGGCCTTGATTTGGTAGGAAAGATAAATCCCTCATCTTCTAATGGACATAAGTTTATTATGATTGCTACTAAATATTTTACTAAATGGATTGAAGTAGTGCCTTTAACAACAGTGACAGGAAAACAAATATCATCATTTATTTTGAATTATATAATTTGTTGCTATAGAGTTCCTATGACCATTATTACTGATAATGGAAGACCATTCAAAAATCAAGACGTGAAGGAGATATGTGAACAATTTCATATCCAACATAGGTTTTCTACTCCATATTATCCACAGGGAAATGGTCAAGCTGAGGCATCAAACAAAACTATCTTGAAAATCTTGAAGAAAACAATCAATGAAACTGGAAAAGACTGGCACATTTAGCTAAATCCTTCTCTTTGGGCATACCAAACTAGCATTTGCACTCCAACAGGGGCAACTTCATATTGCTTGGTCTATGGATCAGAAGCCATACTACCTATAGAAGTAGAGATACCTTCTCTACGAGTATCCTTGCAAGGTCTTATACCAGAAGAAGAACAATGCATCTCTCGACTCCAGGAACTTGAACTGATTCAAGAATGTCACCAAAATGCAAAAGATCATTTAAAAGTATATCAAAAAAGAATGGCAAGAAGTTATAACCACAGGCTCAAGCCGTGCATTTTTCAGATTGGCGATATAGTTCTAAGGGAGAATCCAAGAAATCAACAAGACCAAGACAAGAAGGTGATTGGTTTGATGAACCTATCAATTGTATTCATCTCAAGAAATTCTACGCTTGAGATATAAAATCCTGAAAAAAAAAATCAACAAAAAAAAAGCATATAAAGTCCTGAAAAAAAAAAAAAAAATCAGTAAACATCGAAAAAGCAAAAAATCCCTAAAAAATAAAAATATGGAAAAAATGTAATGAATTTAGATGGTGAAAACCTAGTAAATAGGCGCTATCTAAGAAGTAGTTTCCTCCATCTATAAGATCACTTTTGCGCACCTATTCATTCCATCCTATCACATCTATCGCTTCCATCTATCTTAGATTATCTATTCCATCTTTCGCATCCATTGTTCTAAACCATTAGCAGAAAATATGCAATGTACTAACAGTTATAAATTTTTGACATACTTGTCGTAGTCACTATCTTAGATTTTATCAGCATCAATCAATCTGCATTTGTATCCCGCCATGGTTTGGATCAATTCATACATCCATAATAAATTTTTGTTTCCACTGGGGGAAAAATCCTAATTCCTTTTGCTAGGGTGATCTCTTGAATCTTTGAAAAATCCAAAACATTCGAAAAACTTAGAAAAAACAAAAACACCTAGAGTTTTGAAAAAGATAACAAGCAACAAAGCAACGAAAATTAAGGCATTTCATCAACAACTGAATCATGAAACTCAGAAACCAATGACGAATCAACCAATAAGTAATAAAGGATTATCAAAGATTATTCATCAAGATGATTATATCAGTTAATTACCATAAGAAGATGTGAATGACATACAAGATTTGGTGTTTATATCTTGATTTTATTGCTAATCATGTACTCTGTGCAACTCAAGGATGTCCATGACTAGAGAAGCTATGATGGGGCATGATTATTTTCTTTGATTGATGTCTGTGGTTTATCTCTTACTATGATATGTACTTGTCTCAGGATATGATCGGCAAAAGATCAAGGAGGATGTTCCAAGTCATGCATGAAAGGAGATAATCCTTGTCTATTTAGCAAGAAATACTCAGGTCAACTTGATCCATTATATCAAGTTGCTTGTATTAACTTGCTATATAAAAATCCATGTAAGAAATACTCAAGTCATCTTAAATCATTATGTCAAGTTGCTTGTATTTTATTACAACATTTTAAAGCTCAATGATGAAATCAAGCACTGTTACAAGATAACATATGAATAATGGCAGTATCATTTTTAGTTAGATCATTTCAATAGCTCATTATTCATTTGCATTATAAGCATTCAATGTCAGTTGCATTATAAGCATTCAATTTCAGTTGCATTATAAGCATATCATTTCATTAATAGATCAATGGTCATGAATAAAGATTGAGTATACTTGGACAAACAAAAACAATTTGCATTTAATCATTGTAGGTACATTCATTTTTAGAATCATTTTAATCATCATCCATTTTCATTTAGTTGTATATGTAAGTTCTGATACTAAATGTAAAGTACAAATTCCAATAGCTAACAAGATGAGAGGGGAGGGGGTGAATCATACAAACTTAATCTCCCATAAAATCAACAGATTCAACCTTGCTAACTAATAATTCAACAATATAACCAAAAACTGCTAAACATGGAAACTCATAAACACATAATCATCATAACACATATAACACCGGATTTAACGTGGAAACCCAAATAGGGAAAAACCACTATGGGATTTCGAACCCACTAAGAAATATACTCTTCTAGAGTATGCTCGGTTAAAATAAAATCTTGTTAAAGATTACAAACACATTGCTAGATGTGACCCGGTTAAGGGATTTCGCTCAGATCTGTTAGGATCTTCACTTTGTTAGAAGTGACCTTGTCAAAGGATTTCAAACACTCATTTAGAATGTCACCTTTCTAGAGGATTTACAAATAAGACTGTTAAGTCCACTCGGTTAAGAGATTTTCTATTACTTACAAAATCACAGTAATAAAAATATATCTGCAACTTCACATCTAAAATGCTAAAGCAGATTCTTATTTTCTCAAAACAATCCTATCATAGGACTTATCTTGTCCCTCTGTTGGGTTCCTTACTCTATTATTCAAACAGGTCTTCAAGCTTCTGAGCTTGGTAATCACTATGTAGCATCCTTGTGCTTACACTTGCCCGCATACATTGTTCATCAATAATTTCTTATTTATAAACAATTTGCTAACCGTTGAATCTCCTTGATCACATTTCCCATGATCAATCTTAGCCATCAGATCTTCAATCTTGATTAGGTTCAATGTATCCTTCGATCTGAAAATGTTTTACCTTTCCTTGGGACTTGCATTCTTTTCTTGGAACTTGCACAAGGTTATTGTGGTTCAATCTGCACTGTAGATCTTTCTGTCGATCTTTCATTGCCATAGATCCTTAACAAACTTCATGCACGACATACCAATCATTTATACATCTCCAGCTAATCATTGTCCTTCATTAAATAATGCTTGTATTCATCCAATGCACTCTGTCATAACGCGGTTGCAACTCGGTAATTACTAAACTTTACCGGGTAGACATTCTGCCTTCATTAACTGATATCGATAACCTTAGGGTTTATCGACTAGGTTCCTTAGGGTTTACTGACTAGGTTCTTTGCTTGGTAACATAGTATAGTATTAACATTAAAATCAACAACATATGTAGGATATCAAAACAATCTAAACATCATGATCTCATCATTGTCTAACTTGGTAATAGTTGCCCATTAATATTTCTCCCCTTTCTTATCACATTCTTTTTGTGTCTTTTACCGACCACTTAATTCTCTTCAAATAAATCTTCTCAAGATATGGCAACATCATACTGAATCAGAAAATCAATTTCTTGACATCAATGACAAAATAATGTTATAAAGATAGTTATCATCCTTTTTCAGTTATATCAAATAATCTTCAACAACCTTCTCAATATCCTTAATGAATATCAACAATCTCCTTCTACTAAAAATGTCAGCAATCTCCCCCTTTGGCATTGATGGCAAAACCAACTTTTAAATGGTAATACCAACAAGATATTCAAATTGATTTGGATTTAGATTGCTGTTAGACTTCTCCTGTTATCTTTGAGCTGTTAAAATCTCCTGAAGTCTTCTCCCTTTTGTTTTCTTCTCCCCCTGTCATTAGTCTTCAGTTATCTTCTTCATTTAGGATTTTACCATTTAGTCTTCTCCCCCTTTGACAACAATGCCAAAAAGTAAAAGAACTAAATCATGATTTCTTCCTCTGTAAAGTGATTTGCCTTGTTGTGTATCATCTTAGTCTCGGACAGAGCAACTTGTCTCTATTCACTATTCTCTGCACACCTTTAGAAAACCTTCTAAAGTGCATAAATCAGCATCAATCCACACATAATATTCTATAGGTTCATCAAATTGATGCTTTCACCGAACTCAGTCAGTGAGTAGAAGATAGGGGTAGGACCCCTAACTTGCTTCTGAGATACTCAAAAGTGTCCCTTGGCAGTGGCTTTGTGAAGATGTCTGTTAATTGCTCCTTTGAACTGATATATTCCAGCACAACTTTCTTCTCTTGAACTTCTTCTCTGAGATAATGATACTTTATAGATATATGCTTTGTCTTAGAGTGCATTACTGGATTCTTTGAAATGTTAATGGCACTCATATTATCACAGAATATAGTTACTATCTCGGTAACTTTCTCATTTATACCTTCCAATAGTTGTTTGATCCATGCTATATTGGTACAATTCATAGCTACAACAACATATTTAGCTTCTGTTGTTGACTGTGAGATACATCCTTGTTTCTTACTAAGCCAACTTACTAATCTTTCTCCTGAAAAGAAAGCTACACCACTTATGCTTTTCCTGTCATCTATGTTGCCTACCCAATCAGCATCAGTATAAAATTTTAAATCAAAATCATTTATCTTTTCATATACTAAGCCATAATCTCTAGTGCCTCTCAGGTATCTGAAAATTATCTTGATTGCTATCATATGGGTTTACTTGGGATCTGCAAAAAATCTTGCAACAATACCTACTACTTGTGATATATCTGGTCTACTATGCACAACATATTGCAACTTCCCAATCATAGATCAATAAAGTGTCTCATAAATAGATGTAGATTCATCATTCTTTGATATTTTACAATTAGTAGTCATAGGAGTACTTACTGGTTTAGAATCCTCCATTCCAAATTTCTTCAAGATTTCCTTTATGTACTTGGATTGAGTAATGAAAATGTCATCTTTCATTTGTAGTATCTATAGATCTATAAAATACTTTATCTCACCGATTAATTACATCTCAAATTCTTTGCTCATTTCATTTCCAAAGTTCTTGCTTAAGGAGTCATTACCATAAAAAATGATATCATCAACAAATATGGCTGAGATCAGTATTCCATTGTCTTCATCATTCTTCATGTACATGTTGTTATTTTCACTTGTCCTTATAAAACCAATCTTGATTAAGTAATAGTGCAGTCTCTCATACCATGCTCTAGGTGCTTGTTTCAGACCATATAAAGCTTTGTTTAGTTTGCATACCTGATCTTTACTCTTGTCTTCAACAAATCCTTTAGGTTGTTCAATGTAAACTTCTTCTAGTATACCATTCAAAAATGCAGATTTAACATCCATTTGATATACCTTGAAATTTTTGAAAGTAGCATATGACAACAATGTTATTACTCCCTCACGTCTAGCCACAGGTGCAAAAATATCACCATAATATATTCCTTCTTCTTGAGCATAACCTTTGCAAACTAGTCTTGCTTTATTCCGAATGACCTCACCTTTTTCATTTAGCTTGTTTCTGAAAATCCACTTTGTAGCGATTACATTTTTGTCCTTCGGTCTTTGGATTAGTGTCCATGTGTCATTCTTCTTGATTTGATCAATCTCTTCTATCATAGCATTTACCCAATCTTCACTATTAAATGCTTCTTTTACTATTCTCGGTTCAAATTCAAATATCAGACATGTGTTATGTCTTAGTTTGTTCCTTGTCATCACTAGAACATCCTTATCTCCTATAATCTGACTTGATGCATGATGTCTTCTGACATATTTGGCTAATATAGGCTCGGTAGGTTCTGTATGATATTCGTCATCACTCGATAACTGGACATTATCTTCATTTTCTTCAGCAGCTTTCTCGGTAGGACTTCTCAGTTCAACATAAACAAATTCTTCATAATCTTCTGGTTCTTTGGAATTTCCTTCATCATTTCTTTTTGCAAATTCATCAATTTTCACATTTGCACTTTCTACTATTTTGTTAGATGATTTGATCAGACATTTAAATGCTTTACTTCTAGAAGAATAACCAAGAAATGTTCCTTCTTCACTTTTCTGATCAAACTTTCCATTTCTGTCATCTTTGTGAACATAGCATCTACTTCCAAAGATTTTAAAATAACTTACATTAGGTTTGTTGTCATACCAGATCTCATATGGTGTCTTCATAGTTCCTTTCTTCAGTTGAACTTGGTTCAGGGTGTAAACTGCAATGCTGATTGCTTCTCTCCAAAATGTTTGAGGTACCCTCTTTTCTATCATCAGGGTTCTGGCACAAGCCACAAATGATCTATTTCTTCTCTCGGCTATCCCATTTTGCTGAGGTGTTCTTGGTGCAGATACTTGTCTTTTTTATACCATGATCATTGCAGAATAAGTTGAATTCATTAGAAGTGAACTCTCCTCCTCTATCAGATCTAAGACATTTAAGTTGTCTTCCTGTTTCATTTTAAACTCTTGCCTTGTACCATTTAAACATTTGAAAAGCTTCTGATTTTTCTTTTAAAAACATAACTGACATCATCCTTGAGTAATCATCCACAAATAATATGAAATATTTATCACCATAATAACTTTGAACTTTCATGGGACCACAAAGATCAGTATGTACTAGATCTAAAATTTCTTTAGAAGTGTAGGACTTACTTGTAAAGCTTGATCTTGTCATCTTACCCATCTGGCATCCTCAGCTTATAGCTTTCTCAGGTTTTTCAAGACTCGGTAGACCTCTTACTCGGTGCTTCTTACTTATTTTGATCAGATTATCAAAATTTACATGACAAAACCTTTTATACCATAACTAGGTATCATCTATCTTTGCATAAAGACACTTGTTCCGAGTTGAGTCAAGATGAAATGTATTACCTTTTGTTTGTGTCCCGATAGCAGCTAACTTTCCATGCTTGTCATGAACTTTGACAATTCCTTTCTGAAATTCTATTCGGTATCCTGTATTGTTTAGTTGTGCTACACTCAACAAATTGTATTTCAATCCTTCAACCCAGTATACATCATCACATTTAGCATTGTCAATAAGTGTTATGGATCCTTTACCTTTCACCGGACATGGTGCATCATTACCAAATCTTACATAGCCTCCATCACAGTCTTCTAATTTCACAAACTTGTGTTTATCACCTGTCATGTGATGTGAGCATCCACTGTCTGTGATCCAAGAATCATTATTATTTATGTGAGATATTAGAGCTTTTTCTTCATACCTTTCTTCATCTAATCCATCTTTAATAGCCACATAAACAACTTCCTCAGTATCAGTTTCATTAGATTTATCATCATTGGATTCCTCATCAGCTACTAGGCATGTATTTTTGTCTCTTCTTCTAAAGTCTCAGTGTCCTCTGTATTGGTTGTCTTTCTTCCTGTTATCTCAGTATTCTCTCTTTTCACTAGATTCTTTGTCAGAGCAGTTAGAAGCAATATGTCCTATTTTATCATAATTGAAACATTTTAAAGGTAGCTTTCCTTTATACTTACCTTTTCCTCTTCGTAACCTTCTGGCTAATAATTCTTCAAACTCTTCTTGCTTCTTGATTTCCTCATACAGTTTGTGCACTTCCTCCATGTTCTTGCAAAATCTTTCACTTGCTCCATTGTGATTCCCTTCAGAGTACTTGCTCATTCTATCATTGTAATCATCAGATTCGCCAATATGAAAAGAACTGAATGCAAATTCAATTTTATTTACCGAAGACTCACTGTTATCAAAATTACTTAACTCAAATGCATGTAGCTTACCAATAATAGCATCCAAAGAAACTGGCATGTTAGGTACAGACCTCAATTCATTGATTGCAGAGACTTGAATGGCATAAGCAGGTAGAAGGGTTCTCAACAACTTACTTGTTATATCCTTTTCTTCAATAGTTCCTCATGCTTCTTTGATTTGATTGATAGTCTCCTTTAACCTTGTACTGTATTGGGTTATGTTCTCACCTTCATTCATTCTCATGGATTCAAGTTGTCCTCTTATACTATCTACTTTTGCTCTTTAAACATGTTCATCACCTCCATACACAAAGATGAGCTTAGTCCACATTTCTTTTGCATCATTATAGCCTTCTAGGTCATTAAACTCTGAGTCAGTCAATGCTGATGTTATTTCAATCATAGCTCTAATGTGTTCTTGCTTTGCCTTTACCTCTTCCAAGGTCATTGGGTTGGTGCTTGGTGGTATGTAATCATTCTCCAAATAATATGTTTCATATTCTCCAATTCCTGATAAATGCAGCTTCATCCTTTTCTACCATGTGGATAAACTTGACTTGTTTAGCTTTGGTGCATCCCTTTTATACATCTTCAGATCTTTGCCTCAAGTACCTTTAAAATTTTCTTCCGGAGTCCAAAGCTTTGATACCAATTATAAGTTCTAATACTAAATGTAAAGTATAGATGCCAATAGCTAACAAGATGAGAGGGGGGGGGTGAATCATACAAACTTAATCTCCCATAAAATCAACAGATTCAACCTCGGTAACTAATACTTCAGCAATATAACCAAAAATTGATAAACATGCAAACTCATAAACACATAATCATCATAACACATATAACACCAGATTTAACGTGGAAACCCAAATAGGGAAAAACCACTGTGGGATTTCAAGTCCACTAAGAAATATACTCTTCTAGAGTATGCTCGGTTAAAAACAAATCTTGTTAAAGATTACAAACACATTGCTAGATGTGACCCGGTTAAGGGATTTCACTCAGATCTGTTAGGATCTTCACTTTGTTAGAAGTGACCTTGTCAAAGGATTTCAAAACACTCATTTAGAATGTCACCTTGCTAGATGATTTACAAATAAGACTGTTAAGTCCACTCGGTTAAGAGATTTTCTATCACTTACAAAATAACAGTAATAAAAATATATCTGTAACTTCACATCTAAAATGCTAAAGCAGATTCTTATTTGCTCAAAACAATCCTGTCATAGGACTTATCTTGTCCCTCTACTAGGCTCCTTACTATATTATTCAAATAGGTCTTCAAGCTTCTGAGCTCGGTAATCACTATGTAGCATCCTTGTGCTTACACTTGCCCACATACATTGTTCATCAATAATTTCTTATTTATAAACAATTTGCTAACCGTTGAATCTCCTTGATCACATTTCCCATGATCAATCTTAGCCATCAGATCTTCAATCTTGACTAGGTTCAATGTATCCTTTGATCTGAAAACATTTTACCTTGCCTTGGGACTTGCATTCCTTTCTTGGAACTTGCACAAGGTTATTGTGGTTCAATCTGCATTGTAGATCTTTCTGCCAATCTTTCATTGCCATAGATCCTTAACAAACTTCATGGATGACATACCAATCACTTATACATCTCCAACTAATCATTGTCCTTCATTAAATAATGCTTGTATTCATCTGATGCGCTCTGTCATAACTTGGTTGCAACTCGGTAATTACTAAACTTTACTCGGTAGACATTCCATCTTCATTAACCGATATCGATAACCTTAGGGTTTATCAACTAGGTTTCTTAGGGTTTACCGACTAGGTTCTTTGCTTGGTAACATAGTATAGTATTAACCTTACAATCAACAACATATGTAGGATATCAAAACAATATAAACATCATGATCTCATCATCGTCTAACTTAGTAATAGTTGCTCATTGAATAACCTATTTCTCCCCTTTCTTATCACATTCTTTCTTTGTCTTTTACCGACCACTTAATTCTCTTCAAATCAATCTTCTCAAGATATGGCAACATCATACTGAATCAGAAAATCAATTTCTTGACATCAATAACAAAATAATGTTATAAAGATAGTTATCATCCTTTTTAAGTTATATCAAATAATCCTCAACAACCTTCTCAATATCCTTAATGAATATCAACAATCTCCTTCTACTGAAAATGCCAACAGTATATAAATCATTGGATTAATTTGCCTTCAATTAAGTGTATTTCATTCATCATGTAGTGTATCATCATTATTATTTGCATTATCATTAAAGTTTATTAACGATCATTTAGTTGCATCTTTGCACTTAGATTCATAATCATTATAAGCTTTACATATAAATCAAAAGACAAATCAATCATTCATTCACATTTCTGTATAGATCATTGCATTTGCATCCAAGATCATCAAAATCAAATATTAGTCAAAAAAGCATTTATCATTGCATCATCACATAGAGTAACATGCATAAATATCATCATCCATCTAATCCATGCATATAGATCATCATCAAATAGAGTAACATGCATAATAAAGATCATCATCATATAAAGTCCATGTCTGCATATTAAATCATCATAAAACAATAAAAAGTCCAAGTATACAATGATATCAAATAAACAATACAAGCACCTCCAAATCAAGTCACGGTTGTCCTATACCACTACCACCTGACTTTGTTCATCTCTATGGATGTGGGTGACAAGATCCTCCAGATGCATGTCTCCCATGATCACCACTCCTTTGTGGAGGTCCCATGACCCCACCACTGCTAGTATCCATCAACAAAGTTGTATGATAATTACATGCTCTCTGGCTCTCTACAACTACCTCCTCATATCATCATCGCCAGTGGGAAGTCTCCGTCCCGACCCAAAATAATGATCTAATAGTGTTAGCCAAGAGAGTACCGGATCCAACCTACTGAATATGATCAAGCAGACCCTGAGTATCCCATTGTCTCCTAACATATCTATCTCTCTCAGCCATGAGATTCTGCACCTATGCTCGAAGCTGATCAATCTGTTCTCTAAGACTATCAATGATCTCCTGCTCTAGCATATCATGCCCTCGTGCATCCTGCTATGGTGCATGAACCCCAATCCCCTCCTCACCACCTCCCTATCCAACTACTGGAATCTCAGTCCAAGTAGCTCTCAGAACCCATCATCTAATAAGAGAAACGTGATCCTCTGGATCCTCATCATCTCGACCATGAGCTGCAATAACCCTAGGGTCTGGCTGAATCTAACCAAAATCAATGCCTCTCCTACAACCCCCATCTAGTCCAATCATCCTACCTCCTACTATCAATGGCAACCCTCTCGGTGCTCTGATTTCCACCCTACCATGCTCCCTCCCAATCCATCCAACATCCCTCCCACCCATAGGACGTGGTCTCCCAATCCTACCAACAGGTCCCCCATGGACTCTCAATCGACCTCCCCTCTGTCCAATTCTCCTACCACCCCCACCTCCATCCCCACCCTCATCTCCATCTCCCCCAGCCTCTTGAGAAACTATGAGCTCTCATCTCTATCTCCTAACACCTAGATCATCAGAATCATCATCCTCATCTTCTGAGTTGGGAGGAGGATCTGTTGGATCAGTAATATAAGGAAATGGATGTGCTAGTATGTACTGAGCATAATCTGTAGTAACCCCAGGATCAAGAATGTGCAATATCATATCATAAGCCACTCTCGAAGTAGCAAGAAACTATGTGTGAGCAATCTCAAATGACAAAGAAGGTCCCTAATCTCCCCTATCTCTGTACCACCGAGCATATATTGTCACACCAGTAGGCATAGGCTGGTTGATCCCAAACTATCTAAGAATGCGACTAATCAAGTATCACTCAATAATATAAGGAGTCTGACCAATGAGATATCTACTCTGTATGATAAATGGTAATGTCCATGCATCATCCATCCATGGCTCATAATCAACATATGGTCTCTAAGTAATGCTATCCAATGAATCAAGCACCCAATGCCAATACTCCATCTTACCCAGCTTATGCTGAGTAACGATACCTGCATAAAAATACACATATGGCTGCCTCTCTCAACAAACTCTGTGATGGATAGGCTGAGTAATAGCAATGTGCTCCCAGCACCAGATCTACAATAAAGTGCATCTTGTCGACAAACTAGCACTCTCATCATACACCACCTGATGAAGATCATGATATAAATGTGCTATCATACAAACATCCCAAGTATATCGAGTACAATGCTACATCATACTCAGGAGAATTTCACCCCATCCAACAACAAAACCTCGTGATCACCTATCAGGACAAATAAATCCTCCAATCAAACCAACAAGAATCACAGGGAGAGTCTCGCAATACATCACCATATCCTCCCATTAGATCTCTCCTCTAGCGATGTTATCATCAGCAAAAATGACTCTACAAGCCTCTATCCCAACACGATTCTGAAAATCATACTGCACTAACTCGCCAGTCACTGGGATGTGCAGAATCCTATAGACATCCTCAAGCGTCACACTAATCTCATCCGTGGGCAAGTGGAAAGTGTTATGCTCACTGTGCCATCTCTTGGCTAACGCCATCAACAATCCTCTATTATGCGTAATCTCAAGCATATAAAATAGATGGCATAAACTAGATGCATCTATATGTCTAACCTCTACCTGTGTCAACTCTGGCACTAAATGACGTACTACCGGTAAATTCTCTTGACACTAGAGAACATCAAGTTTCTCCTATTTATCAAGAGAATTAGATCAATCATCAATTATCTATCTATCAAATCAAATTGAAACAATTTACTCTATCAAATCAAACTGAAGCAACTTAAGCTATCAAATCATTTTTAAAACCTATCAATCATGGTTTTCTATCAATCACTGAGTTCAATCAAAACTCTGCTAAGCTCTTGCATCAGAAACTAAATCGGTTTCTTCAAGCTAATCTATCAAAATAAATCAAATCGATCATTCCACCAATATCAATCAATCAATCAATCAATCAATCAATTAATCAATCAATCAAGTTCCTATTCATTATACATGCGCATTAAACACGTTAAATATAATCATTAGAGTGATTTTTAGCTTTTGCACTTATCAAAAACATCAATTTTGAGCATATGCGCTATCCTATTGAGCAAAAGAGCTAAACTAAAGCATATGCGCTATCTTATTGAGCAAAAGTGCTAAAAAAAATATATGCACTAACTTTTTCAACAAATGCGCTAACCCTACGCACGAATCCGCGAAACATGTAGAAGTGCTACAACGCAATGCATATGCACTATCAAACAACTCATAAGCGCTAACCTATGCATATGCGCTATCATCCTTAACATACACTATCCTAATGAGCATAAATGATATCATGAGTAAATGCACTAAATCTAATGGCATATGCACTAAATCTAAATGCAAAAGCGCTAACCTAATACTGAAAATTGCAAAAAAAAAATTCAAAATTCAAAAACATGCCTAAAAACATGAAAAGTTGTACGACAAGTTGAAAAAAAAGCTTGGGAAAAGATACATACCGGATACCCATACTCAGGAGGTCACTGATATCATCGAATATGCTCAAATCAATGGTTCTCCACAAGAATCACCATTTCACCACCTCACCAAGAAAATTTTCTTCACAAGCTGACAAGGATAACAATGAAATTAAAATTAACCTTGGTTAATTTTATATTTACTATTTAAAGAGTAATTAATGCTATTCAATGGGGCAATTTAATTTATTTTTTACAAATGAATTTAATTGATGAGACTTTTTTTATCAATTATCATGAGATCAATCATTCAAACCAAAGTTTTCAACAATTTCACGATCAATCTCCTAAGGGGGCACACAATCAGGATTTTTATCTCCATCAGGCACACTATCAAGACTTGATTTAATCTTTGAAACAATGTTGTCCTGACATAATTTCAAAGAGGGGCAAAATGTATACACATAAAAATGGTTATGAGAGATTAAATAAATATTTTATATTTATTTAATGATTATTCTTCTATTAAATAGTTAATTTGAAAAGATTAATTTATTTAATTCATTTTGTATCTTTCTATTAATTAATATTTATTTAATTCATCTATTCTATTCCTCTAATAATTAAATATCTAATATTTAATTATCTCCTCCAATCAATTAAATATCTAATATTTAATAGTTATTTTCCTATCCTATAGTCTCAAAATATTAAATAATTTCTAAATTATTTAATCCCCCTTTTCCAACTCATCCTCCATCTCCACTTCATCTTCCCTTTGCCAACTCATCCAACATGTGGCTAAGGAAATTAATATTTCTTAAATATTAATTCATCATTTATCTCCAACCTCCAAACTTAATGAATATTGTGTACGTACACATATTTCATAACCCTCTCCTATATTCTCTCCAACACCCCTACATCTTAGGAAGGACTTGAGTCCTCTTGTCCTCTCATGCCTAAATCTTCTCTAACCATCCCTAGATTCCCTCAGTGAACAACCCAGTCAAGGTGAGATGAGTGACACTTTTCTTCTCCTTCCCCCTTTCTCTCAACCTTCACCTTTGCTCACAACCATCCAAATCTACAAATCTGATCATGACCATTGATCTAAGACACATCATCTTATCCTCTGAAGGTCTATAAAATCAAGAGCTTCAGTTGAGAGAAAGTTAGACTTCAAGTGCATTTTCAAACAAATCATTTGTAAAACTTATGCATCCGTGAGTTTTAATCTTGAAGCAAAATAGCATAATCATTTTAGCATAATCATGTAGTATTGCATATCATAGCATTTGTTAACTATCAGTTATCAGTCCATTCTTCATATGCCATCTTGGAAGCTATCAGTGCTTTGTCTTAGAGCACACCATCTACAACTAGGATTAGTGGAGTTAGGACACAATGAGACATAAAACATTAAGGTAATATTAGTATTTTTATTTCATATATATTTCATGTAGTTTCATTGGTTGAGTTTGGATTTCCTGTAGCATTTCCATTGGTATTTTGTAAAACTAGCTTGTTGCAGGTAGCATTCTGAGGATGAAATCCAAGTCGACGCAGTAAGAATGTCAGTCTATTCCTTAGCCAGATCCCTTCAATAGTTATAGCTATGTTGAAGCTTTTTGGCTAAAAATATGCAGAAGTATCTTACCCTTCCTTGATGAAGCTTGTAACTATACAGATGTCTTGAAACCCTAACATAATTAGGGCACTATTTTAAGTCCTATCCTAACCAAATTATGTGGGGTGATTGGGGTAAGGTTATATGGAAGGGATCTTAGAGTTTTTCTTTTTAGGGAAACTTGCGGTCTTATGAATTTTAATTTTAACTTTTTTTAATAGAGCATTAAGAAAATTGGTATAAAGGTTGCTTACTTTCCCGATTTATTGGATCCAGGCCTAGCTACCAACATGTCCTGACCTAACCTAAGCTAGACACCTTGGAGTGCGCAGAATGTAAAGTGCTTCTTTTCACCATAGGCGATACTACACCATTGCCTCCCCTGAGCCAGCTACACTTGAACAATTGACTGACCAACATTGAATAGTGCTTCCATCCATCTAAGACAACACTTGATAGTCCTCGAAGACCATGTCCCTACTTCACCAAGCTTTCACATACCTTCAGTACACTGATCAATGCTATTGTCTTATATATATATATATATATAGTAGGAGAGATGGAGTGAATGAGAGAGATAAAGAGAGAGAAGATATCTAAGGGATCAAAACATAAAATATTTGCAGCTATGATATTTGACATGTCATTCATAATTATACTTATTGGTGAGGTGGGTTTTGCAAAGAAGAAAGTGCCAAAAGAGGAAATCACTTGGAAATTGCATAGGACATCATTTTTTCGTTGAATGTATGATATTATTAAAAATTTGTTGGTTTGACTCTATCAACTCAAACATTTGCCACTAAAGCATTACGTAAGGGGCCTTCCATCAACATACAAGATCACAAGGATGGTCATAGGAATTTGATGCTCTTACTTGAATGTGTTAAAACTTGATCAACGTCATTGAATAGATCTAACGAATTAACATAAAGTAGGAAGTTAATTGAATGTCAATCCTTAGTATAGAAAGTTGTAATGAAACTTCTAAGAACTATCATTCTAAGATATTAGACCTAGTCAAGATTATAAAGATCCTAGATGCAAAGTTCAAGGTCATGGAGCAAGTTCAAAATGTTATCTAGCAAAATTAAAGTTGCAAGTATGGCAATCATTAATACAGATATGACTAAACTAGGAAAAAGTGCAAGATTCTCAATCTAACAAAGCTTCAAAATTTCAAGATAAATAATAGAATTTAAAATTAGATTGCATAAAAAGTTATACAAATATGTTTTTTTAATCATGTATATAAAACTAAACACTTTTAAAACCTTTTTATTGATTGTATTATATATTTGTGTAATCAATTGTATTGTTTAAAATAATAATATATTTATTATATAAGTGTAATCAATTGTATTATTTACAATAATAATATATTTATTATATGAAATTAATAAATGAATACATCTCATTAAAGATTTGCCTTGGGCTCAATTTAGTCTAAATGATGAGGCGACCACTATATGAGATTGATCTACAAAATGAAGCTTCTTGATAATTTAAAAAATGTTACTTTCCCGAGTTCTTTAAAATTACATATAATATAATAAATATTTTATGCTAATCACTTTCCAGGTCCAAAGAAAAAGAAAGTGGTGCAGAGGCACCTAAGCACACAAGCATACTAGGAGGTCAAAAGTCATAATATGAGAAATTTAATTGTATTTGATTCATTCATAATGTATTAAGGTTATTTGAGTCCATTGAATCATAATATGTAAGGCTAAATGAGCCATTTTGTCCAAAGTTTCTCAAGTTGTGCATTGAGGTCCTAATTGGGCCAAGAAGGTCAAAATGGTGTAAAAGTTTCATGGAAGGGTAAACAAGATGTAATATGTGTTATTTGGTCCATTTGGAGATGTGTGTGATGTCCTTGCAATGTTTTGTCAAGTTTAGAGTTCAATTTGAAAAATTGTCAAATATTGTCAAGCAACAAAATATGTTGTAAATGTTGCAAAAGGGATGTATTTTGGTCTTGTGGGCAGTTGTAACTGTCATATGGATGTAGGAAGCTATAAATATTCCCATTTGGTCAAGTCTAAGGTGTGTATCAAGTTAGAGGAGAGTTTGTAAATATTTGTTTTTGAAAACCTCTAATTGTCACCAAAGTTCCTGCAAGTTGGTTAACAGTTTGAAGTTTGTGTGACAATTTTGGTTGTGGATATTTCATGTACTTGATATTAGTGGAATGGAAAAGCATTAAGTTTCATGTATTCCATTTGCAATACATTTTTGATGGAGATCCAATACATGAAAGAGTGGATTTTGTTTAATACTCTTGACAGTTTCCTATAGCGGCACATTTTCTCACTGTCTCATTGCGGTGTTACATTGGCATTTGAATTTATTTGCTTCTAAAACCTATTGGAACTTGTACAATTATAAATATAATTTATTTTGAATCAATTTTAGTATCATCAATGACTTAAAGAGAAAGAATGAATGGAATTTCTAAATACAGTCATAAAACCCTCACAATTTGGGGTTTGGGGAAAGAACTATCAATATCTTCTTATTTAACCATCCAAAAAATTGAGAAAATATGGGATCTAATAGTTATTTCAAATATATTTTCAATGGTTTTGGTTTCAAGTCAATTATTTTAGTTTTTGATTAGTTTTTTTATGCCTAGGCGGATTGGGCATGCATTTCTTTTTCATTGTTTTATGACAGTCAAAATTGGTCTCGGTACAAAAGGTGTAATGTTTAATTGCACTCTTGGATCTTTATAATTTTTGGATATGTTGTTTTTAATCAAGTTTAATACAAAATCACCAAAGCGATTGGAAATATAATATCAAGTATGAAAGTTATTAGCAATAGAGTTCTATGCTGTCAAAAGTTGCAGATTTGATTGTTTAAACATATTGAAGGACAATTTGTTGAATGATTCTTGATGTTTGTGAAAGAGTTGTTGATGGATAGAATGGTGACCTCTTTAAGTGTGTAAAGGTAATGGTGAATGATGGCTATTGTATGCCAATAGGCTTTGAGGCCTAATTTTAGTATTAAACATTGGTCTACAAACATGACCTTGAATCAGGAGAATGAGATAGTGCTATGAAGCAAGTTGCTGATTGTATATATGTGTAATGATTTGATAATAATATTGTTTTGGACCATAGAATGTTGATTATGATCATATTATTCCTCTAATACAAGTGAAGATGTTGTGTTGAGATTGGAACTCCATGTTGATTTGGGGTTCTTGAAGGGTCTTCCATGATGCTCTGCATCAAATTGGTATCAAAGCCCAACAAAAGATCTGGGCTGAGAGATATGTTTGTGTTTTGTGTTACTGATGAGTTTTGGTTGCAGGTGATTGTCCATCTAGCTACAAGAGGAAGTTGGTGTTGTGTGTGGGTAGACAAGGAAGGTCTGTCAAGGGTCAAAGTGATGGTCCATTGGTTGCCAAGAGACTAGGGAGAGAGGCAAAGAGGAGAGCTCCTAGGTTAGTCACAAAGGTTGTTGGTGAGGTGATGCAGCATGGAGAGGTGGACTTATAGTTGGTAAAAGCACTTGGATGGCAGCCACTATAAACTCCATTGGTAGGAGTCACAAAGAGATTGTTTGAGAAGGAAGTAGTAGCATAAAGAGACATAAAGAGGTAAAGATGAAGACAAGGGTGAAAATTTCACTCAAATTTTTTCTTGCAGGTTATTGTACCCATGTTTCCAAGGGGCTTGGAAAATTTACAAGGGGGGGAGTATGGTGCAGAGACACCTAAGCACACAAGCATACTAGGAGGTCAAAAGTCATAATATGAGAAATTTGATTATATTTCAATCATTCATAATGTATTAAGGTTGTTTGAGTCCATTGAATCATAATATGTAAGGCTAAATGAGCCATTTTGTCCAAAGTTGCTCAAGTTGTGCATTGAGGTCCTAATTGGGTCAAGAAGGTCAAAATGGTGTAAAAGTTTCATGGAAGGGTAAATAAGATGTAATATGTGTTATTTGGTCAATTTGGAGATGTGTGTAATTTCCTTGTAATGTTTTGTCAAGTTTGGATTTGTCATGCCCAAACTTTTGGGCACAAACGGAATAATTTTTTTTTAAAAAAACATAACCTAATAACGCCAAGTTTGCTAAAATAATGCAGTATCAAGTCTTGTCTTAACTACGTTTGAATTCTTCTTCAACTAAAGTTAATTTAAACAACTATATCAAGTAAGTAGAATAATCTAACTTACATGCGGAAAATTAACTCTCCAAATAATTTATTATTATCTCATCAATTAATAAATAATAAATTTATTTAAGCAAAAACCCCTAAATTAATTAACAAGAGATATTATTAATCTCAATTAATATTTTTAATCATTGCAGGAGTTAATTAAATTAACTCTAGCAATTGGATTTTTAAATCTCGTGATTTATTTTAACAATAATTATAATATGTTTAAAATTTGACTAAAGGGCTAAATAATTCCATTATAAAAATTGCCCTATAAGGTTTAATCTCGACAAGCCTAAATCTAGGTGGATTACAATAATCCCCCTATAGCCAAATATCTTACAAAAGGAATCATTATAATTTCCTACAATATAAAGCTTTATAGAATTAAAATTTAAACCTCATATTCAAATGTTTATATAATCGTACATAAAATATGAATGTTTAAATAAAATAATTGAACTAAAGTTAGATTTATATATATATATATATATATATATATATGTCATGCCCAAACTTTTGGGCACGAATGAGATAATTTTTTTTTTTTTAAATTCGCACTTAAGACATTTAAATTTTGCAAATATGAAATGCTCTAACATATTTTGCCTTAACTACGTTTAGAGTTAACTCTAATCACTAACTTAAGTAAACGAAAATAATTTAAAATTAAATGCGGAATACTAAATGAATTAATGTATTATCTCATCAAACTTAGTCAATAGATTAATTAAACCCAAAACTCTCTAAAATAATTGATGAAGATAAAATTGATCTCCTTAATTTATAAATGTCTATATTTTATTTTAACAATAATTAAAAAGTATTTAAACTAAATTGACTAAAGAGTCAATTAAATTCATAAGGAATATTTTCCTATAAAGTTAAATATTTCCCAATAGCCAAAATAACCTTACCCAATTTAATATAAAGTTTTTAAAAGATTAAATTTCAAAAGCAATTTAAAACTTAAACATAACCCATATGTTTATTAAAAACATATATAATTTATATCCACTTAATAAAATACTTAATCTACAGTTTGACATAATCTTCCATAATTTAAACTTTATATATAAAAATATATATTTACTATATATTTATGTTTATATATATATATATATATATATATATATATAAACTTAAACATGTTTCCACATTAAATAAAACAAACATGCAAACCCTAATTTTAAAATACATTATAAAAATAGAGTCCTCTTTATTTCACGTATTCTTTATTGTCCATATTACCCTAGCCTTAACGGGCTAGGGTTTTATTTTTAATTTTGTAACTTGATATTGTGCAGGGCCGAAATATTTTTGGGCAGCCATGGCAAACTCGACAGTGTTTTGGGGAAGGCGGCGCTATGGAGGGCGGGCGGAGGCCATGGGAGGCTCCCCACAGGGACGGCGACGCCGTCGCTGTGGGTCACCACCCACAGTGGAGGCCGAAGCCTCCCACTGTGGGTTGCGGCCCACAGTGGTGGTTGCGGCCGCCGCTGGGGGAACTGCTGCCACTATGTGGAGGGGGCTGCCCGGCGGGGAAGTCCGTAGGGGCCAAGCCCTTCTCCATAGTTTTTTTTTTTCTTTTTTAAATTTAAAATATAATTTATATATATATATATACACGCACACACACACATATACATTAAATATATAAATATATTTCAAATAACAATATAAATAAATATATACATATAGATGTATTAATTTATTTACATGTTTATATTTTGAATGCATATTAATTTTAGGTCTATCTCAACTATGCATTAATTGTTACTACTTATCAGATTGCCATTAGTTTTATGTCAAAGTTATACTATATACTCTAGTCGGTTAACACTACCAAATCATGTAGTCAGTATAACAGAGAAGTCAGTATGCATAGTCTAGTCGGTTATAGAAGAAAGCAGTCACAGAATGCAGTATTCACCGATGTGAGGTCTCACCTCGACTCAGTCTGACATTCAGTGGATTTTATATTTTAGACTATTATGGATACTTTATTTTGATGCATTTTGAGACTTAGAACTTATATGATTTCAGGATTTGGATAACATTGCTATGATTTGATGATTTACTTACATGCTTTATGAGATAGAACACTACATGATTATTAGATAGAATGAAATTGCAATGATAGATGTCGTTATTGAATTTGCAGGACTTTACTCTGAATATAGAACTATGATGTATGTTTAGTTTATGTGAATTGGGATGAAATTGCTTATGTGAATTTGCTTGATAAAAGATGTATTCAATCTGTGCAGATGAAAATTGTATGCAAGTAATGATGTGTATTGTTATATTATTGAATTATATTATATATGGATATTTGGAAGTACTAATGTGTAAATTGAGATGCGCAGGAAATTTACCATGTGACCATGGAAAATTACGGAGAATCAAACCTAGACTTATGTATGTTCGTAAGCCAGGGTTTGTCTATTTGGAGAGACAACACCCCGTTTGTGTTGTATTTTATTCGTATCAGTATATGCTGCATGAGTGTTAAGTGTTAATTAAATTTAATGTGTAAAAACCTCAAGAGATAATTTCATGTTTTATTTTTTGTAAAAGTGTTTTATTTGTGTCACTTGACACGTGTGTATTTAATTTAAATGTTTTATTTTGTCTCTTGGTGGGAAAGTGTTTAATTATAGTTTTATTAATAAATTAATGTGTTGTCATAAATACTTTGGAAATATAATATTTGGAGTGGTCAACTTATGTTTGACCCGAAAATAAACTTCAGAGGGGTTTAAAATGGGATAAATGAACACCTAGGGGTAGTTTAATAGGGTTTCCTAAAGCCCATAAGGTATACCTAGGGGTTAGGGGTAATTTTAGGCAAGTTTCTACTTTATAATGATCTTTTTAACGCTTTAAAAATTGGCTTTCTGAGTTGAGCGAAAATTGAAAATTGAAGTTAAATCAAATCAAGATTTTTCCTTTTGGAAGGAGAGTCTTTTTGCATTTTTGCTTTCTTTCTTCTTTTTGGGTTTTTTTTAGAATCCCGTGAGAACTCTGAGAGTGAGCTTCTTAAGAAAGATTTTTGGGAATAGCAGGGTAATCACCCACTCTCCATTTTTGGAGACAGAAGAAAACTTGGAAAGAAAATAATGTTATGGAATAGAGAAATTGAATAAGGGTAGAAGGAAAAAAAAAATAAAAATTTGTGGATTGGGCAGCTCTTCATCAGATATCATATTAACCTTTGGGCAGATTAAGGTTGGTTTCAGTTATTCTTTTTAATGTCTTCTTCTTGTTTATGTATGGAAGTTGTTTGTATAAGAAATCTGTGTTCTTGAAAGTTTATGTTTGAAAATCTCTTGGTATTTTTGCCTTGTGAAAATGTTGTGTTTTGGGAGTTTTCTCAAGATCTCTTACTCTTGGGAGAGAAGAGGATCTTGAGGGTGGTAGCAGTGACAGCCCTCGAGTGAGAGACTCTCTTTTGAGAGCGATCACAAGGGATCTTTGTGTGACCCTTGTTGCATGGCCTGTTTGTGCAATGGGAGTCATAAGGAGGGATATAAGGCTAGAATGCCTTTGGGGGGCATAAGGAATAAGGGGTTGAGATTCTTGATATTTTTATTGTGCCATGAGGTGGCTTCTTGTTTATTTCATACTTGCAGTTCTTCTCAGGGTATTGGTCCACTACCACCCTTTGAAAATGTTCATCACCAGAGTGTGGTGCTGTGAAAGCCAAGTTGGGAATGTGTCTGAAAGAAATCTGTATGCAATGCTTTCTATGTGTTTGCCTGTTTGTTACCCGTCTAGGAATTGGTTCTCCGAGCTCGGGGGTGGCTACCAGTTAGCCTAGGCTAGGAGGTGAGCACTCCGTGGTCATATTTGTGTTTTCTATTATGCAGGAAATTCAGAGGAAAGAGAATAGGAACCATGAAAAAAGACACTGAAGATTATTATTGAAGATTCTTAAATTCAGTTGCAGATGTTTGTTTAAAATTGTTACAGAAATATGCCTCATTCATAGAATAGAGAAGCAAGTTGTAATTTGTGAAAGTAGACTTGAAGTTTTATTGTAGTGACTATTCAGAGAAACATCCCAAAAATTTGGTAGAATATCTTAGAGATGTAATAAAAAAAAAAAAAAAAAGCTTGTTATTTCTACTTCTGGTTTTTAGAAAAAGAAAAGTTAATTTGTGTTGCATGCAAAAGCTTCTTTGAATTATAAAAAAAAGAAAGAGAATTATTTTCATTTAGATTTTATCTATATTTCACTTGTGGCAAATAGAAGTTTATTGATGTTGAAAGATTTTAAGTATTTTAAATGAAAAAAAAAAAAAGTAGTTTTATGTAAATATTTGATTAGAGGAGAAAAATCAATAAAAAATTCCTTTTATTCTAGAAAAGTATATTGTATCTTTTTTTTAAAAGTATTTTAAATTGTATTTCAGTTAGCATTGATTTAAAAAAAGCTATTTTATAGATGTATTTATATATATATATATATATATTTCTGATTAAACTTAATGCTTTTTCCCTTTATTATAATAGTTTAAAAAAAAAAATTCGCATGTAAACCTCTTTTAAAAAAATATATATATAATTCATATTGAAATATTCTCACCATTTCTAACTTTGAATATAAATTTATTTAGATATAAATATATATATATATATATTATATATTTAAAAAAATTAAAAATTAAAAAAAATGTATTTGGGTCCTCGCGGACTCCACTGTGTGTACGCACAGTGGAGGGCCGCGCGGCGCCCACTGTGTGCACACACAGTGGAGCCGCTTTCGGCTCCCACTGTGTGGGCACACAGTGGACGGCCACGGCCGCCACTGTGTGGCCACACAGTGGGGAGCCGCTAGCGGCGCCCACTGTGTGGGCACACAATGGTGCCGCGGCGCCCACTGTGAGCTCACACAGTGGCGCGCGGCCAAGCCCGCCTCCCTTCCTCCGTAACCTGCAACAAAGAAATTCATGGCTGCCTTTGGGGTCTTCGGCTCAGCAAGATTTTGGACTGTTAAAAAATATGGGGTAAACCCTAGCCCGGGGTGGGGCTAGGGCAGATTAGATTTAAAAATAATAAGTTAATTAGATTAAATATTATATATGTGAGTAAATAGAACCCTAATTAGGGTTGAAAAAAAATATATAGAATAGAATTTAGGAAGTTAAAATGGCTTTTGAATTAGAATTAAAATATTTGTCATTTATGTAAAATATATATTTATATATGTATCCATATATATATATGTATATATATGAATTTTGATCAGAATTTTGGGTAAGTAATTAAATTTTAAATATATATATATATATGTATATACAAATATATATATATATATATATATATATATATATATATATATATATATATATATATATATATATATATATTTATATAATCCTGGTTTTTATTTGGAATAAATAATAAAGAGAAATTTAAAAAGGTTGATTAGACTATATAGTCATATTGGAGATTTAATTAATTTTTCCTCTCCTATTTCCTTTAGCTTGATTAATTTAATAAACTTAATGACTGAGTATCTCTTGGAGATAAAATTAAAACGGTTAGTTTTCTGCAATTAAAATTACACAATTTATCGATGCTTAGTTCGTATCAGAATTAGCTCAAATTTAATAATGGAAATTTCATTAACGCTTGTCGTGAGAGTGAACTTGTTAATTAATTTAGTATGTTTTAAAAAAAAAAAATTGTTCCATTTTTGTCCTAAATTTTGGGCATGACAACTGAGCTGTCTACCGAGTATCTTTTCATGGCTACTGAGCAACAAAGATGACACACGGAGTGAAACGTGTTACCAGATACATTGAACCTGGACATGCATATGAAAACGTGTTACAAGATTGAGGCACATCTAATTGTTATCACATTGGAAATTGCACTAGAAGATTGTGTATGATTACGAGGTCATCTAACCAATAAAATATTTTGCATGATTATTCATTCAATAAATCGTGTTTGTAAGATCGAAGCAATGAATTGGATCGCCGTTTTAAGAGATCTATTTATACAGCATGAGTTAAGTGTATGTATGCATGAAAGAAGACTGTTATAGAGACACAGAGGTCACCGCTAAGGTTTTCAAAGAATAGTCGAAGAACAGAGTAAACAGAAGGGTTTACCGAGTTACTGTATGGGTTACCGAGGTATGCTATAAGAAAGGTAATCTATTCTGAGCACATAAAATCTGCTATAACATTTCAGATGTAAAGTTGCAGATATTTGTAATGATTTTATTGTAATATTGAAGTTGAAAGAGAAACCTTTAACAGGGTAAAAGACTCTAATCAAGTCTTTAAATTGTAAAGCCTCTAACTAGGTGCATCATTTAGATTAAGTGTTATAAAATCCTTTAGCAAGGTAGATCTAACATATCTTGTTACTCCTAATAGGGTAAGCTATAAGAAATAGCTTAACATGTAGGTCTAACCGAGAACTCTTTATTATTGCAGTAGTGAAGTTGTGGGTGCCATCCCCACCGCAGTTTTTCTCTCTAATTAAGAGTTTCTGCGTAACCAAAATATATGTGTTATGGAGTGAATCATGTATGATTGTTATCTATTTGTTTTAGCTTTATATTATGTTATTGCACTATTCTGTTTATGCATAATAGTAAAGTTATTATTCAAGAAAAGTTTTGGAGTATTGATTCACCCATCCCCTCTTAGTACATTAGCTTTCCATATTGGGCCTAACAATTGGTATCAGAGCAGTAATCTTGGAAAAGGGTTTAACTACCTAAAGAGAAAGATCTTATCAATGGAAGGCTACAAACAATCTCAGAGGATTGTGTATCTGCAAGAAGAGCTGGATCATGCTAATCAAGTGATTACAAACATGCAAAAGCAAATGCAAAAATCTCTAAAAGTAAGAAGAAGATTATCTGATGATTTGCAGGATTCTCAAGAGTTAGTGGAACAAATTGAGATATCATCTGAGAATAGTATATCTGAAGAGACTGAAGAAATGATTGGAGTATTGAAAGAAAAGAACAAAGCACTAGCTGATCAAATAAAAGCAATGAAAAGAGAACATGAACATTTCAGCACATAGATGACTGAAAATCTAGATGCATTGGATAGCCGAGGATAAAGCAAGAGATCTACAAAGAGAGAAACAACAACTTGAAGTTTTAGTATCAGATAAGAATGATGAAATCACAAGGTTAACTAGAATTCAACAAAACCTATTAGATCAACTAGGTTATGCACATCATGAAGTAATTCTTAAGAATGATGAGAATCAAGCATTGAGACTTGAAGTATCAAGGTTGACCGATGAACTTGAAATAGAGAAGAAATCCAAAGAAACATTGAAGAAGAGTTATGAAGCATCAAAGATGTTGGATGAGCAACTGAATACAAGAAGATCCAACAAAGATGCAGGACTTGGTTACAAAGGAAAAGAATCTACCGATAAAGGAATTCATACTACCGAGAGAGGAGAATCATCAAAGCAAGCTAGAAACAGGAATAACATCAAAAGAAAGAAGCCTATTTGCAACTACTGTGGAAATCAAGGTCACACTACCAACATATGTCAGATCAGAAAAGGTAAGCAACCGAATGTCACTAAGTCCAATGGTTATTGTTACAATTGCAATAAATATGGTCACACGTCTAATCAATGTAGGACAAAGTCTGTTAACAATTATCAGAAGGCAAAATTCAAAGGGTTTTGTAAAAACTGCAATAGATATGGGCATAGTACCAAGAAGTGTTGGATTAAGCAAAATAACTATATGTGGTATGCACACCGAGCAAACACTAGAGGTTACCGAACTCACACAAATCCTTACCGAAAATATGCAGCGGTACCATGGGATTACAATACAAGGATATGGTGTGAATGTTGTGGAAGATACATATAAGTGCCAACTATTTTATAAGGTTTGGAATGAACAACCAAAGATCATGGAGAAATCCTGTTATGGCATGTTTTCATTGTCACAAAGTTGGACACTTGGCTAGAGATTGTAGAGATCAACCTAGAAAAGACACGGAGGAAATAAAAGAAAAATTGAAGATGATTTGGATAAAGAAGGAAGTTGTGTCAAATGAAGAAAGCACCTTACCTACCGAGTTAGGTGCACCTATTCCAAATTAATCAGTAAAGGTATGAAGGGACTGCATTCTCTAAAGGTAAAAATCATAACAGTTCCTATTCTATTATGTACTAAATTCAAAATCTGCATAGTTAAGATGTATTATTAAGTTTGAAATTCTATCAAAGTCTTTTGGAGCACTTTACAGGAAACCTGTCTAGTCGGTGAATACAAGAAGCTTGTCAAGTTGGTAAATGAAGGAAATTTGGTTACTCGGTTAAAGAAAAAAAAAAGAGTAAATCGGTTAAAGAGGAACCAAGTGCATTTAATGTTTTTGACCTAACCCGCACGAAGCCCGATAAGGTATTTTGTGTACTTAAAATAATTTTCACAGTCATTTACACTTACCAAATTTTCAAGAGAGTAGAGCAGAGAAAATCAAGGTGATCAAAACCTCATTCAAAGCAAATCCAAGGTATTTACATCAAATCTCATCACACTGTTAAGCTAGTTTACCAATCTTATCAAATTGCTATTATCTACTAAGTGTGAAGCGTCTGTCATTTGTAAACCATCAAACCCTAAGGATAGTTTGCTAGTTTTTACCTCAAATCTTCAATGGCACCTAAGATCCAAGATCCCATAGGTGTCAAGAATGTAGAGAAGCCCTCACTAAAATACTCTTTGACTCCTAAAGTCGCATCTGAATCGGATGACAAAACCACCTTTTCACTCATCCCGGATCGAGTCTTGTTAGTAGAAGATGTGAGATTCTTCACCAAATGTCATGTTGAAGAACTCGGTCATGTTGAAATTAAAGACACATATGATGAGCTATGTACCGATGGTAACATGGATAGCAAGTACGAGCATATCAAAATCAAGGGATTAACTGAAGCCCTAACCTATCCCTGCATGTTCAAACCCTAGTGGGTCAAGTTTTTTTTGAGCAGAGTTCATGATTATTTGATGTGGCTAGAAGAGAAACCATTTAAAATCACCAAGGAAATCATTCACGTGATCACTAGTTATCCTATCTATGATCATGCCTGAGCACAAAAGATGATATCACAGAAAGAATTAATCAGTTTAACTAGAGTAGAATCTGATTACAGAGGATTGAAACTGAACAATGTCACTGATGCAGAACTTAAGTTTGCTATTAGAGTAATTGGTTACTATTTTTTCCAATCAGCAAGGGAAAAAATTGTACCCTGTGCAGCAGTTGACTTAGCTTATAAAATTGTGAAAAGGGGAATGAAAGTTGACTTATGTGAAGTGTTATTGAAGAACTTGTTTGAGAATCTGAACACAATAAGGAAGCCGAAGAAGAACAACTCGACAAATACACTAAAGTTTGGTTCACTTCTTGTATGCATGTGTTTCTACTTTGAAAAATTCTTTCCATCAGTCGGTAAAGTAGTTTGGGAGCTACATCGACCAATCACCCATCAGATTAAAGACCTCATCAAGAAGTTGGGAGATAATTTCAATGATATCATGGATGACTACTTCAACAAATTTCAAGAGAAGATGCATAACAGGTACCGGATTCCACCCCAGCTAGTAGAGAAATATAAGAATGATATATGCTTTGAGGTAGATGCCAATTACTGTTATGTGAATGTTGTGGAACCAAGGACTCAATCTTTGCCACCAATGGGTTATGAGATTGACTATGACATCACACAACAACAAATTGATGCATATCTTACATTACCAAGGCATGCTATCGAGCTGAGGTATGGTACTTATGAAGAAGTAAAGGAAAAGGTAAAAATGAGCATTGTAGTACCCAAAGCTACAAGAAAGGCTACAAAGATGATTAAGGCATTATCTGAGAAATTCAAAGAAGACTCTTCCTCCACACCTGTCAAAGGCACTCTTGCCATCACCGAAGAGGAATCTGAAGCTCAAGAGGCAGCAATAACATTGAGCATCGAACTGCCTAAGGGTAAAGTGTTGAAGAGAAAGAAACTGGACACTTCAAAGGCCCTACCGACTCCACCTCCAACAAAGAGACCTAACACAAGAGCATCTAGAACATCACTGAGTAAGAAACAAAAGAGTGTTACTGTTCCCAAGGTAACCAA
Source organism: Cryptomeria japonica (assembly GCF_030272615.1). NCBI lineage: Eukaryota > Viridiplantae > Streptophyta > Pinopsida > Cupressales > Cupressaceae > Cryptomeria > Cryptomeria japonica. Next base: position 261,097,528 of record NC_081407.1, on the reverse strand, counting down.
GACCTACAAGAAATCTACTCGAAGACTCATTTTGGCAAAAGAGTCTAGTGATATAGAATCAGAGGATGCCAACAAATTCCAGATTGTTAAAAGCAAGAAGGTAAATATACATAGTGTTGAAAACTTCTATACTAATTTGAAAGAATATGGAGGATTTGGTTCATTTAGATATGTCAAGTATGAGACTAGAAGTACTGATGAGAAGAGACAAATTGAAGAAGTTGTCATCTGTACACTTCTAAAGTTCCGGTTAGCTCCATTGGAACTAGTTAAGTCACTTCCAAATGAACTTAACTTGCATATTGATAATAGGTGGAAATATGAAATGGACTCAGAGAAACAAATTAGAGAAAGAAGTCTAGTCCATCTATTTCCTGATATGTTAGTAGCAAAAATAAAGGAACATTTAACAACCTACAATTCAAAATTTATTGTCAAACAAAGAGCCTTAAAACTGATGAATGGGCTATATATTGACATAGAAAAGGAGACAAAAGCAAAGTGGCAGGAAATATTCAAAATCAAGGATGTCAGTGAACAAGCTATAGTTGAAATTGTTGATGTCATCGAGCATGATCCTGATGTCACCGAGCAAGGTTCTGATGCTACTGAACAAGACCCTACGGAGACCATTAAAAAAGATGAAGATGTCATGGATACAGAAGCACTGGAGCAGGAAATGATTGAAGGTACTACATATGCAAAACTTGTATCTAGTGAATCCATTTTAGAACAAGTTTGTCCTTATCCACTGGTCAAGAAACCTGTCTCTACCGAAGCTCCTCAGGATACAGCACAAGGCACCGAAGGTCACAAGTCTACAGTAGCAGAAGGTACAACTCAAGAACAGACCTCTCAAGCACCGTCGAGCACTGAAAATGTTGCAACTGAGACACCAAAAGACACCATAGTGGCTATAGGAACTGACCAAAGTGTTGCCTCTACCAAGAAACCTACCGAGGGTCAGCAAGCCTCACAAGCTATTGTCTTAGTACAACCGACCAAAGGTAAAGAGAAGAAAGTAAAAAAGAATAGTTTCAAAGTTGATTTATCTAAACCAATAGTGTTGCCCAATATGGATATATCAAAATGAAAGGGGCAAGCACTCATTGATTTTGGTGAACTGTGCAAAGCAAAGGCCGAACAAGAAAAATAGATGGCCATTCAAAAGAAGAATAAAGTACTTCAGAAGGTGAAGACACTGCTAATAGATATGTTACCTACAGCTATAGTGTCAACCGATGTAGCCATCCACATTCAACTGGATGAACTCCTAAATCAAATAGAAACATCTGGAGTTGATGAATCTGAGTATTTGAGCAAGCTGAAAGACAAAGAGCTCACTACAAAAATGATAGAAGAGGTACAGAAAGCTTTAGTTATTGGCAAAGTCAAACTTGTCAAATTTATTGTTGAGTTGACTCCTCAACTCAAGCACATTCATTATTTATTTCAAAAACTTTGCACATTTTCTTCATTCATTAAAGACATTAAAAATAAAATAGAGACAATTGAGAAAGAGATCACCGATCTCTCAAATAAGTTGACCACAGAGCCAAATTCAATTTAGAATTTCTATACAAGGTTACAATAGCTCATGGCTCAACAATTGGACTTAAGAAATGATGAACACAAGATTGGGATGGATATAATGACACTCCAGACATTATTCCTTCCACATCTTTCATCAGTCCAAGAACAGATCAACCGAGCCACATACTTGTCTACTACTCAAGAGGGAAGCACTCTTGATGGATTAATATCACTATTGGTTGATATTCAAGCACAAAATTCTTTAATGGAAAGTGTAAAAGATGCACTCTCAGTCGCTCTCACTGATGCTCGGAACAAGTACAAATCTATTTTTGATCAGTTACCACCCCCAGAAGGAAATTAAGTTTTTGATGTTTGTCAAAAAGATGGAGTGATACTATATGATACTATATAGGGGGAGTGATATAATATATTTGGGGAGTGATACAGTTTTGATATAATATTCAGAATATTGTATACAGGGGGAGTATACCGAATAGAGTAAGCAGAGTATCCAAGAGCAATGAACTGAGCAGTATACAAAACAGTAAGCAAAGCACTAGAAAAGATCACCAAGCATGCAAAATCAGAGTTATGTACAGTATATTGACAAGGGGAGTAAATTTGAATATATTATTTCATTGACTATTGTATATACTATCAGTATAGTCATTTTACAAAGTATATAGATTTTTGAGTTATAACTTTGAAAGTAGTTTTTGTCAAACATCTCAACTAATGTCAAAAGGGGAGATTGTTACTACTTATCAAATTGCCATTAGTTTTATGTCAAATTTATACTATATACTCTAGTTGGTTAACACTACTAAATCATGCAGTCGGTATAACAAAGAAGTCGGTATGCACAGTCTAGTCGGTTACAGAAGAAAGCAGTCATAGAATGCAGTATTCATCGAGCTGTCTACCGAGTATCTTTTCATGGCTACCGACCAGCAAAGATGACACACCGAGTGAAACGTGTTACCAGATACATTGAACCTGGACATGCATATGAAAATGTGTTACAAGATCAAGGCACATCTAACCGTTATCACATTGGAAATTGCACTAGAAGATTGTGTATGATTACGAGGTCATCTAACCAATGAAATATTTTGCATGATCATTCATTCAATAAATCATGTTTGTAAGATCGAAGCAATGAATTGGATCACCATTTTAAGAGATCTATTTATACAACATGAGTTAAGTGTATGTATGCATGAAAGAAGACTATTATAGAGACACAAAGGTCACCGAGAAGGTTTTCAGAGAACAATCGAAGAATAGAGTAAACAGAAGGGTTTGTCGAGTTACTATATGGGTTACCGAGGTATGCTATAAGCAAGGTAATCTATTCTAAGCACATAGAATCTGCTATAACATTTCAGATGTAAAGTTGCAGATATTTGTAATGATTTTATTGTAATATTGAAGTTGAAAGAGAAACCTTTAACAAGGTAAAAGAATCTAATCAAGTCTATAAATTGTAAAGCCTCTAACCAGGTGCATCATTTAGATTAAGTGTTGTAAAATCCTTTAGCAAGGTAGATCTAACAGATCTTGTTACTCCTAATAGGGTAAGCTATCAAAAATATCTAAACATGTAGCTCTAACCGAGCACTCTTTATTATTGCAGTAGTGAAGTTGTGGGTGCCATCCCCACTGCAGTTTTTCTCTCTAACCAAGAGTTTCTGCGTAACCAAAATATATGTGTTATGGAGTGAATCATGTATGATTGTTATCTATTTGTTTTAGCTTTATATTATGTTATTGCACTATTCTGTTTATGCATAACAGTAAAGTTATTATTCAAGAAAAATTTTGGAGTACTGATTCACCCCTCCCCTCTCAGTACATTAGCTTTCCATATTGGGCCTAACATTAAGTACTAATTTTTTTTGATCTTTTTAACATATTGCTTTGAAATAATCAGATTTAATCCACTGTATTTTTTTTAAAATTCCTTTTTGCTGAAATCTGAGATAACTTTATAACCATAGGTTTATTTTCTACAATTTAATTAATTGATAGAATTCAAAAAATTTAACAGCAACTATAGAAATATAATTTTATTTAAATTAAATAAACTATTCAACTCTAGAATTTTATTTTCTGCAATTAAGTAATTGACAGAATTCAATAAATCAAACAGCAACTTTATAAATCTAGAAATTATTAAAATAAAACTATAGTGATGGTTATATTAACTTTAGACTTTATTTTCTACAATTAAATTAAATGACATATTTAAATAAAATAAAATTGCTCTTCCATAAACAAATCTAATTGCTTTATTTTCTAGCCTTCTACATGCATGCTAAACTATTTCATTATCTTCCTATTTTATTTCATAAGAATAAAAGAATAAAATAAATTTCTTGCTTTTCAAAATATTAAATACTCAACAAAGAATTAATTTCAAAACTTTAGGAACTAAATCTAGAAATATTCATTTCTTTTCTGCAGTATAGCATAATACAACATTTCATATCTTTAAAGTACATTTAAAATACGATATAACCTTCAATACAAATGGATCTCTCATTTCTATTAAATGAGGATCTTAAAAATATTTGATACATTTCTTTTCGAAAAATAGATATGACATAATTTCCTATTACATTGTTGCAACTTAAAAACATAAATTTTTCATTCCCAAATCTTTTCTATAACAAATAAACCAGCAACTTCTACTTGTCCTCTTTCCTTTCTTCCAACAACCTACAAATAAAACATAGGCTATGAGCATGGAGTGCTCACCTCCCAGCCTAGGCTAACTAGTAGCCACCCCCGAGCTTGGAGAACCAAGCCCTAGATAGGATACACACATGCAAACACACACAACCAAGGGAAAACAATCACAAACACATTCCCAACCCAGGGCTACATTGTACCACACATTGTGATGTCTTTTCAAGGGTGGTAGTGGACCAAGTACCCTGAGGAGACTGCAAGTATGGTAAAACATATGGCCACCTTATGGCAAACCAAATACATCATAAGTATAAGAACCCCACATCCTTATGCCCCCCAAGGCATTCATGCCTTATTTCCCTCCTTATGACCCCCAAATACATAAACAAGCCATGCAGCAAGGGTCACGTAAAATCCCTTGTGATCACTCTCATAACGAGAGTCTCTCACTCGAGGGCTGTCACTTCTACCACCCACAAGACCATCCTCTCTCCCAAGAGTAGGAGGCCTTGATTACTCCCAAAGCACATAAAATGCATACAAAAAGTAAAACATAGAACACAATAATTTTCCAAGGAAAACATGCAAGAAACTAGCCTTTTTACACAAGCAAATCCTTTCAACACAACATGCAATATAGAACAATACAAGGAGAAAATATGACCAACCTTCTACTACCCAAAGGTATGCTAGATTGGTTGAAGATGAGCAGCCCAATTCCACAAACCCTTGCCTCTCTACACTTAGCCAAATTTTGTAAAACCAAATCTGTCTTTCTTTCAAATTCTTGTCTCCAAAAATGGAGAGTGGGTGATTACCTGCAAACTCTCTCATTCTTGCCTAAGAAGACCTCAGTGAGAGTTCTCACAGGTTTCTAAAATTGAAAAAGGAAAAAGAAGAAAAAGATCAAAAAGGGATCTCTCAACAAAATAGAAAGTTAACTAACCTAGATGATGCATTCTAAATTCAATTTTCGCACAACTTAGAAAACTCACTTTTTAGGGTGTCTAAATGGTCACATGAGAGTTGTCACATGCCTAAAATTACTCCTAACCCTTAGGTATACCTTATGGGCTTTAGGAACCACTTCTAAACTACCCTTAGGTGTCCATTTAACCCCTTTTACACCCCTCTGAATTTAATTTTCGGGTCAAACCTAAGTTGACCACCCCAAAGACTTTCTACCCTAGAAAAATATAGAACCACCTTATATTAATTGAAAAAGCTATGGTTAAACAACTCCCTCCAAGAGACAATTCAAAATCAAAACATAAATCAACATGTGTCAAGTGACACAATAAAAATACTTTTACAAAATTATACATGAAATTTTTGTCTCTTGTTGGATTTATACAAATACATAAATTAAATCTAATACACATGCAACATCCACTTTCACAAATAAAATACTATACAAATGGGGTGTTGTCTCTCCAAATAGACAAATCTTGGTTTTACGAACGTACATAGGTCTAGGTTTGGTTCTCCATAATGTTTCCATGGTCACATGGATAATTTTCCTATGCATCTCAATTACACATTAGTACTTCCAAATATCCTCATAAAATATTAAACACATGAATAAAAATACACATCAAACACTCTGCATACAATTGACATTAACAAATCAATATCTCATATATCCCAATTTATCCACATAAGCCATTATCATAATCCTCATAATTTCATTCATTCATAAGATACGCATCCTATTTCCAACACCATAATAAAGTTATGTAAATCCAGATATAGCTGACATACGTTAGTTCAAGATTATCCAATTAGTGGATCTTTTAGGATTTCAAATTCATAACACATCAAAATGTATACCACAAGGTGAAATAACTCTATAACTTGGTTCAATTACTTTTCTCACCAATCTATCTATCTAACATAGCCCATTCTATTGAATTATATAACATTTATTAATAGGGTCAAACATGGTCGACTAAGTTAATCAAAGCTTGGTTGGGGTGGGCCTTACAATATATATATATATATATATATATATATATATATATATATATATATATATATATATATATATATATATATATATATATATAAGAGTTGGGATTTTACAAATAAAAACTAACATTTAACACCTAAAGGAAATTAATGGGGAATACCCTATTCAAGATTGAATGGGTTTCCCCACCCCCCTTTTTTTTAATTCCAAAACCCAAAATAATAAAATAACAACAATAACCTAATTTTTTTGTATAAACTTAACCCTTTCTTCTAATTTTTTTATTACTTTCAAACTACCCTAACCCGAACTGGGTTAGGGTTTTATGTTTTTTTTGTGCAGGGAGGAGGCCGAATGCCAAGTCGAAGGAGGGCCATGGTGGAGGCTTTGCACAGGGGGGGCAACATTTGAGGGCATGGTTGCCGCAGCGGCGCTGTCAGTGCCACTGAGGGTCACGGCCCGTAGCGGCGCCTCTGTGGACTGTGGCCCACAGTAGCGCCTACAACGTCTCTATGGGATGCAGCTCGCAGAGAGCCTGCGCCGCCTGGGGGGGGCCGTGGGAGCCTCGGCTCCGGGTCCCCTTGGGGTAGGGTTGCAAGATCAAAAAAAAATTATAATTTTTTTAAATTTATTATTATTATTATTATTTAAAATATATTTATATATACATATGTATATGTATATATTTTATATGCATATGATATCTAGGGCTAAATTTAATATGCAATTATATATTTATTTTTGAAACAAACTTGCAAGATATTAAAAAAATAATGATAGTAAACAAAAGAACAAAAAGTTTATTATTTCATAAGGATCATTTCTTTGCTAAACATTAGACTTAATCTATCTAGCATCCATTAGATTTTATCTCTGTTTGTTATTAATATGGGATATTGAATCTACCCAGTTTCTTTCCATAAAATACATAGCATTATGAAAGCAAAGCATTTTCTTAGGCTTGAGGCATTTTTTTTTTTTTATAAGAACTTTTAAATAGATTAATTAAAATTTTCAGATTTAAAACAATGTATTTCTATTTCTTTTAAATACCTTCTTGTTAAAATTAGAGATAGACTATTAATTTTAGATTTATTTTCTGCAATAAATAAAAGGAAAAGTGACAGAATTTAATAAACTTTATTCAGCAACTACATTAGTCTAGAATCATTTAAATTAACCTTAGAGATAGACATGTTAAATCTATTAAACCATGATTTGTATTTGGGAATAGATAATTAGGACTAAATGCTTAATTTTCTCTTACTAACATGCAAGCTTACTACTTTGCTCATTTCCATTATTTCAATATGCATAAGGAGATAAAATGAACTTTTATTTTCAAAATAACTTGTATACAACCAATATTATTTCCAGAACAATACATAACTTAAACCCAACATAAATATTTCATTTTGCAACAAAACAATACTTTTCTTTTAAAGAATACTTGGTATATAAGATAGTCAACATTACATAGGGGTGAGATACCCAAGTAGTCTCTCATTTCTATTAAATGAGGACTTTAAATAAAATGAATACATTTCTTTTTTCAAACTAAATACAACATATATCTTTTCTTTTACATTGCTGCAACTAAAATATACTATCCCATTCCCAATTCTTTTTCTGCAAATCAAGTAAAACCAACAACTTCTAATTTGTCTTTTTTCCTTTTCTTTCCAAGCAACCTGCAAATAAATCACAAGGCTATGACCATGGAGAGCTCACCTCCCAGCCTAGGCTTTCTAGAAGCCACCTCTGAGCTTGGAGAACCAAGCGCTAGATAGGGTACACTCAAGCAAACACAACAAGCAAGGGAAAAACACACAACAACACTTTCCCAACCAAGGCTACACTTCATCACAAAATTTGATGTTTTTACATGGGTGAAAATGGACCAAATACCCTGAGGAGTCTGCAAGAATAGTAGATCACAAAGCCATCTCATGGCAAACAAAGATATATCATAAGTTCATTAACCCCCACATCCTTATGCCCCCCAAGGCATTCATGCCATACTTCCTCTCCTTATGACCCCCAAATGCATACACAAGGCTATGCAGCAAGGGTCACACATACAACCCTTGAGATCACTCTCATAATGAGAGCCTCTCACTCGAAGGCTGTCAAACTCCTTCCACGTACAAGACCATCCTACTCTCCCAAGAGTAGAAGGCCTTGGTTATTCCAAATCACAAGAAAATGCATAAAAGAAATAACAAATAGGTCACATAATAATTTCACAAAGGAAAATACAAGAAAACAACTTTTACATATAAACAATCTTTCCAACATAAACATGCAACGTGAAAGGGAGAAGATGAACCAACCTTCAATCTGCCCAAAGGTTTGCTAGAACTAGTTTGAGGATGAGCAGTCCAATTCCACACTCCTTTCTTCTACACTAAGCCAAATTTCTATCCCAAAACTATTCTTTTCAAAACTATAAGATCTCCAAAAATGGAGAGTGGGCGATTACCCACAAAATCTCTAATCCTTGCCTAAAAAGGCCTCAGTGAGAGTTCTCACAGGTTACTAAAACTGAAAAAGGAAAAAGTAAGAGAAAGTGGGGAAAAGGATCTCACATCAAAAAGGAAGGTTATCTAACCTAGATGGAACCTTCTAAATTGAATTTTCGCTCACCTTAGGAAACCCACTTTTTGAGGTGACTAAACAGTCACATGGGAGTAGTCACATGCCTAAAAATACTCCTAACCCATAGGTATACCTTATGGACTTTAGGAAAAACCTTTAAACTACCCCTAGGAGTCCATTTGACCCCTTAGAAACCTATCTGAAGTTAACTTTCGGGTCAAACCTAAGTTGACCACTCCAAAGACTCTCTACCCAAGGAAAATTGGAGACCACATTCAAATGTTTGAAAAGGGCTATGGTCGAACCAACTCCCTCCAAGAGACAAGTCAAAAATCAAGACACAAATTAGCACATGTGTCAAGTGACACAATAAAATACATTACAAAATTACACATGAAATTTGTCTCTTGTTGGATTTACACAAATTAATAAATTCAATTTAACACACATGCAACATTTACTTTCACAAATAAAATACGATACATATGGGGTGTTGTCTCTCCAAATAGACAACCCCTAGTTTTACGAACATACATAGGTCTAGGTTTGGTTCTCCATAGTATTTCCATGGTCACGTGGATAATTTTCTTGTGCAACTCAATTACACATTAGTAATTCCAAATAACCTCATATAAAATTAAACACCTGAATAAGAATACACATCAAACACTCTGCATACAATTGACATTAAACAAAATCAATATATCTTATATCAAAATAAATCCACATAAGTAATTATCATAATCCTCATAATTTTGATCCATACATAAGACATGCATCCTATTTCTATCATCATAGTAAAGTACTGCAAATATAATAATGACATACATCATCTCAAATTTATCCTATTCTAGAATCATATAGAGTTCTATATCTATAATGCATAGAAGTGAAGCATCAATATACATCAATGTTATCCAAATCATGAAATTATATAAGTTCTAAATCCATAATGCATAAAAATAAACCATCCATAATAGTCACAACATGAAAATCACTGAAATGCTAGGATGAGTCGGGGTAGGGCCTCACACCCTCCCCCTCTAGGCATGAACTTCCTCCTGGTGTTCATCAAAAAGATGGGGGTATTGTGATCTCATACGTGGTGCATCCTCCCATGACATCGTAACCTCATCATAGCAATCCCACTGGACCCTAACCTGGTCCAGCTCTCGATCTTGAAGGCGCAGCGTCCGACATGCCAAAATGCGAATGGGATCCAAAGCTAACCGTTCATCCGACTCCACCTGCAAGGCATCCCAATCTAAAATATGAGACTCATCATAGATATACTTCCTTAAAACTGATACATGAAACACATTGTGGATGTCAACTTGAAAAATTGTCAATTATGTCAAATATTGTCAAGCAATAAAATATGTTGTAAATGTTGCAAAAAGGATGTATTTTGGTCTTGTGGGTAGTTGTAACTGTCATATGGATGAAGGAGGCTATAAATATGCCCATTTGGTTGAATCTAAGGTGTCTGTCAAGTTAGAGGAGATTTTGTAAAGGTTTGTTTTTGAAAACCTCTAACTGTCACCAAAGTTCCTGCAGGTTGGTTGACAGTTTGATGTTTGTGTGTCAATTTTGGTTGTAGATATTTCATGTACTTGATATTAGTGGAATGGAAAATAATTAAATTTCATGTATTCCATTTGCAATACATTTTTGATGGAGATCCAATACATGAAAGAGTGGATTTTGTTTAATACTCTTGACAGTTTCCTATAACAACACACTTTCTCACTGTCTCATTGCATTTTTACATTGGCATTTGAATTGATTTTCTTCTAAAACCTATTGGAAGTTGTATACTTATGAATCTAATTTTTTTGAAATAAATTTTTAGTATCATCAATGACTTATAGAGAAAGAATGAATGGATTTTCCAAATACAGTCATAAAACCCTCACAATTTGGGGTTTGGGGAAAGAGCTGTCAATATCTTCTTATTTAACCATCCAAAAAATTGAGAAAATCTAGGCTCTAATAGATATTTCAAAACTATTTTCAATGGTTTTGGTTTCAAGTCAATTGGTTTAGTTTTTGATGAGATTTTTGATGCCTAGGCAGACTGGGCATGCATATTTTTTTTTCATTGTTTTATGACAGTCAAAATTGGTCTCGGTACAAAAGGTGTAACGTTTAATTGCCCCGTTGGATCTTTATAAGTTTTATATATGTTTTTTTTAATCAATTTTAATACAAAATCACTACAGCGACTGGAAATATAATGTCTGGTCTGAAAGTAATTAGCAACATAATTCTATACTATCAAAAGTTGCAGATTTTATTGTTTAAACTTAATGAAGGACAGTTTGTTGAATGATTCTTGATGTTTGTGAAAGAGTTGTTGATGTAAAAAATGGTGACCTCTTGAAGTGTGTAAAGGTAATAGTGAATTATGGCTATTGTAGGCCAATAGGCTTTAAGGCCCAATTCTAGTATTAAACATTGATCTACAAACATGACCTTGAATCAAGAGAATGAGATAGTGCTATGAAGCAAGTTGCTGACTATATATGTGTAATACTTTGATAATAATATTTTTTTGGATCGTAGGATGATGATTATGATTAGATTATGCCTCTAATACAAGTGAAGATGTTGTGTTGAGATTGGAACTCCATGTTGATTTGGGGTTCTTGTGTTGGCATTTTTGATGTTTATGTTATGATTGTCATTGATGGGCACACACTTGCATTAAGATCCTCTTTATATGTATGAGTTTGAGCACAACCAGTATTTGTTCCAACCAGTATGTTGTATTATAGTCTTTAGACTATTGATGTTTTGTAGAATGTGTTTCCCGGTCTAAAGCAGCATGTTGACCCCAAGCGGTTCGTGGATACCAAGCGGTACGAGGGACTAAAGAGGCATAACACATTTTTACCAGTCTTCATTTTTGTCAAACTGGCAACCAACATTTTGTATGAACTGCTAATACTCTGTGATGAGTTACCATACACTAATTTTTTGATGGTGCCAACACCTAAACGATGCCTTTTTGTGTCGTGGTACCAAGTATGTCCAGGTTCAATGAACCTAGGAAATTGTTATGTAATCCTATTGAACTGACATGAAATCATGATTCCTTTATAAGGACATCATGTCTAGGGTTTTAGGTTGTTGATGTGGATATAGTGAAAGTTTATGTTGTTGCTAAGGTTTAAGGTGATTGAGGAGTTGGAGGAGTTGGAGAGAATATGAATGTGTAGAAGACTGAAGTGATATTGGAATGCATTAGGAATGAGCTACCAAGGATCTAACCAAGCAGTTTGTGCTACTAGCTAGATCAAACACTTGTTGATTACTCACATCTTTGACAAGTTTGTAGCCATTAACTAGGTAGGCCCAAAAGCCTTTTGTAAATCCTCTAACAAGGTGGTTCACATATGTGGATCTAAAATCCTCTAGTAAGGTAGTCTTTAATCAGACTTATCTCCTAACAGAGATTGAGATTCCTAATAGGATCTGTTCTGGTAAAGAAAATTGTAAGACCTTAACCGATTTGGTTCCTATTCTACAAATAGTTACTTGTGAGTTCCATCTCACCATGGTTTTTCCCATTTGGGTTTCCATGTCAAAATCTCTTGTGTTATGGTGTTTGTGCTTCTATGGGTGAATGCATTATTAGCTATTTGGTTTGCATGTTTGTTAACTGGTCTGTCTGCTAAATTGTTTTACCAGTTTACTGTCTGTCTTGCAAAGTGTTTAAGTGCAAAGATTTTTGGAATACTAATTCACCCCCTCCTCTTAGTATTCATCAATTGGTATCAGAGCGTACCTTTCTATAAGTTTAACCACTTGGAAAGAGATATGGGGGAATACACTTTGAGGGAACTTACCCACCAGATCACTCAGTCTGAGCAAGCCTATGATGATCTTATGGTCAAATACAAGGCATCTCAAACAAAAAGGAGAGAACATGTAGAAAAGCTGATGGATCTATCTAAAAATAGTTCTTCAGATGAAGCAGACATGGAAGCCCTAATTGCATAAGTAAACAAGTTGAATGAATCAAATTCCAACTTGAGAAAAGAATTGGAAGGACTGACTATCTGGATGTGTCAAGATCTTGAGAACTGGAGGAAAGTTGAAGATCTGGTGAGAGAAAGAGATCATGAGATCTCCAAGCTGAAACAAGAGATCAGTGTCATAACTGCTCAACTCCATGCAAGCAAAGTGGAAAAGGAAGACATGCAAGGAGAACTAAATATTGTCATCTCTGAGAATGAAAACCTGTTCGAAACAAATGCTGCTATTTCCAAAGAACTCTCTGAGTCAAAGGAAATACTTGCTAAGTTCAACAAGAGCATTGTCAAGCTAGAGCAAAAGCTTGAATCTACCAAACTGGTCAAGAATACCAATGGACTTGGTTATTCTAGTCATGAGGAAGGTGAGACCTCTGGTACAAATGCTGGAACATCAAAGGATAGAGGTAAGAAAAAGTTTAAACCTGTTTGTTTTAATTGTCTTAAAGAAGGACATACTGCAAATGTGTGTAGGAGTAAGGCTTACAACAATTTTCCTTATTTCCTAAATGATAAGCCTAGATCCTATAGATTTGATGGTAACTGTTATGCATGCAACAAGTATGCGCATAGAGCATCTGAATGCAAGTCTGTTATGAATAACACTAGAAGATATCCTCAGAGGACCCAAGGAGTTGGTCCTGAACCTTATGTGAACCAGAATCACAACTGGTTTAATGCCTTCAATCATCTGCAAAGAAGCAGTGGCTATCAAGCGGCAACCGGTATGGTATGTCATGGTCATGGTCACACTATTGCAACATGCAGAAGGAAGAATGGAAACATGAACAATGGACCTTGGAGAGCAACTGGATTGGTCTGCTATCACTGTAACGAACCGGGTCACATTGCCAGATTCCGTAGATCAAGAAAGGACATATCTGATGATATACCAGTCACTCCAGAAGGAAACATTGATGTTGACACTATTCAAGTGGACATGAACAAAACCTAGAAGAAGAAACCAGTGGTGTTACAAGAGGAACTGGTTTCTGCTCCTAGTGTGGAAATCATGGAACCAGCAAACTAAGCTTTAGAAAAGCTTAGGGGGAGCAAACGGCGAAATATTTTGAACCCCCAGTTTACACTGGTAAAAGACCTTAATTGGTATGTGATACCTATCATCTGGCAGAAGACCAAAAATGGTAAAAAGGAAAATTAGGGTTTACACCCTAATCGAGAAGCATTAATTGTTGTAGGTGAGAAATATGATTAAAAGGATTTTTCAAATCATTTCTCACTATTAGTTTTTGAGCGAAGAAAAGTTTTTCAAAGAGCAGAGTGACGAAAAGGTGATTTGAGCTGAGATTTTGAGAAATTGAGAAACCGCGAAGGAGATTCAAATTCAAACTGCAAACAGTCAAGTGGAGAACACAAAGCAATGATTCAGTAACCGACAGAGTGTGAAGTGAAGGAGAATCGACAAGCCCTAAATTCACATGTTTCAAAAGGTATTTCTCGAGTTCTTGAAATTTCTATCATGGCTTCCGCATCTCATACTAGTTCTAGTGCATCTGTCGAGTCTACAAGTTTTATTCAATGAAAGTCTAAGTATAATGCCCTATCACAAGTCCTGGCTGGTGTGATAGTAGAAGAGGGAATTTTTGACTACATAGATTGTAAGATTGAAGACCTAGGGTCTCTAGCCATCCACTCCTAGTTAGGTTTATTTTGTGGCAAGGATAAGAAGATCAAATCAAAGTTTAATATTTTGGAGAAGAAGAAGCTCCACAATGTTGTTTACTTCCTAGAGGATTTCACAAAGGATCATATAAGGATCATTCTGAGCAGAGTCCATGGTGATAAGATGTACCTAGAGAGAACACATGACATTACGCCATAGGCAATTCATGCAGTCGCCGAATTCTACAACACAGGGGAAGTGCCAGCCCTAAGGACGGTAAGCAAAACTGAAATGTCCAAGCTCACCGGTTTAGTGAGTGACTCATGAGGCATGACAGTCAATTCAATCAAGGATGATCTAGTGAAGTATGCATGTATGGTGATTGGATACCGGACATTCTTAGCCAACAGAATTAACTCTGTATTTGCTGCAGTGGTAAATGCTGCTTATCGGATGATAAAGGAGGATGCATCATTTGATCTGTGCACCGGTATGTAGAGACAACTCCTGTTGAATCTAAAGTCGATCAAACAGGATAATGCACTAAGGTTCAAGTTTGGGCAACTACTGATTGGGTTGTTCTTCTATTTCCAAGGCTACTTTCCAGGAGTAGGAGATGTCTAGTGGTCTGCTAACCAACCGGTGACCAAGAAAATCAAGGAAAGCATTGAAGCAATTGGAACCGGTTACCCTGATGTTCTAAACAAGTATTTTGATGAGTTCAGAAGGAAAATGAGCCAAAGAATGAGGATATCAGGTGACATCGTCAAGAAATATGAGGATGATATCTGTTTCACCATCAAGGTGGATTAATGCATAATGGAGGCTGTTGAGCCTAGACAGGAAGAAGTGGAGCTAATGGGTTATGAGGTGATGTACGATATGCTGGAAGGGTATGCCTCTACCCTTATTGCCTCACCTCTTAATCCTAAGGCAAACAGGACCAGAACCTATCTAGAAAGGGTTACACCGGTCAAGGAACCCTCTGCAAAGAAAAGAAAAGAACCTACAGTGAAGAAGTCAAAAGTAGTGGTTGCAACATCTACATCGGTTACTACTGCAACTCCAAAAGTGACCAAGCGGTCACCAGCCAAGAAGAAACCAGAAGTAGCACCAGCTAAAGTGTTCGAGAGAAAGAGGAAGACAAGGAATACCTCTCCAGACTCAGAAGAAACTATGTCTGAGGAAAAGCCAAAGAAAACACGTCAAGCAAAGAGGAAGACAAAGAATGAACTGGCATCATCTACACCGGTAAATATAGATATCTCTTCCTATAGACCTTTGACACATTGTCAAAAAACAATAAAGAATATTAGGAGAAAAGTGCTACATGACTTAATTGAGTGTTTTGATGAATTTAATGATGATGAAAAGGAAGCGGTAGAAAAAGAAATAATTCAGTACTTATGTGTTAATGACTGGTCACCCTCAGAGATTAAATCTCAGACACTGGATTCTTTATATATGTCATTAGATAATAGATGGCACATTGCCATAGAAAAGGAACAAGAAATTAGGGAGAAAGTTTTTGCACAGTACTTTCCTGACCTGTCAAATTTTGAATTATTTAATGTTATTGATCAAAATAAAGGACTCTTCTTCACTAGAAGAAGAAGACTCTGGCTGTTAGAAGGTAGAGTTGATGATGTCGAAAAAGACACTCATCTGTATATGAGAACCGCTATCTAGTCTCACAAAATGTGTCTAGCCAACCAGCAAGCTAAAAAAGAACTAGTTATATCCAAACCGGATGAAGTATTTGATGATGAAGGAAATTTGGTTGTTGAACCAATCAACACCATTGATGTCAATACTCTGGACGTAGAGGATGTTACTCAGGAAACACCATCTGAGGCAATAGAATAGGAGCAACAGGCTAAACAGGTTGATAAGAAAGAGGAGGACAGTTAGGAAGCGGCAAAGGAAGAGGCCGAGCAGAGGAAAAAGGATGAAGAAGAGAAGAAGAAAAAGGATGAAGAAGAGAAGCGGAAAAAGGAAGAAGAAGAGAAAAAGAAGGAAGATAAAGAGGAGAAGAAGAAGAAGGATGAAGAAGAGAAAAAGAAGAAAGAAGAAGAAAAGAAGAAGAAGGAAGAGGAAGATAAGGAATAGGAGAAGAAGAAGGAAGTAGAGAGGAAGAAGAAGGAAGAGGAAGATAAGGAACAGGAGAAGAAGAAGGAAGTAGAGAAGAAGAAGAAGGAAGAGGAAGATAAGGAACAGGAGAAGAAGAAGGAAGTAGAAAAGAAAAAGGCTGAGGAGGACAAGGAAGCGGAGAAGAGGAGAGAAGTGCAGAAGAAGAAAGTGGAAGAGGACAAGGTAAGAGAAGCGGAGAAGAGAACCCAGATGGAGACTCCGAAGGCAACCGGGAGTCAAGCTAAATCAGCTGATCTCACCAGTCCTATCAATCTCCAGTCTTCAAGTGAAACAAAGCTAATGTAGAGAATCAAGGTAGCTCAAGAGCGCCTTGATATCATTCAAAGGAAGAAGGAGCAGGATGTAATTCAAGCAGCTGTGGAAACTCTTACCGGTTTGATACCCAATACAAATCTTCCCAACACCGATTCATCACTAGCTAAACTTAAGCTCCTATGCACAGTAGTGGATGATCAGGTGCAGAGCCTAGAAGAGGCAACAGAGGCAAAGTTGAAGAAGGAGCATCAAAAAGCTCTTAATATAGCTCTGGTGAAGAAGTTGAATGAGCTCCGATCTGAACTAAAGGAAGAACAAAAGGATATAAGGGATGCTCTGGATGAGGGGAATCTGCTACTCAGCAAGATCTACCAACCCCATCTGTTCTATGATGATGTGCTAGCTCAGAAGCAAAATCTTGAAATGGACTTGTAGTCCTACATGAGCACATTCAAGCCACCTTATGATTCCTTTACAACTTATGGCCAAACCATTCACCGATTTCACATCCAGTCAGCAAAAATGGAGCAAGAGATCAGCACCCAGTCTAGAGATTTGCAGGAGCTACAACTGGTTCTACTCCCACAATTGCAAATTCTTCAGAAGTGCTATCTGAACCTAGATGTCTTAACAGTTACACAGGAGATGAGCACAATTGATGCCATGGAAGAACAGGTCTCCTAGATGCAGACAGAAAAGGAAGTAGCTGCCTCCCTACTTGAGTCCTGGTCTTTGTTGATGAAACAATTCTTGCAGAATTTTAAATCTGTTTTTGACAAATATTATTCCTTATTGTCATAAACTTTTATTTTGAAAACAGGATTGTTCAGCTGTACTTTGTCATTGTTGGTAAAGGGGGAGAAGAATTCTATTTGAGAAAAGTATCTCGTTATCAAAATTTTGATTATATGCTTTGAATATCTCAATGTTTATGCTCTATATGCAAAATTGTTATACATTGTATTTTCAAAGGGATAGTGTATATGCTTAAGGGGAACAATTTTGCAAATGACATGATTTTGTTGTAAAACACTTAGATGTCAAAATTTTATTTTCCTAAGTGTTGCCATCAATGCCAAAGGGGGAGATTGTTGGCATTTTTTATGTTTATGTTGCGATTGTCATTGATGGACACACACTTGCATTAAGATCCTCTTTATATGTATGAGTTTGAGCACAAGCGGTATTTGTTCCAACCGGTATGTTGTATTATAGTCTTTAGACTATTGATGTTTTGCAAAATGTGTTTCCCGGTCTAAAGCAGCATGTTGACCCCAAGCGGTTCATGGATACCAAGCGGTACGAGGGACTAAAGAGGCATAACACATTTTTACCAGTCTTCATTTTTGTCAAATCGGGAACCGGCATTTTGTATGAACCGGTAATACTCTGTGATGAGTTACCAACTGGCATTTTGTGATGAGTTACCATCCACCGATTGTTTGATGGTGTCGACACCTAAACAGTGCCTTTTTGTGTCGTGATACCAAGTATGTACATGTTCATTGAACCTAGGAAATTGTTATGTAATCCTATTGGACTGACATGAAATCAGATTCCTTTATAAGGACATCATGTCTAGGGTTTTAGGTTGTTGATGTGGATATAGTGAAAGTTTATGTTGTTGCTAGGGTTTAAGGTGATTGAGGAGTTGGAGAGAATATGAATGTGTAGAAGACTGAAGTAATGCTGGAGTGCATTAGGAATGAGCTACCAGGGATCTAACCAAGCAGTTTGTGCTACTAGCTAAATCAAACACTTGTTGATTACTCACATCTTTGACAAGTCTGTAGCCCTTAACCGGGTAGGCCCAAAAGCCTTTTGTAAATCCTCTAACAAGGTGGTTCACATATGTGGATCTAAAATCCTCTAGCAAGTTAGTCTTTAATTGAACTTATCTCCTAACAGATTGATATTCCTAATAGGAGCTGTTCTGGTAAAGAACATTGTAAGACCTTAACCGGTCTGACCTTAACCGATTTGGTTCCTATTCTACAGATAGTTACTTGTGAGTTCCATCTCACTGTGGTTTTTCCCACTTGGGTTTCCATGTCAAAATCTCTTGTGTTATGGTGTTTGTGCTTCTTTGGGTGAATGCATTATTAGCTATTTGGTTTGCATGTTTGTTAACCGGTTTGTCTACTAAATTATTTTATCGGTTTACTGTCTGTCTTGCAAAGTGTTTAAGTGCAAAGATTTTTGGCATACTAATTCACCCCCCCCTCTTAGTATTCATCATCTTGAAGGGTCTTCCATGATGCTCTGCATCAGAAAGGGAAATAATTCTTATAGCTTGTGAGTTAAATTAGCACAAATAAGCTTTTATTTCTGCTAACTATTTTAATAGTGTTATGTTTGCAATAGGGTGAGAGGGGGATATAGGAATAGAAAGAGGGAAAGATAGACAAGGTAAGAGTGAGAGAATGGGAGGGAGGAGGGATAAGGAGATAGAGACAAAGATGGAGATGGAGATGGAGATGGAGATGGAGATGGATATGGATATGGATATGGAGAGAAATAGAGAAAGGTAAATATAGAATTGACAGAGAAATATATATAGAGGGACTAAGAGGGAGAGAATGAGAGAGGGATAGATACAAAGATAAAGATAGAGATATGAAGTAATATATGCAAAGAGGTAGAGAGGGCAAGATATAGGGATATAGAGAGATTGAAAGATAGTAACATATAGTTATGGAAATCTAGGAAGAGGGAAAGGGGGAGAGAGAAGGAGAGAGATAGATGGATATAGAGAGGGAGAAATTTCTATAAATGGAGGGGGAGAGCGGAAAATGTAGGTAGAGATGAAGATAAAGCAAGAAAGGAAGAGGGAGACAAATAGATAGAGAGATAAAGAGAGGTAGATGGAGAGATAAAGATAGAGAGAGATAGAGATGGGGAGGCTGAGATAGGGAGGAAGAGATAGAGAGATATAGAGGAGAGGGATATATGTGTGTGTGTGTGTGTGTTGAAATAGGGTGATAGAGATAGGCAGATGGTGAGATAAAGATAGGGAGAGATAGAGATGGGGAGGTTGAGATACAAAGATATAGAGGAAGAGGGAGAGGAAGAGATGTTAAAATATAGTGATAGAGGGATAGAGATATAAAGAGTTATAGAGAGGGGAAGAGGGAGAGAGAGATAAAAAAAATAGAGATAAAGAGGGAGAGATAAAGATATATTTAAGAAGATAAAAGTATATGGGGAGAGAGAGAGAGAGGGAGAGAGATAAAGATATATTTAAGAAGATAAAAGTATATGGGGGGAGAGAGAGAGAGAGAGAGAGAGAGAGAGATATGAAAATGGATGGATATAGAGAGGGGGAGGGAGATACAAAAAGAGAGAAGAGAGAGAATCAAAGATAGAGATAGAAAGAGAAATAAAGAGGGTGACAAAGAGCTATAAAGAGATATAGGTAGAGATACGGAGATAGAAAGAGATAGAGATAGTAAGAGAGGTAAAGAGAGAAAAGATGAGAGACATAAATATAGATACAAAACCACATAGAGAAATTGAGATAAAGAAATAGAGAAATAAAACGAAATGGGAGACAAAGATATTTATAGAGGTAGAGAGATAAAGATAAAGGTAAATGTAATTTTAATAAGATAAATAGGTATAAATTTAATTTAATTTAATAATTTTTAATCGTTTTAACATATATTTAGTTTTCTAATTTAATACTAAAAATTATTATACATTTAATTTAAAAAAACAAAAAACTTTATATTCATCAATCCTTTAATTTTAATATAATTAATTATGCCAAATTGTCATGCCCAAAAATTAGGGCAAGAACGGGATAAATTTTATTTTAAAAATCACTACTTAAACATTAAATTGACAAATATAAAATGCTATAACGTGTTTTGTCTTAACTATGTTTAGAGTTAACTTTATGTACTAGCTCAAGTAATAAAAAATAATTAAAATTAAATGCGGAAATTCTAATTGAATAGTTTTATTGTCGCATCGCTCTTAATCAATAATTAAATTAATTAATTACGTAGAAAAGATTAATCTCCAATATCCATTCATTGATCTTAGGATCTAATTATACTAGTCCTAGCACTTAGTTTTATAAGTGTATTTATTTTACTTAGCAATAAATAATTAGTGGATTAAACTAAATCAACTAAAGGGTCGATTATATTCGCAAATGAATATTTTTTTTTTTTATAAAATTTAATCACATGCATCTATGTCTAGGTGACTAAAATTTTAGTCCCTATAGACAAATAATATTACCACAAAATTTAAATTCCCCAACGTATGATTTAATACATCCTAAAATAAAAATATTTTTCTTAAATTAAAACATTTCAACCATTTTAATTAAATTATTTATTACTATATAAATTTTTAATTTAAAGCTTCTCAATCCATTTAATTCAATTTAAATAACAACTTCGTAAATTTATTTAAACATTTTAACCACCTAGGTTAAATATTCTTACTTCATTTTGATATATCCATCAAAATTTAAAACCATATATATATAAACTTAATTATGTTTCCATAGCATAAAAACCCTAACATACTTTTATTCTTTTATTATTATAAAATGCTCTTTCTTTCATTTTTTTTTGAACTCATATTATTTCTCCCTCTACCCTAGCCCTACCCAACTAGGGTTTTTTAATTTTTCTTTGCATCTTGATTTTTGTGCAGGGGCGAGCTTTATGCCATGGTGTCCAAGGAACGGTGATGACGACGGTTTTCTTCCCGGCCGAAGCCGTCGTCCACTGTGTGCTCACACATTGACGGGGGCCAAAGCCGCCATCCACTGTGTGACCACACAATGGTGGTGTGTTGGCACCGCCCATTGTGTGTGCGCACAGTGGGGTTTGCCCCCCCCCACCCCCCCCACCAAAACCCTATGCATTGTTTTATTAAAAAAAAATTTGTTTATTTTTATTCTTATAGATATATATATATATATATATATATATATATATATATATATATATATATATATATATATATATATATATATATATATATATATATATATATTGCCAGCACAAGATCCCTTTTTTGTTTTGAAACAAAGTAGTGTTAATTATATATATATATATATATTTGAAAGAATGAATATATATATATATATATATATATATATATATATATATATATATATATATATATATATATATATATATATATATATATGAACTCAGAAATCTCTTCTGTACAAAATATATAGGGGTATAAAAATTTACATTTTGAAACTTCTACATAGTTGAATTAAAAATAATCTGATATATATATATATATATATATATATATATATATATATATATATATGATTTGCCTACTGTATAAATAAAGTAAATAATAGAATTTAATATACTTAAAACAGTAACTCTAGAAACTACTTATTTCCTTTCATTAATTTCCTAGTTGCTAAAGGAAATAATTAGGCTAACTAAATATGGATTTTATATTCTGCAATAAGTAAATAACAGAGTTTAAGAATTTTAACAACAACTATATACAAATGCAATTATTTAAACTAGATAGACCATCTAGTTTTTTGATATTCAAATCTCTGTAATTAAATATGCGATTTTATTTTATACAACTTTATTTATCTAAAATCAGTTAAACTTATCTTTAGAGATACGCACATAGGAATTAAATTGAATATTTACATTCAAAACAACATGCGTGCAATTATTAAATCATTTCTCTGCAATAGGATATGAACTGAAACATTTATTTTTTTCAAAACAACATGCATGCAAACATTAATTCATTTCTTCATTCCCTTGAATTATTTTATATGCATAAAGGGGGTAAAATAAATTTTATAGCTTTTCAAAAAAATATTATTTACTAAACAAATATTAAAATCAGAAAAACTTTTAAGGAACTAAATCCAGATTTATTCATTTTTATTTTTTTCTTGCATTATAGCAAATAATAGATTACATCTCTTTAAATAACATTTAAAAGACACTATCGTCATTTTACAAATAGGTTTCTCATTATTAAAAATGAGGACTTTTAAAAAGAAGATAATAAAAATATTTCAAATCAGGTTTCTGCAACAAATAACTCCAGCCATATCCACATGTCCTGTTCCTTTCTTCCAACAACCTGCATTAGATCAAAAGCTATGACCATGGAGAGCTCACCTCCCAGCCTAGGCTAACCAGTAGCCACCCTCGAGCTCGAAGAACCAAGCCCTAGACAGGTAATACACATGCAAACACAAAAGACAAGGGAATACACAAACTCATACAACCCCAACCCAGGCTACACTGCACCACACATTTGTGATGTCTTTTCAAGGGTGGTAGTGGACCACGTACCCTAAGGAGACTGCAAGTATGGTAAAACATATAGCCACCTCATGGCAAACCAAATACATCAAGAATATCAACCCCACATTCCTTATGCCCCCCAAGGCATTCATGCCTTATTTCCCTCCTTATGACCCCTAATGCATAAATAAGCCATGGAGCAAGGGTCACATAAAATCCCTTGTGATCACTCTCATAATGAGAGCCTCTCACTCGAGGGTTGTCACTTCTACCACCCACAAGAACATCCTCTCTCCCAAGAGTAGGAGGTCTTGATTACTCCCAAAACACATAAATTGCATAAGCACAAAACACCAAATAAATTTCCAAGGAATACATGCAAGGAAAACTAGCCTTTAACACAAGCAATTCTTTCAATCCAACATGCAATAAGAAAACGTTACAAGAAAGGTAGAACCAACCTTAAACTACACAAAGGTATACTAGATCAGTCGAGGATGAGCATCACAAATCCATAAGCCTTGCTTCTCTACACTTAGCCAAATTCCTAGACCCAAATCTATCTTTTTCCTTCAAATTTTTTTGTCTCCAAATATGGAGAGTGGGTGATTACCCACTAATTTCCTCATTCTTGCTTAAGAAGGCCTTAATTGGAGTTCTCACAGGTTTCTAAAACTAAAAAGGAAAGGTTGGCTGAAATGGTAAAGGGATCTCACAATCAAAGTGGAAGGTTAACAACTTAGATAATCCTTCTAATTCCAATTTTCGCTCAACTCAGGAAACCTACTTTTTAGGGTGTCTAAACGGTCACATGGGAGTTGGTACATGCCTTAAATTACTCCTAACCCTTAGCTATACCTTATGGGCTTTAGGAAACCCTATTAAACTACCCCTAGGTGTCCATTTAACCCTATTTTAACCCCTCTGAAGTTTATTTTCGGGTCAAACCTATGTTGACCATCCCAAAGATTCTTTACCCAAGGCATTTGTGGAAACATATTAAATTAATTGAAAAAGCTATAGTTAAACAACTCCCTCCAAAAGACAAATTTAAAAACTCAAACATAAATCAAAACATGTGTCAAGTGACACAAAGAAAATACTTTTACACAATTATACATGAAATCTTGTCTCTCGTTGGATTTACACAAATAATCAAAATTCAATTTAACATTCATGCAACAATCACTTCCATGAATAAAATATGATACAAACGGGGTGTTGTCTCTCCAAATAGACAAACCCTGGTTTTACGAAGGCACATAGGTCTAGGTTTGGTTCTCCATAATATTTCCATGGTCACATGGATAATTTTCCTATGCATCTTAGTTACACATTAGTACTTCCAAATATCCTCATAAAATATTAAACACATGAATAAGAATACACATCAAACACTCTGCATATAGTTGACATTAACAAATCAATATCTCATATATCCCAATTTATCCACATAAGCCATTATCATAATCCTCATAATTTCATTCATTCATAAGATACACATCATATTTCCAACACCATAATAAAGTTTTGCAATTCTAGATATAGCTGACATACGTTAGTTCAAGATTATCCAATCAGTGGATCTTTTAGAATTTCAAATTCATAACACATCAAAATGTATACTACAAGGTGAAATAACTCTATAACTTGGTTCAATTACTTTTCTCACCAATCTATTTGTCTAACATAGCCCATTCTATTGAAATATATAACATTTATTAATAGGGTCAAACATGGTCAACTAAGTTAATCAAAGCTTGGTTTGGGGAAGGCCTTACATCCTCCTCCACTAGAGTTCAACTTACTCCTGGAAGTCGCATGAGTAGAATTATGAAGTAGGGACATAACATTTCCCACAATTTCAAAGAGTTACTCAAAATCTTATCTTGCCTACTAGAAGGTTGAAATACCAAAATCAACTTATTTTTGTAATTAACTTACTATCTGCACGAGGTTAAATTCTTAGTATTTTTATTCCGTTTCCCTTAAATCTCAAGTAGGTGTTTACAAAGTTCTATCTTCCAACAACTTACATTAATGCACCATCCAAACTATATCAATAACACACATCAACTTCCACAATCAAGGTTACACATATTGATTTTCTAGGAATCCTACTTTGTTTAGGATTTGTTTAAAAGCATGTTTATCCTACTGTATTCTCATCCAAGCATGTTACTTAAGAAAATTGTCATCACACTCAACCCAAATGAATGTACTTATTCTACATCAAGGCACCTCATTAGGGTGTTCATAAAATATTTGCTAACCCGTCTTAGGTGCATAATTTCTTCCAACTTTTCTTTTTAGATAACAAGGCATAATCAAATTTAGGTCCTTCAAATCCACCCCTATATAGGGTAGTTTTCTACCACTAGGGATTAAAATGTTTTTATATTTCTAGGCACCAAGGTTCAAGTTTCATAGGGTACATTATTCGCAATTCCCAAACATTAAGGTACATAACAATCCCATTCTAAGGGAGTGATGATATTATTAATACTTATTTTAGATATCATCCATGCAATCATCTCCATACACATGCTAATTTACCAGAATCATTACTTTCGCAATTCATTAGGTCTAGATCACACTATTGTTATAAATTTTCCTCTTTCAGGCTATTCTTAATTAATTTTATTTAGGAGGATCTTCCTTCCTTGATCTTGATTTGATAAAATATATCCTTTGTTAATTCTTTGTGCCTAATTTCACTCCTTGTCGTAACCTCCCTTGACACACTATCAGTGGTTCAATGAACATGATAGATATTACACAAATCACATCACTAGGGCTAGCTATATCAACCATCAAAATGACCACTTGACACTTTAAAAGGTCAAAATAAAAAAAAAAATTACTTTTACCAAGTCCCCTCAAAAGAAGAAAAATGGCGGCAATTGAAAGATATTAAAACTAGAAACATGGCAAGTGCCATAGTTCCAATAAAAAGAAACATAAATTTAGTGGTCCTCTCTTCATATAAATATATATATATATATATATATATAAATAAAAGAAAGTACTAGCCCCTAGGTCACAATATACTTTTCAAAGAAAGTTGAAAATACTAACGAATCAAAACTCGAAACAAGATGACCATACTGGTCATACCCTAGGGAGTAACCGCAACACCTCACCCCAGATCACATGTCCTGAGTGTGTTAAGAAGTAATTGTTAGACTCTTAAGGTTCTTAGATTCTTTATAATCGTTTATTGATTTATGAATTAAATTCTTATATGCAAGAGATCGCATTCATTTTTTTTTTATAAATCATGTTCTATTTTAACCTTCACGTGCTTACTATTTCAAGCAACACTTTCTGATATAATGCACTATCTATTTAGGGTTATTAACATCCTTAATTATATTCTAACAGGTGCTTGCACTAACTCTACCATTCTCCATCCATTCCTCTTGCACTAATTTTTTTTTTTGAATACTTAATTATATGCAATCTATGCTTAATTAGAGGTTAAAGCTTAACAAGCTGATCCAATGAAACCTTAGGTCTCGATAGAACTCCTAGGCTATAGGATTAAGAAAATAACAATTATGATAACTCCTATTATCAAGCGGATCAGATAAATTTTATAAGGGCAATAATATTTTCACTCAAAATTCCCTTTCATTACAGCTGCGTTTAATAGTACTTAATTAGATCATCTTCTACCAAATAGACATTTATAAAGTTACTTGGTTCAATATCAATTATTTAATAAATATCCAGTTTCCTCCATCCTGTTAATACATCCTTCCTTATTAACTTAATTAATATGGATTTTATTAATTATCTTAATATTCTTAACCTTGATTCAATGTTACATGGTAGCTCGAGTATCGACACTTACATGTCTTACACACATGGTTGATAGTTCGGTACAAAATTGACGCTTGTTTACTTAGAACCACTTAGGATTTGTATAATGTAATCATATAATTGTACTAGGGACATCATTTATTTTCTTAGCACCTTATGCTAGCTCCTTATATTTTCACCTCTAACATTCACTTGCCTTTATTAGGTAGGAGCTTGTTGTCAAAATACTAACACATTTGGGGTGGAATTATTGTCAAGTAAGATCGATAACGGTTGACAACAATTCCTACCCACACATTTCACGACCTATTTCAAACAAATCAGAGAGTGGACTTATTCTCTCCTACTTCATTTATGCAACTATGAAATCAAGGGGGTGTGCACTCAAAAAGTGACCAACACCCATCCTTTTAATTAAAATTTAGTAAAAGGGAAGTTATCTCGTTCTGTATTACTTTTTTTTATATTTACTTACCAGCCCATTTCCGGCATATCACAACCTTCGATTTCCTTCAATCCACAAAAAGCCACCTTATCATCATAATATCTTGTTACCTAATTATGGTATAACTTAAAAGTGGTCCAATAATTACCAATGTCTTAAGACTCTCATAACTTTCCAAGTTCTCCCTTGGCTAACCACAAAATTCGGCTCCTTATCAATGTTCTCATAAAATATTTTATACTGCCAACTAATTCTCATTAAAACTTTCGTATTATATTATTGTTATACTATATTTCCATACGCCATTTCCATCCGCATGTTGCTTCATCCATACTTAACGTTTTTTGCATACTTTTACATTTGAGTGCCATAATTTGTAAAACTTCTTTGATTGTGCCTAGTAGTTAAATTGTGTTACATATTGTCTTGTACCTAGCGACTAACCATGATTGGGTTGCACTTTTCTTCTTAGTTTTCTGAACGAGTATTGGTTACTCATCCCTAGATTATAAGATCCTAATTCTCTTACACTCCTTGCACTTCAATGGGGATTTTGGTACAATTCCTAAATCAGTTCTACTCTCTCTTCCATTATTTAATTTCTCCAAGATTATCTTCCCATAAAGGAATTAGTTGAGGTTTTACTTGCTTGTTTTCCCAATTATATAACCACGAATGAACTTAGGGTTTATTGTAATTACGTGTTTTCACCCAAGAAGTTCATGCCTCCTTTCTCCATATTTTACTCGCCTATAGTATCACTAGGGTTTTCTGACCAAGGGGATTTCCACTCATCTGTTTAGTTCTTACCTTCAGGTTTATCCAACTCTAGCTTCACTGTATTGCTACAAACATTGTCTAACAAATGCTCTTAATAAGAAATCTAGCATAACCACATTCTTTAAGGTACCTAGTCATTAGGATAGGTTGATGCTTCTATCTGAGATTTGCAAGAGTTCCTTTTAACTCTTCTTCCTTTATGTCTCCAATGGCGGCCTTGATCTTTTAAACCATCATAATTTCACATAGCTTAAAAAAAAAACTTAACTTGAACTATCTCGATCTTATTTATCTTGTTTACTGTCTTTATCTTAGGTCTAACTATCTTGCTTGACTTGCCATTGTCATGAACATATCTCGATGGATGACATTCTTTTAGTTACCATCAGATGTATTTTGTTGTAGTATTTAACTCCTCGTACTTGATTTGATTAGGGCAATTATTGTGTTTAAGTTCCAATTGAATGGTAACCTCATAAGTACAAAAGATCTAATTTTCGTTATTAAACACTAAAAATACTTCATATAAGTAATAATTTAAAGTTTCGCAGCCCTTGGGGTTTTTTATTATGCCATAACCCTTATGACTAATAAGTTCAAATTTCAGGGCTTTTAGTGACCCTTGGAACCCCTTGAATTGTTATATGTTGATCTATTGATTTACAAGAATTTTCACTTATGTTTCACTTTGTTATTTTCGCAAGTTTTCCACCTAGGTGTTATACTTCAAGCCATAATTTGTTTTCAACTAAGTTATGAATGTAGCCCATGTTCACCAGTGTTTGAACCTAGGGCTCTGATACCAAAATGTCATGCCCAAAATTTAGGGCAAGAACGAAATAATTTTTTTTTTTTAAATCACAACTTAAACATTAAATTGACAAATATAAAATGCTATAACATGTTTTGTCTTAACTATGTTTATAGTTAAATTTATCTACTAGCTCAAGTAATAAAAAATAATTAAAATTAAATGCAGAAATTCTAATTGAATAGTTTTATTGTCGCATCGCTCTTAATCAATAATTAAATCAATTAATTACGTAGAAAAGATTAATCTCCAATATCCATTCATTGATCTTAGGATCTAATTATACTAGTCCTAGCACTTAGTTTTATAAGTGTATTTATTTTACTTAGGAATAAATAATTAGTGGATTAAACTAAATCAACTAAAGGGTCGATTATATTCGCAAATGAATTTTTTTTTTTTTATTAAATTTAATCACATGCATCTACGTCTAGGTGACTAAAATTTTAATCCCTATAGACAAATAATATTACCACAAAATTTAAATTCCCCAACGTATGATTTAATACATCCTAAAATAAAAATATTTTTCTTAAATTAAAACATTTCAACCATTTTAATTAAATTATTTATTACTATTTAAATTTTTAATTTAAAGCTTCCCAATCCATTTAATTCAATTTAAATAATAACTTCGTAAATTTATTTAAACATTCTAACCACCTAGGTTAAATATTCTTATTCCATTTTGATCTATCCATCAAAATTTAAAACCCTATGTATGTATAAATAAATAAATATATATATATATATATATATATATATATATATATATATATATATATATATATATATATATATATATATATATATATATAAACTTAATTATGTTTTCATGGCATAAAAACCCTAACATACTTTTATTATTATAAAATGCTCTTTCTTTCATTTTTTTTTTGAACTCATATTATTTCTCCTTCTACCCTAGCCCTACTTGGCTAGGGTTTTTTTAATTTTTCTTTGCATCTCGATTTTTGTGCAGGGGCGAGGTTTATGCCATGGTGTCCAAGGAACGGCGACGGCGACACTTTTCTTCCCGGTCGGGTGCCACCCTTGTGTGCTCACACAGTGGCGAGGGCTGAAGCCGCCAACCACTATGTGCTCACATAGTGGCCGGGGCCAAAGCCACCGACCAATGTGTGTGCGCACAATGGGGTTTGCCCCCCGTCCCCCCTGAAACCCTATGCATTGTTTTATTAATTTTTTCTTTTGTTTATATATATATATATATATTGTCGACACAAGATCCCTTTTTTATTTTGAAACAAAGTAGTTTATATATATATATATATATATACTCAGAAATCTCTTCTGTACAAAATATATAGGGGTATAAAAATTTACATTTTGAAACTTCTACATAGTTGAATTAAAAATAATATGATTTATAGCAATGTATCAATATATATATATATATATATATATATATATATATATATATATTTATCTACTGTATAAATAAAGTAAATAACAGAATTTAATATACTTAAAACAGTAACTCTAGAAACTACTTATTTCCTTTCACTAATTTCCTAGTTGCTAAAGGAAATAATTAGGCTAACTAAATATGGATTTTATATTCTGCAATAAGTAAATAACAGAGTTTAAGAATTTTAACAACAATTATATACAAGTGCGATTATTTAAATTAGATAGACCATCTAGTTTTCTGATATTCAAATCTCTGCAATTAAATATGTGATTTTATTTTCTGCAACTTTATTTATCTAAAATCAATTAAACTTATCTTTAGAGATACGCATATAGGAATTAAACTGAATATTTACATTCAAAACAACATGCGTGCAATTATTAAATCATTTCTCTGCAATAGGATATGAGTTGAAACATTTATTTTTTTCAAAACAGCATGCATGCAAACATTAATTCATTTCTTTATTCCCTTGAATTATTTTATATGCATAAAGGGGGTAAAATAAATTTTATAGATTTTCCAAAAAATATTATTTACTAAACAAATATTAAAATCATAAGAACTTTTCAGGAACTAAACCCAGATTTATTCATTTCTTTTTTTTTTCTTGCATTATAGCAAATAACAAATTACATCTCTTTAAATAACATTTAAAAGACACTATCGTCATTTTACAAATAGGTCTCTCATTATTAAAAATGAGGACTTTTAAAAACAAGATAATAAAAATATTTCAAATCAGGTTTCTACAACAAATAACTCCAGCCATATCCACATGTCCTATTCCTTTCTTCCAACAACCTGCATTAGATCAAAAGCTATGACCATGGAGAGCTCACCTCCCAGCCTAGGCTAACTAGTAGCCACCCCCGAGCTCGAAGAACCAAGCCCTAGACAGGTAATACACATGCAAACATAAAAGACAATGGAATACACAAACTCAAACACAACCCCAACCCAGGCTACACTGCACCACACATTTGTGATGTCTTTTCAAGGGTGGTAGTGGACCAGGTACCCTGAGGAGACTGGAAGTATGGTAAAACATATAGCCACCTCATGGCAAACCAAATACATCAAGAGTATCAACCCCACATTCCTTATGCCCCCCAAGGCTTCATGCCTTATTTCCCTCCTTATGACTCCCAATGCATAAAAAAGCCATGCAACAAGGGTCACATAAAATCCCTTGTGATCACTCTCATAATGAGAGCCTCTCACTCAAGGGCTATCACTTCTACCACCCACAAGAACATCCTCTCTCCCAGGAGTAGGAGGTCTTGATTACTCCCAAAACACATAAATTGCATAAGCACAAAACACCAAATAAATTTCCAAGGAATACATGCAAGGAAAACTAGCCTTTAACACAAGCAATTCTTTCAATCCAACATGCAATAAGAAAACATTACAAGAAAGGTAGAACCAACCTTAAACTACCCAAAGGTATACTAGATCAGTCGAGGATGAGTAGCCCAAATCCACAAGCCTTGCTTCTCTACACTTAGCCAAATTCCTAGATCCAAATCTATCTTTTTCCTTCAAATTTTCTTGTCTCCAAAAATGGAGAGTGGGTGATCACCCACTAATTTCCTCATTCTTGCTTAAGAAGGCCTTAATGGGAGTTCTCACAGGTTTCTAAAACTGAAAAGGAAAGGTTGGGTGAAATGGGAAAGGGATCTCACAATCAAAGAGGAAGGTTAACAAAGATAATCCTTCTAATTCCAATTTTTGCTCAACTTAGGAAACCTACTTTTTAGGGTGTCTAAATGGTCACATGGGAGTTGGTACATGCCTAAAATTACTCCTAACCCTTAGGTATACCTTATGGGCTTTAGGAAACCCTATTAAACTATCCCTAGGTGTCCATTTAACCCTTTTTTAACCCCTCTGAAGTTTATTTTCGGGTCAAACCTATGTTGACCATCCCAAAGATTCTTTACCCAAGGCATTTGTAGAATCATATTAAATTAATTGATAGAGCTATAGTTAAACAACTCCCTCCAAGAGACAAATTTAAAAACTCAAACATAAATCAAAACATGTGTCAAGTGACACAAAGAAAATACTTTTACACAATTATACATGAAATCTTGTCTCTCGTTGGATTTACACAAATAATCAAAATTCAATTTAACATTCATGCAACAATCACTTTCACGAATAAAATACGATACAAACGGGGTGTTGTCTCTCCAAATAGACAAACCCTGGTTTTACGAATGCACAGAGGTCTAGGTTTGGTTCTCCATAATATTTCCATGGTCACATGGATAATTTTCTTGCGCATCTCAATTACACATTAGTACTTCCAAATATCCTCATAAAATATTAAACACATGAATAAGAATACACATCAAACACTTTGCATACAGTTGACATTAACAAATCAATATCTCATATATCCCAATTTATCCACATAAGCCATTATCATAATCCTCATAATTTCATTCATTCATAAGATACGCATCATATTTTCAACACCATAATAAAGTTCTGCAATTCCAGATATAGCTGACATACGTTAGTTCAAGATTATCCAATCAGTGGATCTTTTAGGATTTCAAATTCATAACACATCAAAATGTATACCACAAGGTGAAATAACTCTATAACTTGGTTCAATTACTTTTCTCACCAATCTATCTGTGTAATATAACCCATTCTATTGAATTATATATCACTTTAAATAATTTTAATTACTTTTAATCCAAAACAATCATTATAATTGTTTATAATGTATTTATATATAATATTCTAAAATAGTATTAAAAATTTATAAAATGTAATTATATATCTTAATTTTAATTATAATCTATACTCGGAAAAACACTTAACAATATTTTTTTGATGGAGGTCCACAAAGTTTTTGCCACACGATACGTGGCACAAGCTAGTAATAATATTAATAAAATATCATTAAAAAAAAGATGATTTTAAATAGTATCATACCTAAGTGAAGAATGAGGCACTTATTGAAAATCATATGTACAGATCCTTGCAATGAATTTGGACTTGAAATGTTCTTTAAAATATAGTAAAGTTGTCAGCTTTAGTGATGGAAGACCCATCATGGCCCCATCGATATTTTATTCCACTATCTATGTACGTTGAATGGACAATAATTATTTTTATATACCTTAAAGAAACAAGAAATTTATTATGTTGGTCGGTCATTTGTCTTTTGTTCAATGAATTTAGACTCTATGTCTAATTATTAAATGGAAGGAATATTGGACACCTTGGAATTGAAGTAAAATCAATAAAAAAAACTATACTGATTTTTGTTCCATACGTTATAACTAATAAAGAAATTAAAAAAGTTGATTTATTGTAAAGAAAGTTTGGTTTTTTTTTTTTTAAATAACAATTATTATATATTTGGACATTATTTAATTTGAATGGTCAATTTATGGTTTATAATTTATGGAAATTTCTTTTTATATTAAGAAAAAAAATATTTTTTAAGAGTGAGTGCTATAATAATTATAAGATGAATAGATATTTTTAGAGGTAGTAATTTTAAGAAATATCAATTATTGTATATTTGGATACTTTGAGTTGATGAGATCTGAATTGTCAATTTGTGGCTTATAGTATGACAATTGATGTTTCGTCAGATATCTAAAGATATTACTCGAAGAAAGTTGTTTTTTGAAAGTGATTATTATGGAAACTATATAGATGAGTAGATAGGTGTTAAAAACTCTATTTTCTCTCCATGAAAGGTTAGTTGTTATTGGGGTTGGTGAGTGTTCACTTGAAAAGTATATATTTTTAAGTTTTTTTACTTTGTTTCAATTTTTAAAAAATATAATTTTGTGTTGGTATAATTATTTATATATGTTATTATTTAAATTTATTTGCATAACTCATTTAATTATTTCAAGTGAGATAAAATAAATGAGTACATGTGATTTCCTTCATTTATGAGATTTTCTTCTTTTTTCTTTTCTTCTTAAATTTGAAAACATAGTTTAAACAATCTCTTATTTTTTTCATTTATCTACCTTACTCTTGTCATGATAAAATTCAAAAAGTCTGAGAGTATATATTGTAGCTCTTTCATAGCTCCTCCATATCACTGTGTATGATTTGGTCGTGAAACCACCCAAATTATAAATTACTAAAGGGAATCAAAAGCAAATAGCCAAAATTGAAAGAATAAATTGTATTGTGGTTAATAAGAAATGCAAAGCAATTTAGTGTTAGTGACTAAAATGTACAAAATGTGAGCATATATAGGATATCTCACCTAGGAGACTAGAAAAACAACCAATGTGGGATAATGTATAGCTTTTTTATAAGTAAATGTAACGTAGTGTGAAAAGGACCTAGGTGGAGAAATAGCTATGAAATGAACTAGAAAAGAAATATAAATTGTTCACACTAACATAATCCCTTAAGTGTAGCTTAGGAAAGAAAAGAGAAAAGCACTCAAAGATGGATGAGTTCCATCAATAAGGTTTGATGAGGTACTCATATACAAAAATCCCCTCACAAGAGAAGTGAAGGAGAAAACCCAGGGGAAAAAATCTCCCAAGTGAGAAGAAAAGACTAGAAGGGCTAAGTGAACCCCCCTAAATATATATCTTGCACCCCCCAAGGAGCTTCAAGATGGATTGCTCTTAGTGAATGGTTTGCTGAATACATTTGCAAATTTCTCTACTATTAAACTACGAAACCTGGGGACGCGTCCCCTACCTGAAAACCCCCGTCCCAGTCCCGGGGACGTTTCGGGGACTTGGGGACGGCCAGGGGACGTCCCCCCCCCCCCCGTCCCCAAATTGTCAAAATTTTGAGGGGACGGCTTCCCTAGCTGTGCGGGACGTTCGTACATCCCGGGGACGGATTGGGGACGTCCCAGCCGTCCTGGGGACGGCCAGACGTCCCCCACATCTAGGGCTAGGGAAAAATATTAAAATAAAAAAAGTCGTATTTTCAATTTTTTTTAATGATATTTTTTGCGTAATTGAGGGAGTGAAATATCTCATGAAGGGTTTTTTGCCAATATCTCATGAGCGCGCAAGGGGTGCTGCCCCTTGACCCCGCAAGGGGCGATGCCCCTTGACCCCAAGTTGGGGGTGCTGCCCCCAAACCCCCGTCGAAAAATATAGGGGGTAACTGCGCTGATGGAAGTAGTGAAAATTTAACCTCTGAGTCTGATTAGGCTCCATTATGTATTTTATTTCTTTAATATCTATTATGATATGCATATTGACAATGTGAATGAATTGAAATTCTGAATTATGAGTGCATATTGAATATTGAGTCTATTGATAATGTTGTATGTTCGATGTTTGCATTCCAAAATGTTTTCATAGTATCATACACATGCTATATCCATGTTTTCATATGAATATAATGTATAGATGCATGCTTTATCCATGTTTTCATATGACCATTTAGAATTTTCCTATATATTTTAAATTTTCCCTATATTTTATACAGCCGTCCCCTTTGCCGTCCCCCCCTGTCCCCAAATTTGGCAAAAAAATTTGCCGTCCCAGAAACTCATCCCCCCGTCCCCCCGTCCCCCCGTCCCCCCGTCCCGGAAACTTGGGGTAACGTAGCTATTAAACAATAGTACAAATCAATGACCCACTCCTAAATCATCTCCTTAAGAAAATGCATGTAGATCATGATGTGTTTGGTCCATTGATGATAGACTAGCTTCTTCAAGATTTGGATGACACTTTGATTATCATATTAGATGATTGATTGATTATAAAAAGTTATACCATGTTTAGTGAGCATAATTTGAAGCCAATTAGCTTCAATGGTAGCATTGAAAACTCCCTGATACTCAATGCCTATTGAAGAGAGAGAAATATCATGTAGCTTCTTTCTCTACCAACAAATGAGGCTAATTTCAAGGTAAAAAATATATCTATATATAGACTTGTGATCATTAATATTACCAGCCCAATTAGAGTCCATGTATCTAATCAAATTTGAACCTTTTCTTATAGCATAGTGAATCCTATAATTATGAGTTTCATGTATGGTTTTCGTGAAGTGTGAGAATATGACAATTGTAAATGAAATGACAAGTTGTGTATGAGTTCAATGTAAGGAAGTTAAGTAGTGGAACAACTTCCTACACTAACCTTGAGAGGAGGATAATGCATAAACTTTTACAAATCATTACAATAGTTACAAAAACTTAACAAAAATAGACATAATAGCATGCATACCTCAACATAGTGATTTACGTGGGGAAAACCCTTTTGGGAGAAAAATCCCACACTCCAAAAGCCACCCAATATATTATTTAAAAATCAATAACAGATTACAATATACCATGGGGGCTTCACTGGCTAGGCAATAGTGTATCGAGCGCATTCATATTGGGGGGTTTAATATCCCAAAAATGAGGGTGCAATATATTTCCTATCAGTGAAAATAGGGGGGTTTTAAATTCCATCTATGGAAAAATAAATATTTGGTGAAAATAGGGGGGGTTTTAATTTGGGGTGTGTACTAGGAGGTGTTAGAATTAGAGATCACTGAGAGTGGGGGGTGAATTAGTGAACTACCAGAAATCAAATCCACAAACTTATTCTTTATCCACCAGTTAGCAATGCATAACAAAAAAGAACATAAACATGCAGTAAATAAACCACAGATCCACAACACCATAATTTTTACATGGAAACCCAAAAAGGGAAAAATCGTGGTGGAGCTGGAACCCACAATATTCATTTACTATGGAAATGAGTACATAGATGGGGAATGCACTTGCATTCAGGCTCACTGCCTAAAGCTCACTGCTCAAATATAGTTGCTTGGAAGGCTACAACCGTCAGGGAAGTCTCACCGCCTTACAATTTTATTACAATGAGGGAATACAATGAAATGAACTCTCAAGAACCATCTGAATATGCAAGAATGAGTTTCGGTTAAGCACTGAATCTCTAACTATCTTCGCTCTATTAAATACTTTGTTACTATCTCAGTCAGCTACTGGATTGTCTATGAATCAAATGCACACGTGAAACTACGCTCAATCACACCAAAACCGATCGCCACACCACTAATACACTGAAAATCAATCACCAATTCGTTCTTATATATCCAGTCTTATCACAAAAACAATCTCCTTCAAGTCAGCTTCAAGAAGTGTAACTAGGGATAACTTTAAGAAACCATCCCCTGGGAAAAAGTGTAAAATCCTAGCGAAATAGACATTATTTTTTGGGGAAAATGTTTTTCAAAATAGGAAAAAAAATTATTTTGTATTGGTGATTTTTTTCTAGGGTACGAAAATTCCATAAAATTCTGGCGAATAATACCTTGTTCTGTGGGAAAAATATATATTGTAGGAGGCAAATTTTTTTTCGTTTAAAGGAACAAATATATAATTGTATGGGCAGAAATTTTTAGTCTGAAGGAAAAATTATTTAAACGTATTGGCGATTTTTATCCACCACTTGAAAATTATTTAATTTGTTTGGCGAATATTTTGTTATTTATGGAAAAAAAATGGTTTACTAGTGATTTCATGATAAGTTCAAGTGAACTGGTATGAAGAGTTATGAGGAGATGTAGTGAACCGGTGTTGGGGTTTCACTAAGTGTGACTACCAGTTTGTAGTCTTAGCTCAAGGGTTATCAGTTTGGTGATCCATCTTATGCGATGCAACCAATGATACTCTATGATGAGTTAGCTAAGAGATGTGAATGAGATCGAGGTGCCACGTTAGCTTTGTGTGCGTGAAGGATTTCCTTGAGGATCTTGTTGGTATTTTGGTATGGTTTTGTCATTGATGTCAACACCTACTAAAACACTAGCACTTTGGAGATCCAGCAGCATTCACCGGCAAGCAAGTAACTATTGCACAGTTACTGGTATATGGTTCACTGGCAGGATATAATGATCACTGGCACTTGGAATGATATGGAAGACACTTGGTAATGTCGAAGACATCGTGTTGACACTTTGTTTTGAAGAATTAATCATTGGTATATTCATATTTGCAAATTTGCTTTTACCGACAAATAGGTCTAGTGTTACTTAGGGTTACACTAGCAGGTTTATCTTTTCCAGATCAGCATGGCACACTATGGAGATGATTAATTATTGTTGTAAATGCTTTAAGCCGACATGTTTAATCGGTTATTGCATTGGATATTATATTATTTGTAAAATGCTTTTATTGTAATATCTTGTAGACTTGACCTACTAAAATTGGTCTTAGGTTATGGTATAAATGTAAGATCTTATTTGTAAGATTGAATGTGGAATGCGAAAAAGAATTGTGAGAAGGTATATGCGAGATTAAACAGAGCTATACACGAAGACATCATTTGAAGGTGAAGCTAGGTTTTTATGAAAGCATATCAACATTACACCGGTACTGAATCCAGCATATGAAGATACTATTTTGTGCAGTACATTCTTATTAGATTTAACCATCCAACTGTAGTCAGTGTGACTCCCATTTTGTGATTGAGCAGTGAGCTCTAGGCTGTTGGCCTTTCTGCATGTGAAGACCCCATTTATGTACACTTACTATCTGCAGTAGTATCATCTGATTGTGGGTAAGGTTTCCCATCATGGTTTTTGTTGAAATGTGGCGATTGATCAGCAAAGTACTGTACACTCAGCACGTGTCTTCGCCGGGGTCCGGGGCCGGGCCGAGCCCCGGGTAGGGGTTCGGGGGCGGCAGCCCCCGAGAAATATTTTTTTGCCATTTTTTGTTGATGAAAACCGACATTGTAATAAAACCCTAAAAAAGGCCAACTTTGTTTGTTTCCCTAAAAACGCATGTTATAAGTGGCTGGGATGCTTAAGGCATTGTAAGGTTGATGTACTGTTTTTGCTGGATAATAAGAAAGATTGGACGGTTGTGTATGGTGGACGTAACCCATTCTGGGTGAACCACGTTAAATCTCTGTGTTATCTGTGTCCTGTTTTAATTTCTTTATCTTTTGTATTTAAATCTACATATAATTGTTAGTTCATATTTGCTTCAGATTTGCTTGAAACCCTAACAATTGGTATCAGAGCGAGGTTTTCTGTAAATTGGCAGGACTCTCAGATTTGAGTGGGAGCAATGGAGGATTCCAAATTCAAGGTCGAAAAGTTTAACGGCCAAAATTATCAGTTATGGAAAATGTAGATGGAGGATTACCTATATCAAAAGGATTTGTGGCGGCCATTGGAAGGAAAGACAAAGAAACCAACCACAATATCAGATGAAGAGTGGGACATTTTAGATAGAAAGGCACTGGGATCCATTCAATTGTGCCTTGCGTCGTCTGTAGAATTCAATATAACAGAAGCAAAAATGACTGTAGATTTGATGACAACATTGGCTAAGCTGTATGAGAAACCCTCGGCTTTGAATAAGGTATTTCTTATGAAGCGTTTGTTTAATTTGAAAATGAGTGAGGGAGGATCTGTAGCGGAGCACTTAAATGAATTTAATACAATTACCAGTCAATTGTCTTTGATAAAAATTACCTTTGCAGAAGAGGTTAGGGCTCTCTTGATTTTATGTTCTTTGCCATAAAGCTGGAATAGCTTGGTTATGGCTGTAAGTAACTCTGTCTCTGGTAAAAATACTTTGGTATTTGATGATATTGTTGGTGTTATCCTAAGCGAGGAAATGTGAAGGAAAAGCACAGGTGAGACTCCAACATCATCGGGTAGTGTTTTGAATGTGGAGAACAGAGGAAGATCAAAGGAAAGAGGAAAAGGCCCTGGGAATGAGAAGTCACGAGGGAAGTCAAAGAAAGGACACTCTCAATCTAGAGGAAAGAAAGATTGTTGGTACTGCGGAAAGCCTGGTCATCTAAAGAAAGATTGTTGGTCTCGGAAAAACAAAGAAGGAGACAAAAATGAAAATGTCAGTAAGAAAGCTAATATTGCAAGTAATACTTTACAAGATGCTTTAATCTTATGCTTGGATAATGTTAATGATTCCTGGGTAATAGATTCTGGGGCTTCATTTCATGCTACACCCCATAGAAAATATTTTCTAGACTATGTTCAAGGTGATTTTGGACAAGTATATTTGGGTGATGATGAGCCCTGTCAAATTGTTGGAAAAGGAAAGATAAAGATCAAGTTGCAGAATGGTAATGACTGGTTTCTGCAGGAGGTAAGACATGTTCCTAATTTAAGAAGAAATTTAATTTCTGCAGGGCAACCAGGTAGTGAAGGTTGCATAGTTACCTTCTCAGATAGTATGTGGAAGGTCACTAAAGGATCATTAGCAGTAGCTAAAGGTGCGAAGGTAGGCACATTATATCTGTGTACTGGTAACACTTACTCTACCTTAGCTGCTACAGATAAAGTTACTGCAGGGACAACAACAATAAATGTTGCAAGAACAGATTCAATAATGTGGCACCATAGGCTTGGGCACATGAGTGAGAAAGGGATGAAAATCCTTCACTCCAAAAATCTATTGCCAGGGCTAAAGAAGATTGATTTAGAGTTCTGTGAAAACTATGTTTATGGTAAACAGAAAAGAGTCAGATTTCTCAAGGTTGGGAAAGAGAAGAAGAGTGAGAAGTTAGAGCTTGTACATTCAGATGTATGGGGACCGGCTCAGGTATCATCTCTTGGTGGCTCTTGTTATTATGTTATTTTTATTGATGACTCAACCAGAAAAACGTGGGTATATTTCCTAAAACAAAAATCAGATGTTTTTGAAACTTTTAAGAAATGGAAAGCTTTGGTTGAGAATGAGACAGGAAAAAAGTTGAAGTGTCTCAGATCGGATAATGGAGGTGAGTATTGCAGCAAAGCATTTGAAGATTAATGTTCCTTAAATGGGATTCAAAAGCAGAAGACAGTTCCAGGAACTCCACAGGAAAATGGTGTGTCAGAGAGAATGAATAGGACCATCATGGAACGTGCGAGGAGCATGAGATTGCATGCTGGATTGCCCTTACATTTTTGGGCAGATGTTGTACATACTACTGTCTATTTGATAAATAGAGGACCTTCAACCCCTTTGGATGGTGGTATTCCAGAGGAGGCATGGACTGGTAAAAAGGTAAATTATTCTTTTCTAAAAACTTTTGGTTGTGAAGCTTTTGTCCATGTTGATAAAGAAAACAGAACCAAGCTTGATACTAAATCCCAGAACTGTACCTTCATTGGATATGGGATAGATGAATATGGCTATCGGTTATGGGATTTTGAAAATAAGAAAATACTTAGAAGTAGAGATGTTATATTCAATGAGAAGGTTATGTATAAAGAACAGATGCAGGAAAAGAAGCATGAACAGGACAAAGAAGAATATGTGGTGTTGGATGAGATTCCTGAAAATGAAATGCCACAGGTACCTGATGCTCAGCAACAACAGATTGTCCCACAAACTCCTGCAAGTGTTAGAAGTTCTACGAGGACAAGTAGACCCCCTGAAAGATTTTCTCCTTCTTTGTATTCTATTTTATTAACGGATTCTGGTGAACCATGTAGCGTCGTAAATTGTACGCACTTGCTAGGGTGGTACAATTTCACACCTAGTTTAGCACCCGCCTTGGCGCATTTTGTATTTTGCATTGCATTTCCCCTTTAGCACTTAATTAATTAAATTAATTAGGTCTAAGGTCCTATTTTATCATCTCCCATATCATAAAGTTGGGCCCTTTCATTAAAGTGTGCCCCTTTCATTTTATTTTTCCAATACATCATTTACTCAAAACCCTAATTAGGTCCTATTTTGAACTTGGGGGCTTGATTTCGGGGGTCAAAACATCTCGAAATCACCTGTAACTTCGGGATTCTTTCTAAAATCATCATATCTGACGGCCCTGAAAATTTGGTGAAAAGTTGTTGGGACCATGGCGCCCGTGCAACATGGTCCCGGACATTTTTCCCAAAATTTTGGGAGCACGATCCAATCATAAAATAAAGCTTAACCCCAAGAAATTGGCAGGACATTCAATCTCTAGGTCGGCCAAAATACGAATTTACAACCTAGGGTTTCATACATAAAAGCTCTCTTTCCTCATTGGAAAGGATCCGATTTTTGGCTTTCAAGGACCTCATATGCAGCGAAAGAGCAGATCTTTGAAGACTTCAACAACATTCAACATTCCTCTATCAAGCACTTATCAAATTCATTCATCCACTTAGGGCTTGGAAGACATTGAAGAACAATAGGAAATTACCGACTGAAGATTGGCTTGTACTCCTCCCTTGAGGGTTGGGTATGATTTCATGTTGTTTTCATGTCTTTGCATAAGCTTCAATATATCCTTTATTCATGCTTTAGATCACTTTGTATCTTGATTTAGATCATTTACATTATCATTTACAAGCAATTAGGGTTTACTTTCTAGGTTGCTCTAGTTTGCTTTCTTGCATTTAAGGACCTTGCACACACACTAGGTCTGCACACACAATACATTTTACAAAACAACTTGGCTATTCGTGGAGGTGGAAATCACCGAAGTGGGGGTTTGACTAAGGCAAAACCCTATATAGCCGCCCAAACACCTTTTCAGATATAAGTGCAGGTTTCGGGACTCGGACGATGCCACAGGTTGCAGATCCGGGAGAAGCAGAC
Source organism: Cryptomeria japonica (assembly GCF_030272615.1). NCBI lineage: Eukaryota > Viridiplantae > Streptophyta > Pinopsida > Cupressales > Cupressaceae > Cryptomeria > Cryptomeria japonica. The sequence goes on along the minus strand of NC_081407.1, from coordinate 261,054,564 downwards.
TGAGACCGACCTTCCCACCAAATTTCAGAGAAAAAGACCAGGACAGGGGCGCTGGGCGCCCTGGTCCCTTCTGGGTGCCCTGGTCCCTACTGGGCGCCCTGGTCCCTTCTAGGTGCCCTGGTCCCTACTGGGCGCCCTGGTCCCTGGGACAGGGGCGCTGGGCGCCCTGGTCCGACAACATTTTCAGCATTTTTGACAGCTTTTTCCAAAGTGCAAAAACAACAGTTTCCGGAGCAGTTTCAAGGGCAAAATCAGGACAGTGGCGCCCGCGCCCCTGTCCCGAACATTTTCAGTCAGATTTTAACTCCGGGTACGCATTTTCATTCTTGTCTTATCCTTGTGTTTATAGCTTTCCATCATTTAAGTTCAATTCTGCAATCTTGTCATTAGTTCCTACTTGCATTTTGAGGTTAGGGATTGAACTTGCATCATTTGATCTTCCAATTTCAACAAAGGAATAGAAATCCTAATAGATATCCCGTGGCTCTCTCTTTCACAAAAAGAAGTAGCCAATTGTGCGATATCTCTAGGCTCTTTCGTATTCCGTAATGTGTGTCAAAAGGTAGGATTAGGGCATGTTAACCTAGTCTCGCTTTTTCCCTTACACATTTTGGTGAACCCGACGTGAACCTATCATTGCTTCCTCTTGCATTGCATGTGTTAGATCTAGATCTAGATTTAGTGTGTTTTCATTTCATTTCATTAAAAGAAAAAAAGAAAAAAAAAGAGAGAAAACTTGTGTTTCTTTGCATTGTGTGTTTAAATTTTATGCAATTTTTTCAAAATGTCAGATTTTTATTTGCAAAATGTTCATGCATTTGATGATTATTATGAGTATAGCCAAGATGAATTAGATGAAGCTTTAGATGAGTTTTTAAACCCTAAGGATGCTAAACCTTCATTTTACCAAAAACTCATAAACCTTGTTACTATGCCATTTAGGTGTGATGAGAAAGATAAGTCGAATGATTCCTCTCAAGGATACATTCCTATCCACTCTTCCCCTGAATCTAGTAACATGGTTGTTTTCAATAATCCCATCTATGAGGAGATGTCTCCTTTTGAATCAAAAGACAAACCTTTTAATCGATATGATCATGCTTTGTTGGATGATGACCTTGATGACTGTGTGGCTCTTAAAAAACACTCCCTTCATGAGGATCCTTTTGTGCAAGAAGATGACATTATCCCTACAATCCCTAGTGATGGCATTTCCTTTTCCAACAAAATTCCCACTAGAGATGATGAATTAATGATAAATGCTTACCCTTCTCCTAAATTTTGTCTTACCCATAAGCATCCCTTAGAGAAAGAAGATGAAATAATAAGCAATTTCCTTAATTCTCTCTCCCCTAAAGATCATATTGAACATATTTTGAGGAAAGAGGATGAGTTTAACACATTTATTGATGCTTTCCCTCCTAAGGATGAAGAATTAATAAACAATGTTATCTCCTCTCCCGAAATTGACAATACTTTAAACATTCCTTTCAACAACCTCACTATTTGGGATGAACCATTAGAAGAAGGTATAGATTATTCTCTACCCCTAGCAAAAGGGGATGAAATCAAGATTGGAAACTCCCTTGATAGTTTCTCCCCTTCCTTGAATCTCAATTATTCTCCCTCTAAAAATAAAGCATCTCCCTCTCCTCAACTTGGTTCTACTCATAAGGAAACCCTAGTTCAAAGCAAGATGGTTAACATTTCTTTCAAAGATCTCCCTCTCAAAAGTGAGACTTTAGAGAGTAGTGTTGATCCTTCTCCTAGAGAGTTTATTCCCCATGTAGATCCTTTGATGATAGAGGATGATATGACCTTTCCTCTTCCTACTAGAACATCAATGCTTACCCCTTGTCTCTCTCCTAAAATTGATTTAATCTGTGATAAGATTTTAGTGCAAGAGAAGACTATCAATAATTCTTCCAACACTTTTGTTCATTCCTCTAAACCATCCTCAATCAATTTGATACATGTGAATGAGACACCTAACAAACCTCTCTTCACTGTCCGAGGTGCTTGTCCTTCTCAAAATTCTCAACCTTTAAATAAGCCTATCTTAGTGGTTCAAGGTGGTTATGCTAATGATTCTTTTTGCACTCCTAAGAAACCCATTATTACTGTGCAAGGAGGTTATTCTTCTAAGAGCCCTTATGAGTATGCTAAGCAACTAACTAGAGAGAGTTATCATGCGGTTGCTCATACCTATAACACAAGAAACAATAGGCAACCTAGTCCTCCTCCAGTTATCCCCACTTCACTTCCTCCTTCCCAACCTATTCTTCCTCAAGCGCTTCGTATTGCACAAATGCTTAGTAAGGACTATGATCTCATAGAACAACTTAAAGCTACCCCTGCTAAGATATCCCTTTGGGATTTGATCCAAACTTCTTCTGTTCATCATGGAATGTTACAAGATGCCTTGAAAGATTTGAATGTTCCTCCACCTAATACATCTAGTAATATAGTGTCTTTGGTTAACTCTGTGATGAATCCTAAAGCTCAAATTGTGTTTACCCAAGATGAGTTGCCTACTAGTGAAATTCAACAACAATATGATCCCTTGATGATTGTGGTTATCATAAATGACACGGCTATAAGACGAACACTGGTAGATAATGGTTCTGGCCTTAATGTGTGTAGCATTAATCTATTGCATAAGATAAATGTGGATACATCCCTTATTGAGCCTGACTCTCATCCCATTCGAGGCTTTGATAATGTGGCTAAGTCTTCATTAGGTATTATCACCTTACCCGTCACAGTGGGACCTGTTACTTTTCCTACTCCTATCCATGTTATGTCTGGAAATCTAACATACAACTTGTTATTAGGGAGACCCTGGATTCACAGTATGCAAGCTGTCCCCTCTACATTGCATAGACAAGTTAAATTTATTTATAACAATAAGACATATACCTTGATAGGTGATACTAAACTTCATGCTTGTTTGCAAACATCTACTTCCAAAGGGAGTTCTTCTAAGCCTTCCTCTTCTAGTAATGACTCTTTGAACAAGATACCTATGGATAAATCATCACCCTCTAATAATCAAAATTCTTTGGATGAGCCTAAAGCTCCTGAAGAAGATCCTTCTGGACTTGAGTCTACACATGAAAAGGCTTTTGATCCTGAGAAGGTTCTCACAGAAGACGATTGGGGATCTCTTGATTTTAATCCCACCTTTGTAGGTGAATATAGGGTTCCTCCTAGAGATCTTAAAGGTAAAAAGAAGGAAGAAACTAGAGATCAATCAGTCTTACCTGAATCTATGAGCAATAATTTTGTGGCTGCTTCTCAAACTTCTTCTCCTCACACCTCTAATTATGAAGAGTTTGATTCTTTGTCTTATGAAAAACCATCTTCTCTTCCTGAAATGGCTGATTGTTATGGTCGTGGTTTTCGCATTTTTGCTAAGCATGGGTATCATGGAAATGGTTGTGGCGCTCATGAACAAGGGATAAAAGTTCCTCTAGAGACTAATTTTCACAATTATGCCTTTGGACTTGGCTATAATCCCTGCAAACGCACTAAAGCATCTAAAAGACCATCTCTCAATGTGAATGCTATATTTAGTAGTGATGATGATCTCACTTCAACTAAATCATCTTCTACTTCTATCATCTCTCATTCCCCTCATAAGGAAATCTTGGTGATGAACAAATCTCTTTATGATTCCCCTCAAATTTCTAGATCCACTTATGAATCTTTATCTCCTATTCATCACAAAGTCCTTTCCTCCAGGGATAAGGCTCTAATAAATTACACTCATATTTCTTCTAAGATTTCTCGTAACTGTCCTTCTTCAATTTTTATCATTTTATACATGTTTTTGATCTCACTTATAGTTGAGCATTTAGCATGTCATATTCAAATACCTCATTCAATCTATCATGTCTTTAAATAACATTAATGGCTATTATGTTGCTCATCATTATGTGACATTGGTAGCTCATTTACTGGGGGCTCATTGTCATTCATGATGGTACAATTTCAAGTGCAATCATATATTTTTTTTTGAAGCAACATAATAGCCTAATTTTCTCATTCCTATGGGGACAAGAGTGATTTCATACATCTCTTCTTTTTCTTATGTCCAAATCTCTTCCTAGAAGATTGTGTAAGTCCTCATTGAGGCAATGATCTTTCCTTATTTTCATCTAAGGATCCACTTTTTCCTATTTCGTGGATGGTGTGGACTTTATTACTTGATGTTATTCCTTGTATGCATTTGTTGTTGTTGGTTCAAGGATTCTCCCTTACAAGAGGTGTAAGTCCTTGACTACAACCTCTTTTGCACTTGGTAAAATACATCCATAATGAATTCACTCTCCCAATTGGGTTAAAAAGAGCGTCATCCTTTATTAAGAATCACTTTCACCTTGCAAAAGAAGGAAGTATTGCATTCTTATTCTCTTCTTTGTCTTATTCTAGAAGATGTTATATTTGTCTAAGATAACTCCTCTCGGGGATAGGTGTCTTTTGTACAAAGATCTCTTCTCCTCTAAGGATCTCCTTTACACATACTGCAAGATATCCCTTTTTCAACTATCTTACCCTTGCTTAAAGAGTGCAAAACTCTCTTGCTTGGATCTATGACATTGTTGCATTTTGGGGTATCTTCTTTTGTGATGAAGGTAGGTATCCTTGTTCTACTTTGCTTATGACATAAACATTACACTTTTTGAGCAATGGGTCATTCTTGGAACCAGAGCACAGACTCATAGAGCGAGATGTCTCCATTTTTCTTTTATGCAAGGTGATTATTCTCGGAACCAGAGCACAGACTCTTAGAGCGAGATGTCACGTTTTTGTACTATACATATACAGGTTGTAGCATACTCGGGCATAGACTCCTATGAGGTGCTTCTAACCTCCCTTACACACACATGCACGAGGTTGAGTGGAACTAGCGGCATAAGGCTAGACTTTCTCACTCTCCTCCCTTACATGGATCACCTCGACAGACTCTAGGGGCTAGTTTTCCGTGTCCTTTCTCCCATGGATCACCTAGACAAGATCTAGGGGCGAGAAGTCCATGTTTTCTCTCTCACTATTCTTCTCATGGATCACCAATGTGTGTATTCATGCTTTTTTCCTTTCTTTTCTTCTCTTTGCATTTTGTTTCCATTTACATCCTTCATCTTGTGTTAGAGAACTCTCAAATCCTCACACTCTTTGTTGTGTTGGAATTGAGATTTAGTCCTCTTTCTTACCAAATGATTCTCCATTAGTTTTTGATCTCATATCAAATCTTCTTGTGAGCATTTGTCATCAATATTCTTTAACAATTCGAAGTGGTAAACATGATACCCTGTTTCAACTCACTAAAATTAGCAAGCCGAAATAGGGGGGGGCATATAGCTACCCTCGAATTTTCATCACCTTCCTTAGTAAGCATTAGGTGATTTTGTGATCTAACATGTGGTTTTGTAGGTTGTGGTTCCTAACTGTGTACTGCAGATACCGCTGGGGGCTTCGTTCGACAGACTTATGGATATATCCTTTTTCAAATAATGTTTACTTTTCTGTACTTTAGCTTGCATATGCACGTAGTGTTCATATGACCGCTAAAGTGGGGGCTAAATGTAGCGTCGTAAATTGTATGCACTTGCTAGGGTGGTACAATTTCACACCTAGTTTAGCACCCGCCTTGGCGCATTTTGTATTTTGCATTGCATTTCCCCTTTAGCACTTAATTAATTAAATTAATTAGGTCTAAGGTCCTATTTTATCATCTCCCATATCATAAAGTTGGGCCCTTTCATTAAAGTGTGCCCCTTTCATTTTATTCTTCCAATACATCATTTACTCAAAACCCTAATTAGGTCCTATTTTGAACTTGGGGGCTTGATTTCGGGGGTCAAAACATCTCGAAATCACCTGTAACTTCGGGATTCTCTCTAAAATCATCATATCTGACGGCCCTGAAAATTTGGTGAAAAGTTGTCGGGACCATGGCGCCCGTGCAACATGGTCCCGGACATTTTTCCCGAAATTTTGGGAGCACGATCCAATCATAAAATAAAGCTTAACCCCAAGAAATTGGCGGGACATTCAATCTCTAGGTCGGCCAAAATACGAATTTACAACCTAGGGTTTCATACATAAAAGCTCTCTTTCCTCATTGGAAAGGATCCGATTTTTGGCTTTCAAGGACCTCATATGCAGCGAAAGAGCAGATCTTTGAAGACTTCAACAACATTCAACATTCCTCTATCAAGCACTTATCAAATTCATTCATCCACTTAGGGCTTGGAAGACATTGAAGAACAATAGGAAATTACCGACTGAAGATTGGCTTGTACTCCTCCCTTGAGGGTTGGGTATGATTTCATGTTGTTTTCATGTCTTTGCATAAGCTTCAATATATCCTTTATTCATGCTTTAGATCACTTTGCATCTTGATTTAGAGCATTTACATTATCATTTACAAGCAATTAGGGTTTACTTTCTAGGTTGCTCTAGTTTGCTTTCTTGCATTTAAGGACCTTGCACACACACTAGGTCTGCACACACAATACATTTTACAAAACAACTTGGCTATTCGTGGAGGTGGAAATCACCGAAGTGGGGGTTTGACTAAGGCAAAACCCTATATAGCCGCCCAAACACCTTTTCAGATATAAGTGCAGGTTTCGGGACTCGGACGACGCCGCAGGTTGCAGATCCGGGAGAAGCAGACTGAGACCGACCTTCCCACCAAATTTCAGAGAAAAAGACCAGGACAGGGGTGCTGGGCGCCCTGGTCCCTTCTGGGCGCCCTGGTCCCTACTGGGCACCCTGGTCCCTGGGACAGGGGCGCTGGGCGCCCTGGTCCGACAGCATTTTCAACATTTTTGACAGCTTTTTCCAAAGTGCAAAAACAGCAGTTTCTAGAGCAGTTTCAGGGGCAAAATTAGGACAGTGGCGCTCGCGCCCCCGTCCGGAACATTTTCAGTCAGATTTTAACTCTGGGTATGCATTTTCATTCTTGTCTTATCCTTGTGTTTACAACTTTCCATCATTTAAGTTCAATTCTGCAATCTTGTCATTAGTTCCTACTTGCATTTTGAGGTTAGGGATTGAACTTGCATCATTTGATCTTCCAATTTCAACAAAGGAATAGAAATCCTAATAGATATCCCGTGGCTCTCTCTTTCACAAAAAGAAGTAGCCAATTGTGCGATATCTCTAGGCTCTTTCGTATTCTGTAATGTGTGTCAAAAGGTAGGATTAGGGCATGTTAACCTAGTCTCGCTTTTTCCCTTACACAAACCAGAAGAATATGAAGAAGCAATGCAGGTGGACGCCAAACAACAGTGGCAACTAGGCATGAAAGAGGAGATGGACTCCTTGATGAAAAATAAGACTTGGGACTTAGTCCCTTTACCTGCAGAAAAAAGAGCCTTACCTAACAAATGGGTTTATTGGCTGAAGGAGGAGGAAGGAGGTCAGAAAAGATATAAGGCCAGACTTGTGGTAAAAGGTTTTGCACAGAAAAAGGGTATAGATTATGATGAAATATTTTTTCCAGTTGTAAAAATGACTTCAATTAGAACTATACTTAGTCTTGTGGCTGTAGATGATTTACATCTTGAACAATTAGATGTCAAAACAGCTTTTCTCCATGGAGATTTGGAGGAGGAAATTTACATGTTGCAACCACAGGGATATGAGGTCAAAGGTAAGGAGAACTTGGTGTGCAGGTTGAAGAAAAGTCTGTATGGCCTAAAGCAAGCACCCCGACAATGGTATTTAAAATTTGATAGTTTCATGGCTGAACACGGTTATCATAGATGTCATTCTGATCATTGTGTATATTTTAAGAGATTTGATAATGGCAGTTATATTATCGTATTACTTTATGTTGATGACATGCTTGTTGCTGGGTCTAACATGCAACATATAAATGATCTTAAACAGAAATTAGCCAGGTCATTTGCTATGAAGGATTTGGGTGCAGCTAAACAAATTCTCGGTATGAGGATTACACGGGACAGGAAAAATAGAACCTTGAATTTGTCCCAAAGTGAGTATATAAAGAAGGTGTTGAAAAGATTTAACATGCAGGATGCAAAAGCAGTTAGTACACCTTTGGCTAGTCATTTCAAATTGACTAAGGAGATGTGCCCAAAGGCACAGGAAGAGGTTAATAAAATGTCTAACATCCCGTATTCATCAGTTGTTGGCAGTCTAATGTATGCAATGGTATGCACAAGGCCAGATATTGCACATGCAGTGGGAGTTGCAAGCAGGTTTATGAGTAATCCGGGTATGGAACATTGGAATACTGTGAAATGGATTCTTCGGTATTTGAAAGGAACTACTACGAAGGCATTATGTTTCAAAGGATCTAATGCTGCTCTAAGTGGATTTGTTGACTCTGATCTGGCGGGTGATATTGATTCACGGAGGAGTACTATAGGGTATGTTTTTACTATAGGGGGAACTGCAGTCAGTTGGATTTCTAGGCTGCAAAAGGTTGTTGCACTTTCAACCACTGAAGCTGAGTATGTTGCTACTATAGAAGCCAGCAAAGAGATGATTTGGTTGCAATATTTTCTAAAGGAATTGGGTCAAACACAAGAGGATAGCCCATTGTATACTGATACCCAGAGTGCCATTCATCTTGCAAAGAACTTTGCTTTTCATTCAAGGACAAAGCACATTCAATTCAGATACCACTTCATCCGGACTATTTTGGAGGAGGGTTAGTTACGGCTTGAGAAGATTCACACAAGTGAGAATCTTGCTGATATGTTCACAAAGGCAGTTCCATAGGAGAAGTTGATTTCTTCATCAGTTTCTGTTGGTCTTCTTGATTGATAATTGTGAAATTTATACCAGTCAAGTCCTAGTGTTTTATCTAGCGGATGTTGCATGTACAATGGTGTCATGTAGTATCAGTCTCCAAGTGGGAGATTGTTGAAATGTGGTGACTGATTAGCAAAGTACTGTACACTCAGCACGTGTCTTCGTTGGGGTCCAGGGCCGGGTTGGGCCCCGGGGAGGGGTTCGGGGGCGGCAGCCCCCGAGAAATTTTTTTTTGCCATTTTTTGTTGATGAAAACCGACATTGTAATAAAACCCTAAAAAAGGCCGACTTTGTTTGTTGCCCTAAAAACACATGTTATAAGCGGCTGGGATGCTTAAGGCATTGTAAGGTTGATGTACTGTTTTTGCTGGATAATAAGAAAGATTGGACGGCTATGTATGGTGGATGTAACCCATTCTGGGTGAACCACGTTAAATCTCTGTGTTATCTGTGTCCTGTTTTAATTTCTTTATCTTTTGTATTTAAATCTGCATATAATTGTTAGTTCATATTTGCTTCAGATCTGTTTGAAACCCTAACAGTTTTTCCCCTTACAGGGTTTCCACGCACAAATATTGGTGTTATGTGTTGTGGATGACTTTGTGTTTATATTTCATGCATTAATCTTTACCGGTATAGCAATTAACTATTAACACTATCTACGGACATACTTAACTGGTTTACCACTATTAAGCATTAAGTTGGTTAAGTTGTTTTTGGTTTGAATTTATTTGACAGCTAATTCACCCCCCCCCCCTCTCAGTTGTCTTCGGGACCTAACAATTGGTATCAGAGCTTAGTCCTCTTTTTGCAGAAGTTTAACAACTTGAGGAGATCCAATGTCTACTAATTATTTCAAGAAGGACAGTCATAAACTTGATGGAACCAACTATGGGATATGGAAGATTAGGATGGAGACACATCTAAATTGCATTGGTAAAGACATCTGGTAAGCTACAAAGAATGGTTATACTGCTGTTGTAGCTGGTCAACCCAGTCCAACTACCTTAGCTAAAGATGAGGAGAATGATTGCAAAGCAAGAGAAGCACTTTTGAGCGCATTATCAGATCAACAAATCATGGGATTATCAGATAGATCTACAGCTAAAGCTATTTGGGATCATTTGGAAACATTGAATGAAGGAGATTCCACAGTCAAAATTATAAAACTTGAGAGCTTCCGAGTCAAGTATGAACATTTGAAAATGGAAGAAGATGAAAGGATTTATGCTTTTATGGAAAGAGTAAATGAAATTGTTTTAGGTATTAAATGTTGTGGAGGAACCTTAAGTGAGGATGAAATTGTTTCAAAAATCTTAAGAGGATTGCCATCGACATATAAAATGAAGGTTACTGCTATAAATGAGTTGAGAACAATGCCTACTACATCAGTAACTAGGGATACATTGATTGGAAAACTTTCAGCCTTTGAAATTGAGGAGTTTGGTCCTGTTGCTACTATAAAGACAGATTTGGCCTTTAAAGCATCAACATCATCTGCTCCATCATTTGATAAATCAGATTGGAAATCCTTTTATGCAAAAGAACTTGAAGAAACTAGGAAGGAGAATGAAGAACTTGAAGAACTTGAAGCACTATTTGCAAGGAAAATGCCTAAAGGTCTAGTTGGAAGTAAGTATGAAGGTAAAGCACCCTTTAAATGTTTTAACTGCAATAAGATTCGTCACATGGCTTCGAGATGCCCTGATAGACATGGTAGACAAAGAGAAGAAGCTAGAAGGACATACAAGCCTAATCCTGAATATCAGAGATACATATTTAAGAAGAACAAAGACAAATCTTGTTACATTGCTGATGAAGGTGTGACTGATGATTCTGAAGAGGATCTGGCAAACAATGGATGGGTTTTTGTTGCTATAACAGAAGATCAACTGACACCCACTATTCAACTAGTAGAACAAGCCCTAGCAGCTAAAGTTGAAGTAAAGGATGAATGGTGTTGGGAGTATTTAAAATTGAGTCAAATTTTTGAGGCCCACTTCAAATTTTTGCTTTGCATCTCCAAATAAGTCAGTTTGAATGGCCTAGTTAACAAGGGGGTAAAATGGAGCTAGTTGATTTTCAAAGGGTAAGGCTCAGGATTCATGTCCTACACCTTTCATTTGGCCTATTCAGTGATGTGCAACTTTCAGAATTCAATTTGGAGAAGTTTATGAGGTACCCAGTTTGAGGGGTGAGCTGAAAGTGCATTTTATGCACAAATGCAGTTTTTATTGATTAGCCTACATTGAGCGATTACATCTTTTGCCCTGTTGATCATCATGGAGAAATCCAAAATGGATTCAATTATATGCATAAAAATGAGTTACCCTACAAAATTTCAAGTCTTGATGAATCCATTTGCTCAGTCTTCAAAGTCCAATCCATTTGCAATTTGTATGTTTTGGCAAGTCCCTGTTTCGACAGCCAGTCGGAGCCCTGTTTCGCATAAGTGTAAAAGTTGCCTCGGTAAGCGTCATATCAGAATGTTTGTTCCAGGCTAATGTTGGTATAAATGGTGAGCTACATTTCAAATTTCAAGCCTTTATCAATCCATTTGATCGGTTTTCAAAAGAGCTCATTTTGCCATCATTTTCAGTTATCTGCACTTCCAGTGTTAGATCAGTTAATGTAGCCATTTTGGTGAGCGTGCCATTTGCATCCTGTTAGTCTGGTGATTGAACTGAGAATTCAAAGATTTAATATGTACTTTAAGGTACCTATGTTTCAAATTTGAGGACCTACGGAGGTCGTTTGATATTTTTGAGAAAGGCGTTATTTGTTGCCAGGACATTGACTTCATCAGGTCTGCAGTGTCGACAAAGCCAGTTGGGCATTTTCGGAAATTAATATCTCTTCACTCGGGACTCGTCTTGAGAAACCATTTGGGACTCGTATTCCTCAAGGTTTTTTGTGAAATTATGTGTTCCTTATGAGGTGAAAAAGTCACCGTTAAAAGGAAAAGAAATTTAAAATTTACATACTTCATTGAAATAAGTTTTTAGTCAGAAAAATGGTGAGAAGTGTGTATGATTCCGAAAATTAGTGACTGCATATGTTTTGGAATGAATTTATGACACAATAAGATGCATGGTAAAAAAATAATGGTTCAGTGACTGTTATAAAACCTGATGGATCTAGATGTAGTTCCTAGATCCGTGAATCCTTTGTCAAATTTGAAAGAGATCAATATAAAAATTGAAAAATGTCTTCAAATGGTCCAAGAGAGATTTGTCTGGTTGATAAAAGGGAAAGTAGAGCTAAGAAGTAAAGGAGAATCATCATATGTCTTTTATGAAAGATTTTTAGCTACATTGAATGAGCTTTCAACTAATAATAGATCCCCTGAGTCTATTTTAATTGAGATATTCTTAAAGCTTTATGAGCCTGACTCAATTAATTGGTCTACTACCTTGAGAGAAGAGAGTGTTGCATGTATTAAAGAATGGATAGATAAGATTGAAGCAATTAAATCCTAAAATGTACACAAGATTGAGGACAGTAAGGGAGATGAATCCGTGAGTGGATATGCCTCCTATGATGCTGAATGTGATTATTCTCATCATGAAAGTTTAGATGTGTATTCGGAACGAGAAAAAATTTGTGAGAATAGTGATTGTTCAACTAATCATGAGCCTGTTGAGGTTTCAGATGCTAATGATGTAGATCACCTTGTTGTTGATTTCAATCCACAATATGTTTGCAACCCCAGTTATGAAACTATGTTGCAACATGTAGCAACACATTATGAGCAGCGTGATAAAGGATATGTGCATAGAGACATGAGCACTGCAGATCCAATACCTTTATCAGATTGGAACAATGTTTACAGCTTAGAGGATGAAGCCAAGGAAAATGAAAATGAAGAAGGAGGTTCACTATGTAGTGAGCAAATTTCAGAACTCTTAGCTGCTGATTTTCAGAGATGTGGATTCAAAAATGTGCCCAATCTTTCATACCCATTCAGTATATGTTTTGATTCTAATGATGTTTTTGAGGGTGTAAAAAATGATACATATGGTGTTGATTCTCTTCCTATGTTTGATAGACAAAATGATAATGCATATATGGTTGATAGGTATGATAATGAAGGTTCATATGTTGATATGAATTTTGGCTTTTATATGCATTATGAGGATCTACCTTTTAGAAGACATGACAGATCTGAGGTGTTTTTCTCAGATTTGCAAGGAGGAAATGAACTATTGGCAAGTAAAAATCATGTACTTTCATGTGTGCAAAATGCTGATAGTTTTTGTGATCAGCAAGTTGAAGTGCAGTCATGTTGTGAGGAAGTTTTCCTCTCTAGTTTGCAAGCCATTATTGTGGAAGAGTGTTCATCATTTGAGAAAACTAGCAATAGAGATGTGCCTGATGTTTTCAACTTTCAGAATAAGTTAGGCCACTTTTCATTTCAGCTAGAAAAGAGTGGTAAAGAGTATGGCACTCTTATGTCACCTGGTGATCAGCACGTTCAACATTCATTTGGTTTCCAAAGATTGATTGATTATGAACATTCTATTGATTATGTTCTATGTGACCAGCTAATTAGAAGTGGAAGTGTTTTTGATCAGGCAGATTGGAATGATGATCTCAACTTACCTCCGGTTAGTGGAAATGAAAATCAAGTGTTTGAAAGAGGTAAGAATTGATTTCAGTTTTGATGGCTCGGGGCCATTTATAAGTTGTATATTTTGTATAGTTGCTTTGCTTTCAGTTGTGTGGTTTTCAATAAAGTGCCCTGCTGTTTGGGTAGAATAAGGAAGCCCTATTTTTGAAATGAGAAGAGAAGAATGATCCATTTTTGGGTGGTCTGCTTAACCAAAGATATCTGGATTCTTGTGTTGATCTCACAATCAACCATCCCCAGTCAGAGCCACTATTGGGAGTATTTAAAATTGAGTCAAAGTTTTGAGGCCCACTTCAAATTTTTGCTTTGCATCTCCAGATAAGTCAGTTTGAATGGCCTAGTTAACAAGGGGGTAAAATGGAGCCAGTTGATTTTAAGAGGGTAAGGCTCGGGATTCATGTCCCACACCTTTCATTTGGCCTATTCAGTGATGTGCAACTTTCAGAATTCAATTTGGAGAAGTTTATGAGGTACCCAGTTTGAGGGGTGAGTTGAACGTGCATTTTAGGCACAAATGCAGTTTTTATTGATTAGCCTACTTTGAGCGATTACATCTTTTGCCCTACTGATCGTCAGGGAGAAATTCAAAATGGATTCAATTATATGCATAAAAATGAGTTACCTTGCAAAATTTCAAGTCTTGACGAATCCATTTGCTCAGTCTTCAAAGTCCAATCCATTTGCAGTTTGTATGTTTTGGCAAGTCCCTATTTCGACAGCTAGTCGGAGCCCTGTTTTGCATAAGTGTAAAAGTTGCCTCGGTAAGCGTCATGTCAGAATGTTTGTTCCAGGATAATGTTGGTATAAATGGTGAGCTACGTTTCAAATTTCAAGCCTTTATCAATCCATTTGATCGGTTTTCAAAAGAGCTCATTTTGCCATCATTTTCAGTTATCTGCACTTCTAGTGTTAGATCAGTTAATGTAGCCATTTTGGTGAGCGCGCCATTTACATCCTGTCAGTCTGGTGATCGAACTGAGAATTCAAAGATTTAATATGTACTTTAAGGTACGTATGTTTCAAATTTGAGGACCTACGGAGGTTATTTGATATTTTTGAGAAAGGCGTTATTTGTTGCCAGGACATTGACTTCATCAGGTCTGCAGTGTCGACAAAGCCAGTTGGGCATTTTCAGAAATTAATATCTCTTCGCTCAGGACTTGTCTTGAGAAACCATTTGGTAGAAGTCATGCTTGTATATCAGAGTACACGCTTGTCAGATGGCGAGCTCCAGAAAGGTGTTTTGACAAGTTTGAAAATTACGTCTTCGCGATTAAATGCGAAAATTGTGGCGTAATTGCCCGAAGGTTGTAAAAAATGGATTAATGATCCAAAAGCGATTCCGATCATTTCTAGAGGTATGTTTGAGGTCCGTGAAGTATTCCAGAGGTCAGTTGCATGAAAACAAAATTTTTTTTAGTCGGACCCACTTTGGGGCCCGACTTGGCTCATGCCTGTGCCATATTAGTTTATTGGCGACTTTGTTCACTAAGAGATTTTCAGAATATCTAAATATAGATTATAATCATGAGGCATGTCATAAGAGTTCAAGATGTTATTATGAACTTCAAGCAATTTCAGATTGGCGATTTTAATGCCAAATCCTCCTTTAGTGACAGAGAAGAGATAAAAAAATGCAAATGTATTTGGGAGATGGTGTGGAATGGAGAGTGGATTGATCATTCAACAAATATAATTGGCATGTGAAATGCCAACCAACATCTTCTTGTGCATTAATCATGGTTTTGAGAGATTTTAAAAACCTCAAGCAAATTTCAATTGGCATGAAGCCAAAGTCTCTCTGCACAAATGAGAAAGGGGCAATTTAGAAATTCTTAAAAGCAAATGCAATGGTGTGGTTTAAAGACAAATTGAAACTTCCAACAAGTGCATAATGCCCAATTCTCCCTCCTCCTTTCCATGAGTTAGAATTGATTGCTGAAAGTTAAAATTAAACAAATGAAATATAATGGCTGGAGAGTGAAATTAAAAAGATAATTGAAACTTCTAAGTAATGCTCCAGCAAATACACTATGCTATGTGTGTGGTGTTTGGGAGACAAATAAATAGACTTCAGCCAAATTCAATTGGCATAAATGGGGTCTTATAAATTTTTAAAACAAATGTGTTTGCAGAAAATAAATCCTCTCCCTGTGGCAGTGGCAGTCTAGAAGGTAACGTTGAAGTTCAACAAATGCTAAAAGAGCTTTATTAACTCTTAAGAGAAATCCATTGGCATCTCCTCCTTGTCTGTGGCATGATTGGTGTTTGAAAGGCTGTTAAAAAACAAAACAAATGCAGCAGTAGTCAATTATTTCCCTCTGCCAGGTTCTATGTGGTGTGATAATTGGATGGCACAAGGCATTGAAACCCAACAACCTTACCTTCTCCTCTGGTCATGTGGGGGTTTTAAAACTTATAAAATGCAATTGCAAATGGTGGCGTAATGCCCAGCCATCTCCTCCCTGTTGTGTTTGGCATGGAGTTTGAAGAAGGGAGCATGTAGAAGCCTCCACACATAGGGAAACCAGAAGGCTTAAAGCCTTGCCAACATTTATCCTCCTCTATGTGGTATGTTCTGAGGGGTTCCAAAGTTCTTTTTTTGTTTTAAAGTATGCTTTCAGTAGGAGATTTCCCCTCACATGCCCTCCCAAAGCAACCTCCCAGCAGTTCACGTGGAGATTGGAGAGGGAGCTATAGGATAATTCCAAGGTGGACGTGGTGAGTGAAGAGGCAATTAGAAAAACTTTAAAACAAATGCACAGGGCAACCTTCTCCATGACGTGGTGGATGGGGAAAGAAGTTTAAAACAAATTAATGTATATGGAAAATACAAATTCGACCATGGTAGCAGTCTCTTTGTGTTTGGTATGAAGCAAAGGCCATCGAATTCCAAGCAAATGCAAAGAAATTGCCATTAAAGTTGCAGAGAAGCTTCTAATTTGCAGTTCCAGGAAAAACCACATTATCCCACATTCGCTGGGAAGTGGTTCTTTTTGGTATATATAAGAAAAACCGCACACATCTATAATGTCTAAGCCTTAAAGGCTTTTGACGGATGGTGCCTATGGGCACCCAAGGTGGGCCCACACGTGAGCACGCTTCTCGAGACAACAAAGGAGGTGAGTGGGCGGTGACCAGGTGGACCCCACGCAGGCATGCTTCTCGAGGTAGACAGGCAAAATTTTGCAGAGGAAGGTCGGGTTAACGAGTGAGCAAGTTTGAGAGAGATCAACAGCTCATGCTATTTCACGAAAGGAAGATGCACGCAAGTTACACCCTGCGAAGTTGCGAAAGCCAGGTGGCAGTCCAGTGGCGATGACGTGGCACTGAGGTGGTATACACGTGGCAGCCAAGTGATGGATGAGCAAGTGAACATGTGGCAGTGATGAGGTGTCATCCCAGGTGGTATCCGGTCATCCCCATCGACCAATCGGAGGCCACCACGTGGCAAAGCGTCAGAGCACATATGGAGGCAAAAAATTAAAATTAAAATGAATAAATGATATATTTTAAACTATATTAAATTTCAAGAAATTTAAATGATAGAGCACATTGGGGAATTAATTCGCCTAGGGTCTAAATTTTGGCCAAAATATAAATTGTTATATGTTTTCGGAAAGCTCTCGAAGTGAGGAATCCAATTATGAGGTTAATTTTGACAAATGTGAGATATTTTGGAACCAGTATCCACGAGAACAAAATTCAGTTAGAGGGGAGACACTTGGCAATTTTTAGTTGTAGATTTGATTCTCTTCCCTCTCCTTCTTATTCCCAATTCTTCTCAGTTGTAGGGGTTCCAGTTTTTGAGAGATTTGCTCCAAGGGAGAAATCTGAAATTGCAGGTTCCAGTGATGGCATCCTTTTATCAATACAAATGACAGTGTGTTCGTCTACGTTTTTAGTGTTGTCTTTACTGTAGGTTTAGTTTCAGTTTGCAGGTTCACACATATGCAAAGCATGTGTGAGTTTCCATGAAATTGTCTCCAAAATGTACTCAGATTCCTATAATTGCATATTATCAGGGATAATTTGAGTTGTCTCTTTTAGATTCCTCTAAGAGTGTAATGTTGTGTTTTGGGTATTCTTCAAGGAAGGATTTAAATCCTAAAATCCAGCATTAATGACTTTGAATGCATATTGGATATCTACATATAAGTATTGTTTTGTGACAGAGCAGAGAATTGTATTAATGTAAGGTATTGATACATGAAAATTTAATGTTGAAAAGAACTTGCATCTGAGATTTTTCATCCAGTTTTATGCATGACTATGTGGCCTGGATAAGGCACTGGTCTCTTGTAATATTGAAAGGTTGTCAGAACACCTTTTAAAATAAAAAATCAGAATATCTTTTTATATTTTATGTTATGTGGAAGTGTCCCTCCATCTCATGATTCAAAATGTTGAGTTGCAAGTGTGGATCTAGCCCATCTATAGTTGTCTCTTAGTTTTTGAACCTTTTGAGATCCATTTGCTTTTGATTGATGTAGTCTTGTGTGTAATAGGTATGATTAAATGCATCAAAGGTATACCTGCCTAGGTTTTGCAGAGCCTAAAGAGTAGGAGGATTCATATCCTTGTCATGTTGTCCAAGCCCTGAGGTGTTTCATTGATTGAGATTGGCTATCTCATAGATAGATTTGTAGGTATACTTGCGTTATCACTTTTGGTGAACAACAAAAATGGCGACTCTACTGGGGAAGTGTTGTAATAACCCATGTTGAATCGAATCCCAGAGTTGTGCCATATCCATTTGAGGAAGGAGTCATAAAAGTATTATAAATCTGAAAGCATTTTTCAGATCTATAGTTATGTGCCTGGTAGTGTTGTATGAAGTCAGGAATGTCTTCTCTGTATCATGAGAGTCAATTCCTATCCAAGTGTTGAAAGTCTGATATCTCTTTATCTTTGTGTAAGCCCAGATCTGTTCATGTTCTGTAATGATTTTATAAATTCTCACAGCAGTGAGTGGCGACTCTACTCTAAAAAATCTCTGCACCAGTGTTCATTGTGGTAAAAGTTTTAAAATATTTAGTGAACTTGCATCAAAGATTTAGCAGCTGCTTGGGGTTTTATGATTGTAGATCGCAAAGAATCCATTGAAGATATTTTCCTCTATGAAGGAGGTGGCGACTCTGTACGAAGATCAATGTATAATATTAGAAGATCTTAGAGAGATCTTACCGAATATCAGAGCAGCAACAACAACAGCATTGATTTTACCAGGTATTCCTCAAGGTTTTTTGTGAAATTATGTGTTCCTTATGAGGTGAAAAAATCACCGTTAAAAGAAAAAGAAATTTACAATTTACATACTTCATTGAAATAAGTTTTTAGTCAGAAATAAGGTGAGAAGTGTGTATGATTCCGAAAATTAGTGACTGCATATGTTTTGGAATGAATTTATGACACAATAAGATGCATAGTAAAAAAATAATGGTTCAGTGACTGTTATAAAACCTGATGGATCTAGATGTAGTTCCTAGATCCATGAATCCTTTGTCAAATTTGAAAGAGATCAATATAGAAATTGAAAAATATCTTCAAATGATCCAAGAGAGATTTGTCTGGTTGTTAAAAGGGAAAGTAGGGCTAAGAAGTAAAGGAGAATCATCATATGTCTTTTATGATAGATTTTTAGCTGCATTGAATGAACTTTCAACTGATAATAGACCCCCTGAGTCTTTTTTAATTGAGATATTCTTAGAGATTTATGAGCCTGACTCAATTAATTGGTCTACTACCTTGAGAGAAGAGAGTGTTGCATGTATTAAAGAATGGATAGATAAGAATGAAGCAAATAAATCTGAAAATGTACACAAGAATGAGGACAGTGAGGGAGATGAATCCGTGAGTGGATATGCCTCCTATGATGCTGAATGTGATTATTCTCATCATGAAAGTTCAGATGTGTATTCAGAGTGAGAAAAAATTTGTGAGAATAGTGATTGTTCAACTAATCATGAGCCTATTGAGGTTTCAAATGCTAATAATGTAGATCACCTTGTTGTTGATTTCAATCCACAATATGTTTGCAACCCCAGTTATGAAACTATGTTGCAACATGTAGCAACACATTATAAGCAGTGTGATCAAGGATAGGTGCATAGAGACATGAGCACTGCAGATCCAATACTTTTATCAGATTGGGACAATGTTTACAACTTAGAGGATGAAGCCAAGGAAAATGAAAATGAAGAAGGAGGTTCACTATGTAGTGAGAAAATTTCAGAACTCTTAGCTGCTGATTTTCAGAGATGTGGATTCAAAAATGTGCCCAATCTTTCATACCCATTCAGTATATGTTTTGATTCTGATGATGTTTTTGAGGGTATAAAAAATGATACATATGGTGTTGATTCTCTTCCTATGTTTGATAGACAAAATGATAATGCATATATGGTTGATAGGTATGATAATGAAGGTTCATATGTTGATATGAATTCTAGCTTTGATATGCATTATGAGGATCTACCTTTTAGAAGACATGACAGATCTGAGGTGTTTTTCTCAGATTTGCAAGGAGGAAATAAACCATTGGCAAGTAAAAATCATGTACTTTCATGTGTGCAAAATGCTGATAGTTTTTGTGATCAACAAGTTGAAGTGCAGTCATGTTATGAGGAGGTTTTCCTCTCTAGTTTGCAAGCCATCATTGTGGAAGAGTGTTCATCATTTGAGCAAACTAGCAATAGAGATGTGCCTGATGTTTTCAACTTTCAGAATAAGTTAGGCCACTTTTCATTTCAGCTAGAAAAGAGTGGTAAAGAGTATGGCACTCTTATGTCACCTGGTGATCAGCATGTTCAACATTCATTTGGTTTCCAAAGATTGATTGATTATGAACATTCTATTGATTATGTTCTATGTGACCAGCTAATTAGAAGTGGAAGTGTTTTTGATCAGGCAGATTGGAATGATGATCTCAACTTACCTCCGGTTAGTGGAAATGAAAATCAAGTGTTTGACAGAGGTAAGAATTGATTTCAGTTTTGATGGCTCGGGGCCATTTATAAGTTGTATATTTTGTATAGTTGCTTTGCTTTCAGTTGTGTGGTTTTCAATAAAGTGCCCTGCTGTTTGGGTAGAATAAGGAAGCCCTATTTTTGAAATGAGAAGAGAAGAATGATCCATTTTTGGGTGGTCTGCTTAACCAAAGATATCTGGATTCTTGTGTTGATCTCACAATCAACCATCCCCAGTCAGAGCCACTATTGGGAGTATTTAAAATTGAGTCAAAGTTTTGAGGCCCACTTCAAATTTTTGCTTTGCATCTCCAGATAAGTCAGTTTGAATGGCCTAGTTAACAAGGGGGTAAAATGGAGCCAGTTGATTTTAAGAGGGTAAGGCTCGGGATTCATGTCCCACACCTTTCATTTGGCCTATTCAGTGATGTGAAACTTTCAGAATTCAATTTGGAGAAGTTTATGAGGTACCCAGTTTGAGGGGTGAGTTGAACGTGCATTTTAGGCACAAATGCAGTTTTTATTGATTAGCCTACTTTGAGCGATTACATCTTTTGCCCTGTTGATCGTCATGGAGAAATTCAAAATGGATTCAATTATATGCATAAAAATGAGTTACCCTACAAAATTTCAAGCCTTGACGAATCCATTTTCTCAGTCTTCAAAGTCGAATCTGTTTGCAGTTTGTATGTTTTGGCAAGTCCCTATTTCGACAGCCAGTCGGAGCCCTGTTTCGCATAAGTGTAAAATTTGCCTCGGTAAGCGTCATGTCAAAATGCTTATTCCAGGCCAATGTTGGTATAAATGGTGAACTACATTTCAAATTTCAAGCCTTTATCGATCCGTTTGATTGGTTTTCAAAAGAGCTCATTTTGCCATCATTTTCAGTTATCCGCACTTCTAGTGTTAGATCAGTTAATGTAGCTATTTTGGTGAGCACGCCGTTTGTATCTTGTCAGTTTGGTGATCGAACTGAGAATTCAAAGAGTTAATATTTACTTTAAGGTACCTGTGTTTCAAATTTGAGGACCTACGGAGGTCGTTTGATATTTTTGAGAAAGGCGTTATTTGTTGCCAGGACATTGACTTCATCAGGTCTGCAGTGTCGACAAAGCTAGTTGGGCATTTTCGGAAATTAATATCTCTTCGCTCGGGACTCATCTTCAGAAACCGTTTGGTAGAAGTCATCCTTGTATATCAGAGTACACACCTGTCAGATGGCGAGTTGCAGAAAGGTGTTTTGACAGGTTTGAAAATTACGTCTCCGCGATTAAATGCAAAAATTGTGGCGTAATTGCCCGAAGGTTGTAAAAAGCGGATTAATGATCCGAAAGCGATGCCGATCATTTCCAGAGGTATGTTTGAGGTCCGTGAAGTATTCCAGAGGTCAGTTGCATGAAAACAAAAAAAATTTTAGTCGGACCCACTTTGGGGCCCGACCTGGCTCATGCCTGTGCCGTATAAGTTTATTGGTGACTTTGTTCACTAAGAGATTTTTAGAATATCTAAATATGGATTATAATCATGAGGCATGTCATAAGAGTTCAAGATGTTATTATGAACTTCAAGCAATTTCAGATTGGCGATTTTAATGCCAAATCCTCCTTCAGGGACAGAGAAGAGATTAAAAAAATGCAAATGTATTTGGGAGATGGTGTGGAATGGAGAGTGGATTGATCATTCAACAAATATAATTGGCATGTGAAATGCCATCCAGCATCTTCTTGTGCATTAATCATGGTTTTGAGAGATTTTAAAAACCTCAAGCAAATTTCAATTGGCATGAAGCCAAAGTCTCCCTCCACAAATGAGAAAGGGGCAATTTAGAAATTCTTAATAGCAAATGGAATGGTGTGGTTTAAAGACAAATTGAAACTTCCAGCAAGTGCATAATGCCCAATTCTCCCTCCTCCTTGCCATGAGTTAGAATTTATTGCTGAAAGTTAAAATTAAACAATGAAATGTAATGGCTGGAGAGTGAAATAAAAAAAAATTGAAACTTCCAAGTAATGCTCCAGCAAATACACTATGCTGTGTGTGTGGTGTTTGGGAGACAAATAAATAAACTTCAGCCAAATTCAATTGGCATAAATGGGGCCTTAGAAATTTTTAAAACAAATGTGTTTGCAGAAAATAAATCCTCTCCCTGTGGCAGTCTGGAAGGTAACGTTGAAGTTCAACAAATGTTGAAAGAGCTTTATTAACTCTTAAGCCAAATCCATTGGCATCTCCTCCTTGTCTGTGGCATGATTGGTGCTTGAAAGGCTATTAAAAAACAAAACAAATGCAGTAGTAGTCCAATATTTCCCTCTGCAAGGTTCTATGTGGTGTGATAATTGGATGGCACAAGGCATTGAATCCCAGCAACCTTACCTTCTCCTCTGGTCACGTGGGCGTTTTAAAACTTATAAAATGCAATTGCAAATGGTGGCGTAATGCCCAGCCATCTCCTCCCTGTTGTGTTTGGCATGGAGTTTGAAGAAGGGAGCATGCAGAAGCCTCCACGCATAAGGAAACCAGAAGGCTTAAAGCCTTGCCAGCATTTATCCTCCCCTATGTGGTATGTTCTGAGGGGTTCCAAAGTTCTTTTTTAGTTTTAAAGTATGCTTTCAGCAGGAGATTTCCCCTCACATGCCCTCCCAAAGCATCCTCCTAGCAGTTCACATGGAGATTGGAGAGGGAGCTACAAGAGAATTCCAAGGTGGACGTGGTGAGTGAAGAGGCAATTAGAAAAACTTTCAAACAAATGCACAGGGCAGCCTTCTCCATGATGTGGTGGATGGGGAAAGAAGTTTAAAACAAATTAATGTATATGGAAAATACAAATTCGAC
Organism: Cryptomeria japonica; assembly: GCF_030272615.1. Lineage (NCBI taxonomy): Eukaryota > Viridiplantae > Streptophyta > Pinopsida > Cupressales > Cupressaceae > Cryptomeria > Cryptomeria japonica. The sequence continues at coordinate 261,031,338 of NC_081407.1, read as the reverse complement.
CATGGTAGCAGTCTCTTTGTGTTTGGTATGAAGCAAAGGCCATCGAATTCCAAGCAAATGCAAAGAAATTGCCATTAAAGTTGCAAAGAAGCTTCAAATTTGCAGTTCCAGGCAAAACCACATTATCCCACATTCGCTGGGAAGTGGTTCTTTTTGGTATATATAAGAAAAACCGCACACATCTATAATGTCTAAGCCTTAAAGGCTTTTGACGGACGGTGCTTATGGGCGCCCAAGCTGGGCCCACACGCGAGCATGCTTTCCGAGGCGACAGAGGAGGTGACTGGGCGACGACCAGTTGGACCCTACGCAGGCATGCTTCCCGAGGCAGACAGATGAAATGTTGCAGAGGAAGGCCGGGTTAACGAGTGAGCAAGTTTGAGAGAGATCAACGACTCATGCTATTTCATGAAAGGTAGATGCATGTGAGTTACACCCCGCGAAGTTGCGAAAGCCAGGTGTCGGGTACAGTCATATGTCCAGCAGGCGGGTCCCGGTAAGGTGGCAGTGACATGGCACACAGTTGGTGCACAGGTGGCAGTCCAGTGGCGATGACGTGGTGCTGAGGTTGTGTACACGTGGCAGCCAAGTGACGGATGAGAAAGCGAACATGTGGCAGTGATGAGGTGTCATCCCAGGTGGTGTCCGGTCAACCCCATCGACTAATCGGAGGCCGCCATGTGGCAAAGCGTCAGAGCACAGATGGAGGCAAAAAATTAAAATTAAAATGAATAAATGATATAGTTTAAACTATATTAAATTTCAAAAAATTTAAATGATTGAGCACATTGGGGAATTAATTCTCCCAGGGTCTAAATTTTGGCCAAAATATAAAGTGTTATATGTTTTCGGAAAGCTCTCGAAATGAGGAATCTGATAATGAGGTTAATTTTGACAAGTGTGAGATAATTTGGAAGCAGTATCTATGGGAACAAAATTCAGTTAGAGGGGAGACACTTGGCAATTTTCAGTTGTAGATTTGATTCTCTTCCCTCTCCTTCTTATTCCCAATTCTTCTTAGTTCTAGGGGTTCCAATTTTTGAGAGATTTTCTCCAAGGGAGAAATCTGAAATTTCAGGTTCCAGTGATGGCATCCTTTTATCAATACAAATGACAGTGTGTTCGTCTATGTTTTTAGTGTTGTCTTTACTATAGGTTTAGTTTCAGTTTGCAGGTTCACACATATGCAAGGCATGTGTGAGTTTCCATGAAATTGTCTCCAAAGTGTACTCAGATTCATATAATTGCATATTATCAAGGATAATTTGAGTTGTCTCTTTTAGATTCCTCTAAGAGTGTAATGTTGTCTTTTGGGTATTCTTCAGGGAAGGATTTAAATCCTAAAATCCAGCATTAATGACTTTGAATGCATATTGGATATCTACATATAAATATGGTTTTGTGACAGAGCAGAGAATTGTATTAATGTAAGGTATTGATACATGAAAATTTAATGTTGAAAAGAACTTGCATCTGAGATTTCTCATCCAGTTTATGCATGACTTTGTGGCCTAGATAAGGCACTGGTCTCTTGTAATATTGAAAGGTTGTCAAAACACCTTTTAATATTAAAAATCAGAATATCTTTTTATATTTTATGTTATGCGGAAGTGTCCCTCCATCTCATGATTCAAAATGTTGAGTTGCAAGTGTGGATCTAGCTCATCTACAGTTGTCTCTTAGTTTTTGAAGCTTTTGAGATCCATTTGCTTTTGATTGATGTAGTCTTGTGTGTAATAAATCTGATTAAATGCATCAAAGGTATACCCGCTATGTAGGGGAAAAAAGTGAGACTAGGCTAACATGTCCTAATCCTACCTTTTGACACACATTGTGGAATACGAAAGAGCCTAGAGGTATCACACAATTAGCTACTTCTTTTTTTGTGAAAGAGAGAGCCACGGGCTACCAATTAGGGTTTCTATTCCTTTGTTGTGATTGAAAGATAAAATGATGCAAGTTCAATTCCTAACCTCAAAGTGCAAGTATGAACTAATAACAAAATTGTAGAATTGAAGTTAAACAATGGAAAGCTATAAACACAAGGACAAGACAAGAATGCAGATGCGTACCCAGAGTTAAAATCTGAGTGAAAATGTTCTTTACGGGGGCGTGGGCACCACTGTCCTGATTCTGCTGCTGAAAATGCACCTGAAACTGCTGTTTGGTAACCTGAAAAGCTGTCTGAAACTTGCTGTCTAGCAGAAGGACCAGGGCGCCCAGCGCCCCTATCCCAGGGACCAGGGTGCCTAGCGCCCCTGTCCTAGCAGGTTCAGGGTGCCCCACGCCCCTGTCTTGGTCTTTTTCTCTGAAATTTGGTGTGAAGCTCTGTCTTGGTCTGCTTCCGTTGGATCTGCAACTTGCGGCGTTGTCTGAATCCCGAAACCTGCACTTATATCTGAAAAGGTATGGTGGGCGGCTATATAGGGTTTGCCTTAGTCAAACCCCCACTTTGGTGATTTCCACCTCCATGAATAGCCAAGTTGTATTATAAAAGTAGTGTGTGTGTGCAAGATCCTAAAATGCAAGTAAGCAAACTAGAGCAACCTAGAAAGTAAACCCTAATTGCTTGTAAATGATAATGTAAATGCTCCAAATCAAGATGCAAAGTGATCTAAAGCATGAATACAAAAAATGTAATGAAGCTTATGCAAAGACTTGAAAACAACATGAAATCATACCCAACCCCAAGGGAGGGGTACAAGCCAATCTTCAGTTGGTGATCCCTTATTGCTCTTCAATGCCTTCAAAGCCCTAAATGGATGAATGAAATTGATGAATGCTTGATGGATGAATGTTGAATGTTGTTGAAGTCTTCAAAGATCTTCTCTTTCGCTGCATAGAAGGTCCTTTTAGCCAAAATCTGGATCCTTTCAAATGAAGAAAGAGAGCTCTTATATATGAGGTTAAGCTTTATTTTATGATTGGATTGCGCTCCTAAAATTTTGGGAAAAATGTCCGGGACCGTGTGCACTCCGAGCACCATGGTCCCGACAACTTTTCACCAAATTTTCATGGCCGTCGGATATGATGATTTTAGAGAGAATCTTGAAGTTACAGGTGATTTCAAGATGTTTTAACCCCCGAAATCAAGCCCCCAAGTTCAAAATAGGACCTAAGTAGGGTTTTTGATTAAATGATGTATTGGAGGAATAAAATGAAAGGGGCACACTTTAATGAAAAGGGCCCAACTTTATGATGTGGAAGATGATGAAATATGACCTTAGACCTAATTAATTTGATTAATTAAGTGCTAAAGGGGAAATGCAGTGCAAAATGCAAAATGCGTCAAGGCGGGTGCTAAACTAGGTGTGAAATTGTACCATCCTAGCAAGTGTGTACAATTTACGACGCTACATTTAGCCCCCACTTTAGCGGTCATATGAGTACTACGTCCATATGTAAGCTAAATTACAGGAAAGTAAACATTATTTGAAAAAGGATATATCCATAAGTCCGTCGAACGAAGCCCCCAGTGGTATCTGCAGTACACAGTTAAGAACCGCACCCTACAAAACACACTTTAGATCACAAAATCACCTAATGCTTACTAAGGAAAGTGATGAAACTTGTGAGTAGCTATATGCCCCTCCCTGTTTTGGCTTGCTTATTAGTTAGGTGAAACAGGGTAGCATGTTTACTTACGACAAATTATGTGAGAGATTATTGATGAGAGATGTTCACTGAAAAGGCCTCATCAAAGCACATTTTGGAACATCCAAAGAGTAAGGGAATGAAAATACGATTCCTACACAACAAACGGTTCGAAAATCGCATCTCCAAAACTCAAGTTATGATGAAATGAGTGATAGAGGAAAATTAGGGTTTTGAAATCAAAGGTAAAGGAATGAAAGTATATACCTCGAAAGTGACTATTGCATTTGTCACTTTGTTGATTTCTGAGTATTGTTTATTGCAGCGGAGCCCACATAGCCATCATCATGCCTTCACGATGATCGGAGCATCCCACAAGGATGGAGATCATGCGACAGGCCATGATCGGCGACGAGCCACTAGACGAGGTGAGTTGATTGAACTTTGACTTTCTGCATTTCTGTTGACTTTGAGTTTCTGTGATCGAATGCGGGCCCTAGAATCTGACCCTGGGTCCCACCCAAGGCACCATGGTCCCTGAAGGGCGCCATGGTCCTCTCAGGGCGCCATGGTCCCTGAAGGGCGCCATGGTCCTTTAAGGGTGCCCCTGGTTGACTCAAGCAGAGAGGGATCACTATCGATAGTAGGTTTGTGGTATACTATCCTTATGCCGGCCATTCGATTCCATCTTATGATGTTGATGGCACTTATGGAGCGATGGGATCCTGATGCATGTACATTCCATCTCCCAGTAGGAGAGATGATGGTTACCCTTGAGGATGTGTACCACATACTTCGCCTACCTATCAGAGGAGCTACTGTGACATACACGATTGACCGGTCAGCGGAGGATCATCAGAGGGAGCAGATATACTGCATAGGGAGAGTCATGCTGAGTGAGACGAGAGGTCGCATCATGGTCAGTTGGCTCTTACATCCTACAAGAGAGGTGCCCCTCATGAGACGTCTTATGATTGCCATCATTGCACTAGCTGTCTGCCCTAATGGGCGAGGTACGCACATGCATAGGGGTCTCACATGGTGCATCAGGGCTATGGAGAGACATAGGAGAGTATATGCCTGGGGTCAGAGTATGTTTGCACATCTCTATCACGACCTTGAGGAGTATGTTTTTGGATAGGGTTGTAGCTTGATGACATGCACACTTCTGCAGGTGTGGATATTTGAGCACTTCACATGCACCAGGCCTGTCGGCTATCCGATGAGTGCGGCTAGCGAGCGTCCTAGGGTGTTTGCCTCTCCACTTACCAGTGAGTGGAGATTTGGGGATCTACTATATTGGAGAGTGACATTCGATAGATTGACCGCTGAGGTGATAGTATGGAGACCATATCTGCGAATGCACAGATGGGATGGAATGGAGAGGCAGCTAGCATGCTTACAGAGGAACTGCCTACTGAGAGGACGGTACTCACATATCATAGTCCTATTCTACTTTGACCGAGTATGGAGGTAGTTTGGGCTAGAGCAATGTGTTCCAGCCGATGTACCCATCTATACTCGACACTCACGAGTCCTTCCCAGACCCAGAGCAGTAGCGAGACCTATGACAGATGATATTGAGATTACAGATATAGAGGGGTCTGATCAGGATGTGGTCACTGATTACGCCGCAGATCCCGGAGTACAGCGCAGGTATCTCTCATGGTTTGTGAGGACATACCTAGGGCCTATCTTTCCACCAGATTACCCGACAGGCCATCCAGGTCCATGGAGACATGGAGACTGAGATGAGGATCAGGGATCCAGATCGGAGGAGCCAAAGGAGGGAGAGGGTCATGAGGAGGCAGGAGATCCTGATCCACCCATAGGAGATCAGCCTAGTGCCGAGGAGGAGGAGGAAGGAGAGGAGGATGACATAGATAGAGATGATGATGAGGAGAACGAGGATGTAGATGACGACAAGGATGATGAGGAGGAGGAGGATAGAGATGATGAGGAAGAGTCAGATGCAGCTCCCCACCATTCAGGAGATGATACCATAGCCTTGGATCCCCCTCTCATTCCCCAAAAGGGGGAACATGAGGCGATATAGAGACCGGTACCCATCGTGCACAGATCACTTGAGTGTGGGGAGCCTAGTAGTTCCCAGTCACAGATGCTACCATATCATGATCCCTACTAGCACGAGGGAGATCCAGGTATAATAGGTTTATATTGATTGATTAATGTTTTGATGGCATAGAATGGTACTAATACAAAATCTGTTCTACTGCTACAGCTAATGTGCAGGAGTGGCGTTCCTTGATCCAGCAAGTAGTGAAAGATATTTCCATGATGGCACAGATCCCTAGTTCCTCACAGGTTGCTTATAGGCCTCAAGGGAATGCGGGTCGGCATGATGACTTGTTTTCCCCATTTTGAATATAGGTGGAAATATGGAGGGAGAGAGAGAGAGTTCTATCAGAGGAGCTTCAGCGGGCACAACGTGACCTAGCAGCAGCTCAGGTCGAGGCTGCCTCGTATCATGTGATCCTTATGGATAGGGATCATAGGAGTTCCTCTTGGAGTCATTCACGATCTATATCATGCTATACACCTATGGGTCCACCTTCACGGCCGAATCAGGAGGGAGCGTCTAGTCATCACTCTCCAGCCACTAGCCCTAGGGATAGGAGATGATCTCATGATGTAGGATGGGTCACATTTTGGGATGTATAGTGACCTACTTTTGTATATGAAAACGTGATCCACATATATATATATATATATATATATATATATATATATATATATATATATATATATATATATACATGCTTCTCTTTGTCTCAAACGTGTTATCTTTAATGCCTAAAACAATGTATATTTTGATTAAAGTTAATACATTTGGTAGATGTACATGTATGTTTTGAATTTAATTTCCATGTGATTGATTTTTCAATGCTCCATGATTAAATTGATACATGTGCGACTTAATTAATATGTGTTACGCCTAAGAATCATATAACTAATGTGATTTAATTTAAACTTATACACAACATGATACAATTCTACTTAACACATAAAGATATTGTATAATATGCCAGCATAATGGAAATGTAAATCTTTTGCAATTTACATAGATGAATTCAAGACAAACCATAGAGTAAAGAAACATGCTTGTCAGTAACAAAGCAATATAGATTAAACAAAACATCATTTAATTCTATTTGCTCTAACAAAGATATTCTAACATATTATCCAATTTTGAAGAAGTGAAAAGAAGATAAATGAAATGAAAGATAAGGAATGAGGAATTAAGCATAGTATCTACGCAAGTGCATAGCATTTATAGGTTCTTTGAGAGGCATACCGTCTACATCTGCTATTTTGTAAGTACCTGATCGATAATCTTCAATAACAATATACGGTCCAAGCCAATTAGGACTAAATTTTCCCTTTTCTTCAGATAAGGCATTCACATTGTGCTGATTCTCATAGAGAACTAAGTCACCTATTGAGAAAGAATGTTGAATAACCTTATCATTATAGCTTCATTGTAGAGTTTTGTGATACGCTTGAATATGCTCAAGAGCATTTATACGTTGTTCATCAAGCATCTCAAGCTGTTGAAGTCTTTGTTCTCTATAAGAGTCATTATCTACTATACCTTTGAGAGAAACTCTAAGTGATGGAATCTCTAACTCTAAAGGCATAATAGTATCAGCACCATAAACAAGATTATAAGGGGTGGTTCTTGTAGCAATTCGTACACTCGTTCGGTAGGCCCAAAGAGCATAAATTAGCTGAGTACTCCAATCTTTACCATGCTTATTCACAGTTTTGCGAAGAATTTATTCAATTATCTTATTGGATGATTCGGCTTGACCATTTGATTGAGGATAGTATGGTGTAGAAAATCGATGTTTGATATGATATTTATCAAGGAATTTCTTCATGTCCTTGTTCTTAAATGATGTCCCATTATCTGAGATTATAGTGGAAGGTATCCTGAATCGAGAAATAATGTTTTCTAGAAGAAATTGACAAATTACTTCAGCAGTAGTACAGCGAAGGGGAACAACTTCTACCCACTTTGTAAAGTAATCTTTTGTGGTTATAATGAAAGTGTGTCCTTGAGATGAAGGAGGAGAGATTTTATCGATGAGATCCAACCCCCATGCAGAGAAAGGCCAAGAAGCTACATGAGAATGAAGTTCTTGGGCAGGAGCATGAATCAGATTATTGTGTTGTTGACATTGATGACATTTCTTAACAAATGAAAAAGAATCCTTCTGCATAGTTTTCCAATAGTATCCCATATGAAGCAATCTTTGAACCAAGGATTTGCCTCCAAAATGCCCCCCACAATCACCTGAATGTCCCTCTTCAAGAGCAATAGGGATTTCCAATTTGTTAAAACAACGAAGGAGAAGACCGTTATAACCCCTTCGGTAAAGAACATTAGAAAGAATGATATATCTAGCGGATAGCTTGCGAATTCTATCCCTAGTGTTCCTATTGGTGGAATCAGGAAAGGTACCATCGGTCAAGTATCTTACAATATGCGAATACCATTCATCTGAGTCTATAAAGTCACAACATGTCACCAAGCTAGAATCATCTACAATGGCTGGAGAAATAAGGTTGTGAATAACAAATTTAAGATCAACCATAGGGTCCTCTAAAGATACAAGAGAAGCCACACATGCCATTGCATCTGCATGTCGATTATCTTTTTGAGGAATGGGTTCCATGGTATAATAATCAAATTTTTGTAACAAAGAGATAGCAAGGTCTTTATATTGTGATAATTTGTCTTGTTTTTCTTGATACAATCCTGTTACTTGTCTTATAATCAATTGAGAATCTCCATAAATATGTATGTGCTTTACATTCAAAGCCAAGGCTACCTTTATTCCTGCTATAAGAGCCTCATACTCAGCAATGTTATTGGTACATAGGAAATTGAGACGATAAGATAAGAGAATGGATTTCTTTGTAGGAGAAATCAGAACAACACCTGCCCCCGATCCCGTACAACACTTAGAGCCATCAAAGCACAACTCCCAAGTTTCATCTTTCTCTGTACAAAGAATGAAGTCATCAGGAAAAGACTCAGGGTTAGGGAAGGAGAAAGGTGAAGGGGCCTCAACTAAGTGGTCGGTCAACACTTGCCCTTTAATTGCTCTTTGTGAAACAAATTTAAGGTTAAATTTAATTAACATCATAACCCACTTAGCTAGGCGTCCTGATAAATCAGTTTTAGAGAAAAGATGCTGTAAAGCGGAAAAATCGAACCCTAGTTGTTCTCCCCTCCCCAACTCCAAGGAGAGAGAAGGGAGAGTCACTAGGGTTGATGGTTTTCACTTAGGAGATACTTTACATTCAAAAGAGGGGTTGAAACCCACAAGATCCAATCCCACACAATGCAAGATTGGATTCTATATGAGTTTCAAGGGTTAAGACATCAAGGATACCCTCTTTTGTAAAGAAATGTGGAAAGAATGATTGGACTAGGAATGCATGTAAAGTAGGAAAGATTCACTTATATACAGAGATAGGGATATGGGATGAAGTTGCGGACCTGGAATTAGCAGTAAAATGTCAAGACGGTGCTGTTCTGCAAATTTGAGCGAAAGTTGATGGGACGATGGCGCCCGACGTGCACACGGTCCTCCGAAAAATCCGCGAAACGAAGGGGGATCTGTTCGTCTCTACACAAGGATTCTAGATCTCCAATTATAGCCACGTACCTGTAACCTACACATAGAAAAGAGAGGATGATTGGGGGGTTAGGGATGAGGGGTTTGCCTTTAGGTCAAACCCTGGTTTTGGAATTAACCAAGAAATGAGAAAAATGTAAATGTTTATAATGTAAACAAGTACTGATACCTTGTTGTAAGAATGTTTGTATTCTTACATGCGAAGGTGTAATGTATGTAGTATGTTGTATATTGTATGTGATCTCCTCTTCAATGGTTGAATCCTTGTCTTGAATGCAACACTTAGCCTTGAATGGAGACTTAGAATGATCAATTGCTTGAAAGAATGCTTGAATGCTTGAATGCTTGAATGCTTGGATGTTTGAATATCGTTTCCGCCTTTTTCCTTCTTTCCAAAATGGGAGAGGAAATGCAGTTTTTATACTTGTCAATTAGGGTTGAAAGACTGATTTTCCTAACCTTAGGCCGACCAGGAAATATTATTTTCCAATTTGCAAACTTAAAGACCCGAAGCCCCAAAAGAGACCGGGCCCAAAATAGGGCCAGGGACCAGGGCACTGGGCGCCATGGTCCTGGGGGACCAGGGCGCTGGACACCCTAGTCCTGAAGGACCAGGGTGCTGGGCACCATGGTCCCACCTCCTGGGATAGCAGGGTGCAAGGAGGATCAGGCCAGGGTGCTGAAAAATGCAGTTTTTGGTGTCATGAACAAGTTTCGGGGTCTCCATTCAGGTTTAGTGTTGCGTCGCCATCGTGAAGACCCAAATGCGGTCGAAATTGCAAGTGTCACAATTTTAGGACGCTACATTTAGCCCCCACTTTAGTGGGAGTATAAGCATACGCTCATACTTTTGGTAAAGTACAAGGAAACAACATTGAAAAACTTTCACCACGTCAAGGAGGCAAGATACACCAAGCCCCCAGTGGACTAAGGATCTTACGACTTTGATTGACAAAGTAAAAGGGAAGATCACGAGGGAGAACCATGACTGTCAGTAGTAAGGTTCCCTCACTATGATTCATGTAAGAAAGATATCAAAATTTTTCAAGGCAAAGCTAAAATTGTCAAGAAATTTTCAAGTATCTTGAAAAGATATGAATGGGATGTATGCCCCCCTACATTAAAGCGATCGCACATGCCTCATCGGGGGTGATTGCTTTAAGGTAGTGATACATATAAGAAATGAGAAAGGAGCACGTTATCACAAGGATTTAGCCCCCAAGTGTGAGATAAGCCCAAGGATAATAGACACAAAACACAAAGCACAAGGTGACTTTGCTTTCCTCGGGGTCAGCATGCTGTATGATAATTCATGTATATCATATGTATGTATGCATAATTGTTCTTCATTCCCCAATCAAGGAAGGTCACCTAGAAGAAGGGAACACATGTGTCTTTTGAGTCAACATGAGAGAGACCAAAAAAGATCTCAATGTTTTGCATCGTCCTCAAGTAGACAACACTAATGACAACAAATAGAAGAATGAGAATAACACATAGAAGAAGTAACAAAAGAGAGGAGGAGAGAATCTGCTATGCTAATGAACTAGTCTAGCACGTCATCTACCCCCCGATCTTGCTGAATAATATTTCGGGAAGGTAGGAAACACGTTAGAGGAGGAACATCCAACACAGCAGATGGAGCTATCACAAGATCCAAACAAGGGCTATGTTCATATCCCAAGCCACGGTGTTCTTGTCTAGGAGCTAGGATAAGTGCTTTAGAAAATTCGTTAGATAGATGGTTATCAACATCAACATATTCATATTCACTATCAGAATGAACAAGAGTAACATTTTCATCTATATCATCATCAAGATTTATAAAAATAGGATCTTTAACTCGCATAGGATCAAGACCATCATGCATCTTATGTTTAGGAGATTTCGGCTCAATCGTCGGCTGAGGAGAAAATGGAATAATATTAGTTGAAGGTGTTTTTGGGGATTGCAAAGTTTGAGAAGTAGCTGCCTGAGCTCTAAGACGATGCTTTCGTCGGCGTTCACGTGCAGAACGATTCCGTCTAGTCTTAGTAGGAAGTTGAGAAGATTGAGGAGGAGGAATTTTCTCATCCTTTTCACTTGGGTGTTTAGGTTGTGGTCTCTTAGGTTGAATAATAGGAGAAGAGGAAGGTCTCTTCTCTCCATAAGAGGAAGGAGGAGGAACTGCTCCATATAAGGGAGGAATATTTGGTTTAGGAAGGAGACCAAGTCCATCATGATGAGGAGGGATAGGTCTACTTTTAGGAAGTTTATTAGATATAGGCATAGTCACATTCATAGGAATGGGTTGGGAATCTTCTTGAGGAAAGACATTAGTTTTATCTAAAGGAAGAACTTCCTTCTCAAGAACGATAGGGATGTCAAGTTTGGGTGTTCTAGGTTCACTTAGAGATAGGATCATATCTTTTTTCCACTTTTGATAAGATTTGAAAAGATGATCACTTCGCGGAGGAAGAGATTGAAATTGTTTAGGCCAAAAGTAATCAATAGGAACGCTAGAAGTTCTTTCAGCTGGTTTAAAGAGACTATGATTGACAGTAACAACTTCACCATTATGGGGAAATTTCAAACACTTGTGAATAGGAGAAGCAATAGCTTTCATGGAAGATAGCCAAGGATAGCCTAGCTTCACACAAAATTGTTTGGATGATGGAATAATAGCAAAGTCCACATCAAGGAATTTGTTATGGACCTCAATAGGTAATGTAATAGAACCAATTGCAGGAGAAGAAAATGCATCAAATAATTTCACAACCACATTTGTTTCGTCATAGATCACTTGATTCAATTGCAAAGTAAAAAGAAATTCTTCAGTAATGATATTAACCATACAAGAAGGATCAATAAGCACTCCACAACAAGGTGTATTCTTGACTTTTGTAACTATATATAAAGGACCATCAGGTGCCCTGATAGTTTCACTGGAATCAAAGGTGATAGAAGGTTCTTTAGGGATTTTCTGCTACTCTACAAAGTTAATCACATTTGGAGTCATGGACACAAGATCATCAGGTGAGACAGAGGAATCAGTAGTATCAATCGCATTAGAGGTATGAGAAGGTAATGGATTGGTAAAAATTTGAAGGTTTTGGTTAGGAGGAGCTACAGATGTGTTGCCTTTATCATTCACTCCAGAAATAGAAATAGTATTATTATCAATCAAATCTTGAATTTTACCCTTTAAAGCAAAACATTTTTTAGTATCATGCCTAGGATGACGATGAAATTGACAAAAAGATTTGTTATCAAAATAGGGTGAATTAATATTTGTAGGGTCTATTTGATTTATAGGAGGAAGAGTAAGCACATTTTGTTCCAATAACTTATTCATAATACTATGCAATGATTCATTCAAAGGAGTAAACTTTCTTTCTTTCTTGAAAAACTTAGAAATAGGAGGCACACCTGATGCCGCATTCACATTGTTGTTGATGATGTTTTCATTGAATTTAATGGACTCTCTGTTCGGTTTAAACTTCCCAAATGGTTGTTGACTACTATCACCCTTATCACTCAGAGCCATAGGATTTGCTTGTTCCATTTGACTCACAGTCAGTTGATAATTGTGAAGAGTTGCGCACAACTGTTGGAAAGAAGTAAACTCAGAAAACAAGAGTTTTTCTCTAATATCTTTTTGTAAATTAGAAATAAAGATTCTTTGAATATCATTGTCAGGCACTGGAAAAGAAATTTGAGCATACAAATGCTTATATCTACCAATGAAATCAGTCACTTTTTCTTTAACACCTTGTTTACAATGCATTAAATCAATCAAAGTAACTTTAGGACTTATATTGTTTTGAAATTGTTGAATGAAAGCATTTGCAAGTTGTTCAAAAGAAGTAATAGAATAAGAAGGCAACGAGCAGTACCATTGTAGGGCTTTATCTCTTAATGTTCTAGTAAACAGTTTCGCAAGCAACCTTTGGTCATAAGCAAAATCAGTACATATTGTTTGAAAAGTCTTAACATGTGTTAGAGGATCACCCTTACCATTATAAAGCTCCAAATGCGGAATTTCAACATGTTTAAGGGGGATAGCTCGGACAATGTCAAGAGAAAGTGGGCTCGCAACATCAAATGTGGGCACACTAAACTTAGATTGATTCATAGAGGCAATTTGTTGCTGTAAAGAAGAGACAGTTTGTGCAAGATTGTTAATGGTCGCTTCAGTCGAAGAGTTCATATTAGACATGTTAGATTGTGATGGAGGTGTTATGTTATTGAAAGAAGGTAGAGAGTAAGGTGGTGGGACACTATGATAGTTAGTCATAGGAGATGATTGGAAAGGAGGGACACTACAAGGAGGAATGGAAGGGTTAAATGAATTGCCCCCTTGCGTCATGTTTATTTGTGGAGATATAATAGGAACACTCATTGAAGGAATGAATGAAGAAGTTGGATTGAATGAAGGAAGAGGATTGATTGAAGAAGAAGGATTTCCCCCATGACTAGTGATCATAAGAGGAACGTCTTGTATTGAAGTAGTCATTATGTTTGAAAAAGTAGGTATACTAGCAATAGAAGTCGTCAAAGGAATAGAATGATTAACTTGAGTAGGAGGTTGTGTATAACCTAAGGTTTCAGCACAACTCTTCATAGGCATCACATTCGAATCCACAATGTGTGCAATACCATGCAAAATATCAATTCCATTCTTATCACTTTGAACCATACGTTTTAGACCCTCAATTAATGAGAGAGCTTCACTATCAGGGTATTCTTGAGACATCCATTGTCGAAAATCATCAAATTGGTTATCCAATTTTGAAAGTTGTTCTTCAGAAACCTCATGGAGAGCTTCTTCATCATTAAGAGGATTAGAGGAATTACCCATGTCCTCGTTAAAAAGGCCATTCAAATTAGGTTCCATCTCCTCGGTAATTACACCTTGGAAAGATTTAATTCTAAGGCTTCGTCTAACGGGAATAGTGTAAGTAGGACTTATTGTCGTAAAACTCATGCACTAGAGAGAGAGGGAAGATTTTGAATTTAGAGGTAGCAAATTTCAATAAAACCAACCAATCTCCTAGATTTAAGCTGTTAAATGCAATCAGGACAATCTCCCGAAATTTCGGAAAAAATGTCCGGGACCGTGGTGAACGGAGTGCACACGGTCCTCACAACTTTTTTCAAAATTTTCAGGGATGAAAGTTATGATGATTTTAAAGCTAATCTGAAAAAATTGAGTGATTTTACGATCTGTAGATAGGCCAAATTAAAGTTGCAATCTCAAAATTGAACCCTACCAAGATTGTTGAAAAATGTAAAATTTGAATTTTGAAAAAGAGAGGGAAACTGAAATTTTGAATTTTATGATTTTAGAGGGAATGCTGAAAGAATGCAAGTTTCGAATTTTAAAAGTTGACTCGATTTCATGCAAAATTCAAATTTGAAAGTGGAAATCAAGGTTGTTGCAATTAAACATTTAATTTCAAAAGTCACAAATTGCAAAAATTTGAATAACACACTGAAATTTCGAATGAATGCCAACACACTTTTCAGATTTAGGATAGTAAGAAACACAATTTTGATATGAATTTTAATTTTGACAATTCTTGAATGATTAGAAGCCTCAATCCAAGCAATCGCTAGACCAACTTTGACTTTAATTTTGAAGGTGTAAAAATTGATAAAATCAGCCAAAATTCTGGATTTTAGCAGAAAAATACAGTAAGATCTAGCTCCCGAAATTTCGAAAAAAATGTCGGGGACGATGGCGCTTGGGGTGCACACGGTCCTCGCAACTTTTTTCCAAATTTTCAGGGATGAAAGATATTGTGATTTTATTACAGAATCCAAAGTTACAGCCGATTTGGAGGTGTTTTGATTAGTGAAATTATCAGTCAAAGGTTGAATCAAAAAAGTCTTAAAAATTAGGGTTTTGACATTTAACCACTTAATTTTCAGAATTAAAGCACAAATATGAATTGACAATTTGCAATAGAAGGGTAGATCTGAAACAAGCATTAACAATTAAACATTTCACAAGTTTAATTACTTAAAAAAGAAAATTTTAGGGTTTTTAAGCAATTAACCTCTAAAATTTGCCAAAGATCAAACATGGAAATGTAATTAAGGAAGCAAATTTTTCAGATCTAACCATGAATAAACAGAATGAGGATGTTCATGTCGGGTTTACCAAAATGTAAAGCGGAAAAATCGAACCCTAGTTGTTCTCCCCTCCCCAACTCCAAGGAGAGAGAAGGGAGAGTCACTAGGGTTGATGGTTTTCACTTAGGAGAGACTTTACATTCAAAAGAGGGGTTGAAACCCACAAGATCCAATCCCACGCAATGCAAGATTGGATTCTATATGAGTTTCAAGGGTTAAGACATCAAGGATACCCTCTTTTGTAAAGAAATGTGGAAAGAATGATTGGACTAGGAATGCATGTAAAGTAGGAAAGATTCGCTTATATACAGAGATAGGGATATGGGATGAAGCTGCGGACCTAGAATTAGCAGTAAAATGTCAAGACGGTGTTGTTCTGCAGATTTGAGCGAAAGTTGATGGGACGATGGCGCCCGGCGTGCACACGGTCCTCTGAAAAATCCGCAAAACGAAGGGGGATCTGTTCGTCTCTGCACAAGGATTCCAGATCTCCAATTACAGCCGCATACCTGCAACCTACACACAGAAAAGAGAGGATGATTGGGGGGTTAGGGATGAGGGGTTTGCCTTTAGGTCAAACCCCGATTTTGGAATTAACCAAGAAATGAGAAAAATGTAAATGTTTATAATGTAAACAAGTATTGATACCTTGTTGTAAGAATGTTTGTATTCTTACATGCGAAGGTGTAATGTATGTAGTATGTTGTTTATTGTATGTGATCTCCTCTTCAATGGTTGAATCCTTGTCTTGAATGCAACACTTAGCCTTGAATGGAGACTTAGAATGATCAATTGCTTGAAAGAATGCTTGAATGCTTGAATGCTTGAATGCTTGAATGCTTGGATGTTTGAATATCGTTTCCGCCTTTTTCCTTCTTTCCAAAATGGGAGAGGAAATGCAGTTTTTATACTTGTCAATTAGGGTTGAAAGACTGATTTTCCCGACCTTAGGCCGACCAGGAAATATTATTTTCCAATTTGCAAACTTAAAGACCCGAAGCCCCAAAAGAGACCGGGCCCAAAATAGGGCCAGGGACCAGGGCGTTGGGCGTCATGGTCCTGGGGGACCAGGGCACTGGGCACCCTAGTCCTGAAGGACCAGGGCGCTAGGTGCCATGGTCCCACCTCCTGGGACAGCAGGGTGCAAGGAGGATCAGACCAGGGTGCTGAAAAATGCAGTTTTTGGTGTCATGAACAAGTTTCGGGGTCTCCATTCAGGTTCAGTGTTGCACTGCCATCGTGAAGACCCAAATGCGGTCGAAATTGAAAGTGTCACAATTTTAGGACACTAAAGATGCTTCAAAGGATCAAACTTTACCATGACATGGACTTCTAAATTTAGAAGATAATGTCTCAATTTCTGAGTCGCAAACACCAAGGCCAAGCATTATCTTTCTATCATAGAATATCGGGTCTCATAATCGAGTAAGGTATGACTTATATAATAAACCGGACACTCCTTACCATCTTTATCATGTTGTGCCAATAATGCTGTGAGAGCATGAGAGGAAGTAGTTGTATAAAGAAGAAAGGGTTTAGAAGGTTCTGCAGGTTGAAGGATAGGAGGATTAGCCAAATATACTTTTAAATCTTCAAATGCTTGCTGACAATCTTCGTTCCATTGAAAAGTGATATTCTTTTTGAGAAGTTGAGTAAAAGGAAAAGTACGATCCGCAAGTTGAGATACGAACCTACGAATAGCTTGAATCTTTCCTTCTAAGCTTTTGAGTTGAGACACATTTCTAGGAGGTGGCATGTTGACAATAGCATCTATTTTCTTAGTGTCCACCTCAATCCCATGATGCGAAACTATGAATCCTAATAGTTTTCCACTATCCACACCAAAAACACATTTTTCGGGGATTCAAGCGCATGTGATATTTATGAATTCTTTCAAAGATTTGATGCAGGATCTTAATATGATCTATACGGAGAATGGATTTGGCTAAAATATCATCAACATAATCTTCTAAAATCTTATGCATATAATCATGAAAGATAAGGGTCATCGCTCGTTGATAAGTGGCGCCGGCATTTTTAAGTCCAAAAGGCATCATCACCCAACAAAACGTACCCCAAGGAGTGGTGAAAGTAGTTTTGAATTGATCTTGAGGATTAATGAAAATTTGATTGTATCCTGAAAAACCATCCATGAAGGATAACAAAGCATGTCCTGCTGTAGAATCAACTATCATGTCAATGTTTGGGAGAGGGAAATCATCTTTTAAAGAAGACTTATTTAAATCTCGAAAGTCGGTACACATTCTTATTTTATTATCTGATTTAGCCACAGCAACAATATTTGAAATCCACGGGAAATAATCAATAGGGCAGATAAATCCAGCCTCCAATAATTTTTCAATCTCAGCCTTAACAAGCAAAGCTACCTTAGGATTCATTTTTTGAATCTTTTGTTTCACAGGCTTAGCATCGGGGACTAAGACAATATTATGAGTAACAATCTTAGGATCTATACCAGGCATGTCAGAATATGTCCAAGCAAAGATCTCAGGGAATTCATGCAATAAATCTGCATATTGTTTTTGTTCTTCTTCATCCAAACACTTTCCAATTTTATTAACTTTTTCTTCGCTGCAAGGATCCATCTTAACATCAATGGTGTCACTTATGAGAAGATTGCTTTGTTGAGGAGTATCCTTTAACTGAGGGAATTCTTCCACAATCTCATCATTATCAATCTCTCTTCCAAAATAAGCTTCAGTGTTCAAATAATAAGGAAATCCCCTATTGTGATGATAATGAGGAAGAGTGTCATATGCTCCCAAAAATTCAGCTAAAGCATCATCAGTAGGAAAGACATCCAAAGCCTAGGAACATGAAGGATCCCCATCAATATACTCAGGGTGTCTCATTGGTAGAGATGCAGAAATAACATTAACACTAATACATGGTCTCTTAGAAGCTTTAGTGCGTTTGTAGGGATTATAACCAAGTCCAAAGGTCTCATCATAAAGATTATTCCCTAGAGGAACCTTTATCCCTTGTTTGTGAGCGCCACAACCATTTCCATTATACCCATGCTTAGCTAAAATATGAAAACCACGACCATAACGATCAGCCATTTCAGAAAGAGAAGGTGGTTTTTCATAAGACAAAGAATCAAATCCCTCAGAATTAGAGGTGTGAGGAGAAGAATTTTGAGAAGCGGCCACAAAATTATTGCTCATAGGTTCAGGTAAGATTGATTGATTTTTAGCTTCTTCCTCCTTTTCAACTTTAGGCTCTCTAGGAGGAACCCTATACTCACCTACAAAGGTGGGATTAAAATCAAGAGATCCCCAATTGTCTTCTGCGAGAACTTCTTTAGGATCAAAAGCCTTTTCATGTGTAGATTCAAGCTTAGAAGAATCTTCTTCAGGAACTTCAGGCTTATCCAAAGAACTTTGATTATCAAAGGGTGATGATTCGTCCATAGGTAAAGAGTCATCATTAGAAGAACCTCCTTTGGAAGTAGATGTTTGCAAACAAGCTTGAAAATTAGTATCACCTATCAAGGTATATGTCTTATTGTTATAAATAAATTTAACTTGTCTATGCAATGTCGAGGGGATGGCTTGCATACTGTGAATCCAAGGTCTCCCTAATAACAAGTTGTATGTTAGATTTCCCGACATAACATGAATAGGAGTAGGCAAAGTAACAGGTCCCACTGTGAGAGGTAAGGTGATAATACCTAATGAAGACTTAGCCACATTATCGAAGCCTCGAATGGGACGAGAGTCAGGCTCAATAAGGGATGTATCCACATTCATCTTATGCAATAGATTAATGCTACACACATTAAGGCCAGAGCCATTATCTACCAGTGTTCGTCTTATAGCAGTGTCATTTATGATAACTACAATCATCAAGGGATCATATTGATGTTGAATTTCACTAGTAGGCAATTCATCTTGAGTAAACACAATTTGAGCTTTAGGATTCATCACAGAGTTAACCAAAGAAACTATATTACTAGATGCTTTAGGTGGAGGAACATTCAAATCTTTCAAGGCATCTTGTAACATTTCATGATGAGCAGAAGAAGTTTGGATCAAATCCCAAAGGGATATCTTAGCAGGGGTAGCCTTAAGTTGTTCTATGAGATCATATTCCTTACCAAGAACCTGTGAAATACGTGGAGCTTGCGGAAAAATTGGTTGAGGATTAGGAAGAGAAACTAGAGTAACGGGAGGAGGATTAGGCTGCCTATTATTTCTAGTATGATAAGTATGGGCAACCGCATGATAACTCTCTCTAGTTAATTGCTTGGCATAACTATAAGGACTCATAGGTTTTCTTCCTTGCACAGTGATGATAGGTTTATTCAGAGTAAGAAAGGAATCATGACCATACCTTCCTTGGACAGTAAGGAGAGGTGATTTAGGAACTTGAAAGCTGGGAGAAGGATAAGCACCTTGGACTTCAAAGAGAGGCTTATTATGCTCTTTAGGTTTATCATGTTAACTAATTTAGAAGTTTTGTTCTTGTTTAAAGATTTCGATAAAGCCACAAAGTCATCAAGAGAATCATCCAACAAAGCATGATCATATCTATTAAAAGGTTTACCTTTTGATTCAAAAGGAGACATCTCTTCATAGAGGGGATTGTTGAAAACAACCATGTTACTAGATTCAGTGGAAGAGTTGATAGGAATGTACCCTTGAGAGGAATCATTCGACTTATCTTTCTCATCACAATGAAATGGCATAGTAACAAGGTTTATGAGTTTTTGGTAAAATGAAGGTTTGGTATCTTTAGGGTTCAAAAACTCATCTAAAGCTTCATCTAATTCATCTTGGCTATGCTCATAATCGACATAATTGCATACATCATCATAAATATGAACATCTTGCAAATAAAAATCTGACATTTTGAAATAAAAGTTGCATAAAACTTAAACACACAATGCAAAGAAACAAAGAAACACACTCTCTTTTTTTTCCTTTTTTTCTTTTTCTTTTTCTTTTTTTTTTTTCAATGAAAATGAAAACTAAATGAAAAACACTAAGTCTAGATCTAGATCTAACAAATGCAATGCAAGAGAAAGCAATAATAAGATTCATGTCGGGTTCACCAAAATGTGTAGGGGAAAAAAGTGAGACTAGGCTAACATGTCCTAATCCTACCTTTTGACACACATTGTGGAATACAAAAGAGCCTAGAGGTATCACACAATTAGCTACTTCTTTTTTTGTGAAAGAGAGAGCCATGGGCTACCAATTAGGGTTTCTATTCCTTTGTTGTGATTGAAAGATAAAATGATGCAAGTTCAATTCCTAACCTCAAAGTGCAAGTATGAACTAATAACAAAATTGCAGAATTGAAGTTAAACAATGGAAAGCTATAAACACAAGGACAAGACAAGAATGCAGATGCATACCCAGAGTTAAAATTTGAGTGAAAATGTTCATTACAGGGGTGTGGGCACCACTGTCCTGATTCTGCTGCTGAAAATGCACCTGAAACTGCTATTTGGTAACCTGAAAAGCTGTCTGAAACTTGCTGTCTGGCAGAAGGACCAGGGTGCCTAGCGCCCCTATCCTAGCAGGTTCAGGGTGCCCCACGCCTCTGTCTTGGTCTTTTTCTCTGAAATTTGGTGTGAAGCTCTGTCTCGGTTTGCTTCCGTTGGATCTGCAACTTGCGGCATCGTCCGAATCTCGATACCTGCACTTATATCTGAAAAGGTATGGTGGGCGGCTATATAGGGTTTTGCCTTAGTCAAACCCCCGCTTTGGTGATTTCCACCTCCATGAATAGCCAAGTTGTATTGTAAAAGTAGTGTGTGTGTGCAAGATCCTAAAATGCAAGTAAGCAAACTAGAGCAACCTAGAAAGTAAACCCTAATTGCTTGTAAATGATAATGTAAATGCTCCAAATCAAGATGCAAAGTGATCTAAAGCATGAATACAAAAAATGTAATGAAGCTTATGCAAAGACTTGAAAACAACATGAAATCATACCCAACCCCAAGGGAGGGGTACAAGCCAATCTTCAGTTGGTGATCCCTTATTTCTCTTCAATGCCTTCAAAGCCCTAAATGGATGAATGAAATTGATGAATGCTTGATGGATGAATGTTGAATGTTGTTGAAGTCTTCAAAGATCTTCTCTTTCGTTGCATAGAAGGTCCTTTTAGCCAAAATTTGGATCCTTTCAAATGAAGAAAGAGAGCTCTGATATATGAAACCCTAGGTCTTAATTTCAACTTTTGGCCGACCTAGAGATTGAATCTCCCGCCAATATATTGGGGTTAAGCTTTATTTTATGATTGGATTGCGCTCCTAAAATTTTGGGAAAAATGTCCGGGACCGTGTGCACTCCGGGCGCCATGGTCCCGACAACTTTTCACCAAATTTTCATGGCCGTCGGATATGATGATTTTAGAGAGAATCCCAAAGTTACAGATGATTTCGAGATGTTTTGACCCCCGAAATCAAGCCCCCAAGTTCAAAATAGGACCTAATTGGGGTTTTTGATTAAATGATGTATTGGAGGAATAAAATGAAAGGGGCACACTTTAATGAAAAGGGGCCAACTTTATGATGTGGAAGATGATGAAATATGACCTTAGACCTAATTAATTTGATTAATTAAGTGCTAAAGGGGAAATGCAGTGCAAAATGCAAAATGCGCCAAGGCGGGTGCTAAACTAGGTGTGAAATTGTACCATCCTAGCAAGTGCGTATAATTTACGATGCTACACCCGCCTAGGTTTTGCAGAGCCTGAAGAGTAGGGGGATTGATATCCTTGTCATGTTGTCCAAGCCCTGAGGGGTTTCATTGATTGAGATTGGCTATCTCATAGATAGATTTGCAGGTATACTTGGGTTATCACTTTTGGTGAACAACAAATGGATCATTGACTCAGGATGCTCACATCATATGACAGGAGACAAAGGTAAATTCTTGAACTTTCAAAAATATGATGGAAGTTTAGTAAGATTTGGAGATGACAAAGCCTTTCAATCAAAGGTAAGGGTACAATATCTCTTGAAGGTAAGCATAACACTGACAATGTCTACTAAGTTGAAGGATTAAAGCATAATCTTTAAAGTGTTGGTCAATTCGTTGAGAAAGGATTTTAGTTACAATTTAAGAATAGAAAATGCAAAATCATGAATAGAATTGGTTTAGAAATTGCAACCGGTAATCAGACTAGAGGTAATATCTTTCATTTGAATAACAGTGAAAAGGCATGCTTGGTTGCACATATAGATGAAAGTTGGTTATGGCATTAAAGACTCTGTCATGTAAACTTTGATTGCATGGTAAAAATCAATACTTCTAAGGCAGTTAGAGATCTACCTAAAATTGTCAAACCTCATAATACAATTTGTAAGGAATGTCAACTTGGAAAACAAGTTAGAGCTAGTTTCAAAAGTATTCGAGAAAAATCCAATAATGCTCTTGATTTGATTCACACTAATTTATGTGGTCTAGCTAGAACTAAAAGCTGACAAGGTGATAGATATTTCATGCTAATTATTGTTGATTATTCTAGAATGTGTTGGGTTACTTTTCCCAGAGAAAAATCAGAAGCACTTGGAAAGTTCAAACTATTCAAAGCAATGGTTGAAAATGAAACCAGTAAGAAAATCAAATGTTTAAGATCAGATCAAGGAGGAGAATTCACATCTAAAGACTTTAATACATTATGTGAAGTGAATGGAATCATAAGACAACTATCAACACCTCGGACACCACAACAAAATGGAGTTGTTGAAAGGAAAAATAGAACTATCTTGGATGCAGCAAGAAGTATGTTATCTGAAGCAAATTTACCACATGTATTGGAGAGAAGCAGTCAGCACAGTGGTCTATACATTCAACAAAGTTCACATCAAAGGTGAAACCGGTAAGAACCCTCATGAACTATGGTTTGGTAATACTCCTACTCTTAAGTATTTCAAAATTTTTGGAAGTAAATGTTATATTAGAAGAGATGAGTATATTGGCAAATTTGATCCTAGAAGTGATGAAGGAATATTTATTGGTTATTCATCTAAGATCAAGGGATATAGATGTTTTAACAAGAGATTGCAGAAAATTGTTGAGAGTAGAAATGTAAAAATTGATGAACATTTCAGAGGAACTTCAAGGTATATAGACTCTAAACCGGTAACAGAAATTGTGACAAATGAACCTACTCTAAATCCACCAGTACAGAGTGAAGATCCAGTTACCTCGGTACCACCAGAGGATTCCATAGTAATTGAAGAAAAATAGAAAACTAAGACACCTCGGTATGTAAGATTGAATCATTCTGAATATCAGATAATTGGAAATAAATTTAAAGGAGTTATGACAAGAGAAAGATTGGCAAATGAAGAGGTATGTCTTATTTCTCAAATTGAACCATCATCTATTAATGAGGCATGTGAAGATAAATTTTGGATTAAAGCTATGGAAGAAGAATTAAAACAAATTGAGAAAAATAACACTTGGACATTAGTTCCCCAGCCTAAAGATAAAAATGTAATTGGAACCAAATGGGTATTTAGAAACAAACTTAATGAAGATGGTAAGGTTGTCAGAAATAAAGCAAGACTAGTGTGTAAGGGATATTCTTAGAAAGAAGGATTTGATTACAATGAAACCTTTGCACCATTAGCCAGAATTGAGGCAGTCAGATTATTCTTGGCTTTTGCAGCACACAAGAACTACAAAGTTTATCAAATGGATATTAAATGTGCATTTTTGAATGTAGATCTTGAAGAGGAAGTATACATTGAACAACCTGATGGATTTTCTTTGACAAATGACAATGATATGGTTTGCAGGTTAAGAAAAGCTCTGTATGGACTGAAACAAGCCCCAAGAGCCTAGTATGGAAGATTGGATAAATATCTTTTAAAGATTGGTTTTACTAAAGGAAATGCATACAACAATTTATATTACAAAATAACTAATGATGACATCTTGATCATAGAAGTATTTGTTGATGATATAATGTTTGGAGGAGAAGATGGATTATGTAAGGAATTTTCTATTAAAATGCAACAAGAATTTGAAATGTCTATGATTGGAGAAATAAAATTCTTTTTAGAATTGTAGATTTCATAGATTGACAAAGGTATATTTTTGAGTCAATCCAGGTACTTGAAAGAGTTACTAAAGAAATTTGGGATGGAGAACTCTAAACTAGTAAGCACACCTATGACTACAAATGACAAATTATCTCAAAGGGACAAATCTACACCTGTTAATCCAACTAGATACAAATCTATGATAGGAGGTTTACTGTATTTGACACAAACAAGACCTGATATTATGAATGTAGTATGTATTGTTTCTAGATTTCAAAGTAATCCTAGAGAAAATCATGAATCGACAGTAAAAAAGATTTTTTGGTACTTACAAGGCACTGCAAATCTTGGATTATGGTATCCTAGAGATGAAAATTTTGATCTATGTGCATACACAGATGCAAATTGGGCAGGAGATGTGGATGATAGAAAAAGCACCACCGGTGGAGCATTCTTTCTTGGAAAGAGATTAGTTTCTTGGTTGAGCAAGAAACAGAGTTGTACATCTTTATCAACAGTTGAATCAGAATATGTTGCAGCAACAACTAATTATACACAGGTACTATGGCTTAAGCCAATGTTGAAAGACATAAAGGTAAAATGCAAGGAACCTATTACTATATATTGTGATAACTATCACTACTTATCAGATTGCCATTAGTTTCATATCCAAAGTCATACTATATTCTAGTCGGTTAGTATTACCGAATCATGCAGTCGGTACACATAGAGAAGTTGATATGAACAGTCTAGTCGGTTACTGAAGAAAGCAGTCACAAAACACAGTATTCACTGAGCTGTTTACCGAGTAAAGGTTCATGGCTACCGAGTGGTAAAGTTAACTCACCAAGTTGATATTCACCGAGTGAAATGTTTTACTAGATACATTGAACCTGGACATGCACATGAAAACGTGTTACAAGATTGAGGCACATCTAACCATTTTTGCATTGGAAATTGCACTATGAGATTATGTATGATTATAAGGCCAATCTAACCTATGAGATATTTTGTTTAGTTATTCATTCGAAGAATCTTTTTGTAAGATCGAAGCAATGAATTAGATCACTGCTGTAAGAGATCTATATATACAACATGATTCTAGGGTTAGATATATGATATGACATGACATGATATGATGTGATAAGAGATGCAATGAGATAGTAGTGTATATGCATGAAGGAAGACTATTACAGAGGCACAAAGAGGTCACCGAGAAGGTTATTAGTGAATAGTCGAAGAATAGAGTAAACAGAAGGGTTTACCGAGTTTCATTATGGGTTACCGAGGTATGCTACAAGCTAGGTAATCTTATTTAGAGCACATAGAATCTTCTTTAACATTTTAGATGTAAAGTTGCAGATATTTGTACCGATTATATTGTAATATTTTGAAGTTGTAAGAGAAACCTTTAACAAGGTAAAAGACTCTAACCAAGTCTATAAATTGTAAATCCTTTAACCAAGTGCTACACTTATATAGTGTTGTAAAATTCCTTTAGTAAGGAAGATCTAACTAATCTTAATAGTCCTAACAGGGTAAGCTATCAGAAATAGCTAAATGTAGCTCTAACCAAGCATTCTTTATTATTGTAGTAGTGAAGTTGTGGGTGCCATCCCCACCGTAGTTTTTCTCTCTAACCAAGAGTTTCTGCGTGACCAAAATATATGTGTTATGGAGTGAATCATGTATGATTGTTATCTGTTGATTATAGTTTTATTGTATGTTACTGCACTATTTTGTTTATGCATAACAGTAAGGTTATTACAAAAGAAAATTTTTGGAGTACTGATTCACTCCTCCCCTCTTAGTACATTAGCTTTCTATATTGGGCCTAAAAATTGGTATCAGAGATTGAATCGTAGAAAAGGGTTTAATCACCTAAAGAGAAAGATCTTAGCAATGGAAGGCTACAAACAATCTCGGAGGATTGTGCATCTTCAAGAAGAGTTGGATAATGCAAATCAAGTGATTGCAGACATGCAGAGGCAAATGCAAAAATCTCTGAAAGTAAGGAGAAGATTATCTGATGACTTGCAAGATTCTCAAGAGCTAGTGGAACAAATCGAGACATCATCTAAGAACAATATATCTGAAGAAACTAAAGAAATGATTGGAATGTTGAAAGAAAAGAACAAAGCATTGGCTGATCAACTAAAAGCAATGAAAAGAGAACATGAACATTTCAGTACACAAATGACTAAAAATCTAGATGCATTAAGGAGAGTTGAGGATAAAGCAAGAGATCTACAAAGAGAGAAATAACAACTTGAAGCTCTAGTATCTGATAAGGATGATGAAATCATAAGGATAACTGGTATTCAATAAAATATGACAGATCAACTAGGTTATGCTCATCATGAAGCAATTCTAAAGAATGATGAAATCAATCATTGAAACTTGAAGTATCAAGGTTGACTGGTGAACTTGAAATAGAAAAGAAATCCAAAGAATTATTGGAGAAAAGATATGAAGCATCAAAGATGTTGGATGAGCAATTGAATACAAGAAGACTCTACAAAGATGGAGGACTCGGTTACAAAGGAAAAGAATCTACCGAGAAAGGAATTAATACTACCGAGAGAGGAGAATCATCAAAACAAGCTGAAAAAAGAAATAACATCAAAAGGAAGAAGCCTATTTGCTACTACTGTGGAAATCAAGGTCATACTGCCAACATATGCCAGATTAGAAAAGGTAAGCAACCAAATATCTCTAAGTCCAATGGATATTGTTATAATTGCAAAAAATATGGTCACATACCTAATCAATGTAGGACAAAGTCTGTTAACAACCATCAGAAGGCAAAATTCAAAGGGTTTTGTAAAAAATGCAATAGATATGGACATAGTACCAAGAGATGCTAGTTTAAGCAAAATAACTACATGAAGTATCCACACCGAGCAAACACTGGAGGTTACCGAACTCACACAAATTCTTACCGACAATATGCAGCAGTACCATGGGATTACAATACAAGGATATGGTGCGAATGTTGTGGAAGATATGGACATATAAGTGCCAACTATTTTATAAGGTTTGGAATGAACAACCGGAGATCATGGAGAAATCTTGGTATGGCATGTTTTCATTGTCACAAAGCTAGACATTTAGCTGGAGATTGCAAAGATCAACCGAGAAGAGACACTGAGGAGATAAAAGAAAAATTCAAGATGATTTGGAAAAAGAAAGAAATTAAGTCTGATGAAGAAAGCACCTTACCTACTGAGTTAGGTGCACCTATTTCAAATTAATCAAGAAAAGGTATGAAGGAACTACATTCTTTAAAAGTTAAATCATAACAGTTCCTATTTTATTATGAACATAATTCAAAATCTGCATAGTTAAGATGCAATTAGTTAGTTTACATACTATACAGGAAACCTGTCAAGTTGGTTAACAAAGCAAAGTTGGATACTCAGTGAAAATAGAAAATGAAGTAAATTAGTAAAAGGTGAACCGAGTGCATTTAATAGCATGACCTAACTTGCATAGAGCTCGATAAGGTATTTTTGAGTACTTAAAAGTGTTTTCGCGGTCATTTTCATTCATACAAGTTTTCGAGAAGCGGAGCAGAGCAAATCAAAGTGACCAAACTTCATTCAGAGTGAATTTTCAAGGTATTTACATCAATCTATTCACACTGTTTAGCTAGTTTCTAATCTAGTCAAATTGCTAGTGTCTACTGATTGTGAAGAGTAAGTCACTTGTAAACCCTAAGGATAACCTATTGAATTTTTACTTGAGATCTACCATGGTGCCCAAGATCCAAGACTCTGTAGTTGTCCAAAATGTGGAGAAGCCATCTCTGAAGTATTCCCTAACTCCTAAAGTTGCCTCAGAACCGGATGATAAAATTGCATTTTCACTCATCCTAAATCGAGTCTTATTGGTAGAAGATGTCAGATTCTTTACCAAGTGTCGTGTTGAGGAACTCGGTCATGTAGAGATTAGTGACACATATGATGAACTATGCACTAACGGCAAACTAGATAGTAAATTTGAACATATCAGAATCAAGGGATTAACTAAAGCCCTAGTCTATCCTCGTGTGTTCAAACCCCAATGGGTTAAGTTTGTATTGAGCAGGGTACATGACAATTTCATGTGGCTAGAAGAGCAACCGTTCAAGATCACGAAGGAAGTCATTCACCTGATCACTGGATATCCCATCTAAGATCATGCTCGTGCACAGAAAATGATATCACAAAAGGAGCTAATCAGTCTAACCGGAGTAGAATCTGATTATCGAGGACTGAAATTGAATAATGTCACTAATGCTAAAATAAAATTTCCAATCAAAGTCATTGGTTACTATTTCTTCCAATCTGCAAGGGAAAACCGTGTACCATGTGCTGCAGTGGACCTGGCCTACAAAATAGTAAAGAAGGGAATGAAAGTAGACTTGTGTGAAGTACTACTAAAGAACTTATTTGAGAACCTGAACACAATAAGGAAGCCGAAGAAGAACAACTCGATAAACACACTCAAGTTCAGTTCACTACTTGTCTCTATGTTTTTCTATTTTGAAAAGTTCTTTGCCTTAGTCGGTAAAGTAGTATGGGAGCTACATCGACCTATCACCCATCAGATCAATGATTACATCAAGAAGTTAGGAGATAACTTTAATGATGTCATGGATGATTACTTTAGAAAATTCCAAGAGAAAATGTACAATAGGTATAGGATCTTACCATAGCTGGTTGAAAAATACAAGGACAATATATGTTTTGAAGTTGACACTGATTACTGCTATGTAAATGTTGTTGAACCGAGGATTCAGTCATTGCAACCAATGGGTTATGAAATTGATTATGACATCACATAGCAACAAATTGATGCCTACCTATCATTGCCACAGCATGCAACTGAACTAAGGTATGGAACCTATGAAGAGGTAAAGGAGAAAGTAAAATGAGCATTGTAGTTCCTAAGGCTACAAGGAAAGCTACAAAGATGATAAAAGATTTATCTGAGAAATTCAGAGAAGAATCCTCATCTACACCTGTCAAAGGCAATCTTGCCATTACCGAGGAAGAATCAAAAGCATAGGAGGCTGCAATAACATTAAGCACAGAGTTGTCAAAGGGAAAAGTTCTAAAAAGAAAGAAACAAGACATCACAAAGGCCCTGCCGACTCCACCAACAAAGATACCCAACACCAAAGCATCAACTGCATTACTGAGCAAGAAACAAAAGACTGTTGCCATTCCTAAGGTAACAAAGACTTACAAGAAATCTACTCAAAGACTCATTTTGGCAAAAGAGTCGAGTGATACAGAGTCTGATGATGCTAACAAATTCCAGATTGTGAAGAGCAAAAAGGCAAACATTCACAATGTTGAAAACTTTTGTGCCAATCTTAAGGAATACAGTGGATTTGCAGGATTCAGATATGTTAAGTATGAGTCTAGGAACAATGATGAGAAATGATAGATTGAAGAAGCTATCATATGTACACTTCTGAAGTTTTGGTTAGCACCATTAGAACTAGCAAAGTCACTTCCAAGTGAACTCTACTCACATATTGATAATAGATGGAAATATGCAATGGATTCAGAGAGACAAATAAGAGAAAGAAGTCTTGTCCACTTATTTCCTAACATGTCCGTAGCTGAAATCAAGGAGCGTTTGTCCACATACAATTCAAAATTTCTTGTGAAACAAAGAGGCTTAAAATTGATGAATGGGCTATATATTGATGTGGAGAATGAGACTAAGGCCAAGTGGCAAGAGATCTTCAAACAAAAGGATGTGCGTGAAAAAATCTCAAATTGAAATTGTTGATGTCACTGAGCAAGATCTAGATGTCATCGAGCAAGGTCCAGACTCGGTTGACACAATACAAATTGATGAAGATGTAATGGATGAAGCCGCATCGGAGCAAGAAATGATTGAAGGCACCACTTATGCAAAACTTGTGTCTAGTGAATCAGTCTTAGAACAAGTTCAGCCTTATCCACCGGTGAAGCCAACAGTACCAACCGAAGCTCCCAAGGACACCGAACAAGTTACCGAAGGTAAAAAATCTAAAGCTACAGAAGATACAGGTAACAAGTTTGAAGCTGCAACAGACACAACAAAAGATCAATCGTCTCAGGGACAAACAAGCACATCAAATATTACAGTAAAGACCCCTAGCACCGAGCCATCCAAAGACACTGCAACTGCTATAGGAATAGTGCAAAGTGTTGCATCTACCAAACAACCTACCGAGGGACAACAAGCCTCACAAGCACTTGTTTTAGTGCCCCACACAAAAGGAAAAGAGAAGAAGATGAGAAAGCATGGTTTTAAATTTGACTTATCTAAACCGATCGTGTTGCCCAATGTCAACATCTCCAAATTAAAAGGGCAAGTACTCACTGAATTCGGTGAACTATACAAAGAAAAGGCCAAACAGGAGAAACAACTAGCAATACAGAAAAAGAACAAGGTACTTCAAAAGGTTAGGACACTGCTCACAGAAATGCTACCATCAACAACAGTGTCAACCGATGCAGCCATCCATATTCAATTGGATGAACTACTTAATCAAATTGAAACATCTGGAGTTGACGCATCCAAATACCTAAGCAAGCTCAAGGATAAAGAGCTCACAGCAAAAATGATAGAGGAAGTCCAAAAATCAATTGCTGTTGGCAAGGTAAAACTTGTCAAATTCATTGCTAAGTTGACCCCTCAACTCAAGCACATTCTTTATTTATTCCAGAAATTGTGTACATTTTCTTTATTTATTAAAGACATAAAAAATAAAACTAATGCAATTGAGAAAGAGATCACTGATCTCTCATCCAAGTTGACCACTAAGCCTAATTCAGTTCAGAATTTTTACAAAAAGTTACAACAACTCATGGCTCAACAGTTAGAACTAAGGAATGAAGAGCATAAAATTAGGATGGATATAATGACCCTTCAAACATTATTCCTTCCTCATCTCTCATCAATCCAAGAGCAGCTTAACCGAGCTACAAGCTTATCAACTACCCAAGAGGGAAGCACTCTTGATGGCTTGATATCACTCTTATCTGATATTCAAGCACATAACTCATTAATGGAAAGTCTCAAGGACTCACTCTCAGTCGCCCTCACTGACGCCCGAACCAAGTATAAAACTATTTTTGATTAGTTACCGCCTTTGGATGCAAATTAAGTTTTTAATGTTTGTCAAAAAGGGGGAGTAATATTATGTTACTACATAGAGGAAAGCCCAGCAAAGGGGGAGTAATTGTACACTTGGAGTATAGTACAGTTTTGATAACACAATTTTGAGTATTGTATACAAGGGGAGTATACTGAGCAGAATATACAGAGCATTCAGAGCACACAAGTACAATACAAAATTGAACCGAACATGCAAAATTTAGAGTTATGTACATGATAATGATAAGGGGAGTATATCTGCATATACTATTGACTATTGTACATATTGTCAAGTATAGTCATTTTGTCAAGTATATAGTTTTTTGAGTTATGACTTTGTAAGTAGTTTTTGTCAAACATCTCAACTAATGTCAAAAGGGGAGATTGTTACTACTTATCAAATTGCCATTAGTTTCATATCCAAAGTCATACTATATTCTAGTTAGTTAGTATTATCGAATCATGTAGTCGGTACACACAAAGAAGTCAATATGAACAGTCTAGTCGGTTACTAAAGAAAGCAGTCACAGAACACAGTATTCATCGAGCTGTTTACTGAGTAAAGGTTCATGTCTACCGAGTGGTAAAGTTAACTCACCGAGTTGATATTCACCGAGTGAAATGTTTTACTAGATACATTGAACCTGGACATGCACATGAAAACGTGTTACAAGATCTAGGCACATCTAACCGTTTTTGCATTGGAAATTGCATTATGAGATTATGTATGATTACAAGGCCAATCTAACCTATGAGATATTTTGTTTAGTTATTCATTCGAAGAATCTTTTTGTAAGATTGAAGCAATGAATCAGATCACCGCTATAAGAGATCTATATATACAACATGATTCTAGGGTTAGATATATGATATGACATGACATGATATAATGTGATAAGAGATGCAGTGAGATAGCAGTGTGTATGTATGAAGGAAGACTATTACAAAGACACAGAGAGGTCACCAAGAAGGTTATCAGTGAACAGTCAAAGAACAGAGTAAACAAAAGGGTTTACCAAGTTTCATTATGGGTTACCGAGGTATGCTACAAGCTAGGTAATCTTATTCAGAGCACATAGAATCTGCTTTAACATTTCAGATGTAAAGTTGTAGATATTTGTAATGATTATATTGTAATATTTTGAAGTTGTAAGAGAAACCTTTAACAGGGTAAAAGACTCTAACCAAGTCTTTAAATTGTAAATCCTTTAACCAAGTGCTACACTTATATAGTGTTGTAAAAATCCTTTAGTAAGGTAGATCTAATTGATCTTAATACTCCTAACAGGGTAAGCTATCAGAAATAGCTAAATGTAGCTCTAACCAAGCATTCTTTATTATTGTAGTAGTGAAGTTGTGGGTGCCATCCCCACCACATTTTTTCTCTCTAACCAAGAGTTTCTATGTGACCAAAATATATGTGTTATGGAGTGAATCATGTATGATTGTTATCTGTTGATTATAGTTTTATTGTATGTTACTGCACTATTCTATTTATGCATAACAGTAAGGTTATTACAAAAGAAAAATTTTGGAGTACTGATTCACCCCTCCCCTCTTAGTACATTATCTTTCTATATTGGGCCTAACAATAACACTGTAGCAATTGATATATCTAAGAATCTAATATTACATTCTAAAACAAAACATGTTTCTATCAAACTAAATTTTCTAAGGGAAAAAGTTGAAGAAAAAGAGATAAAACTGGTTTATGTGAATACTAAAGAATAGCTTGCAAATATTTTCACAAAACCTTTGCCTAAGGAGACTTTTGAATATCTCAGAGATTAGCTTGGAGTCATACCACCATCGGTAGAGACTTAGATAGTTGATGATTGTCACCAACCGATAGAATTTACAAAGAAATATTTTACTCTAGTCTTTGATGAGGAAACTACTTCTCAGGGGGAGTAGTTGGTATATTGAATTGATTGGTATTTTGTATATGAACTTGGTTTTATTATTATAAATTTGGCATTTGATGTCAAAGGGAGAGAGATATCTATGGAAAAACACATTATCTTTTAATGAGAGATTGGTATTGAAAAACTTTGGATAACACATGTTGCTCCCAAGGGGAGAGATTGTTGGTTGTTGGTATTTGGCATTTCTGTTTTAGCACTTTGATGGTTTTTCCATCTTATGTTTCCATCAATGCCAAAGGGGGAGATTGTTGGTATTTTGGTATGGTTTTGTCATTGATGTCAGCACCTACTAAAACACTAGCACTTTGGAGATCCAACAACATTCACTGGCAAGCAAGTAACTATTGCACAGTTACTGGTATATGGTTCACCGATAGGATATAATGATCACCGACACTTGTAATGATATGGAAGACACCTGGTAATGTTGAAGACATCATATGGACACTTTGTTTTGAAGAATTAATCATTGGTCTATTGATATTTGCATATTTGCTTTTACCGACAAATAGGTCCAGGGTTACCTAGAGTTACACCGACAGGTTTATCTTTTTCAAATTAGCATGGCACACTATGGAGATGATTAATTATTGTTGTAAATGCTTTGAGCCGACATGTTTAATCGGTTATTACGTCAGATATTATATTGTTTGTAAAATGCTTTTATTGTAATATCTTTTAGAGCCGACCTACTAAAATTGGTCTTAGGTTATGGTATAAATGTAAGATCTTATTTGTAAGATCGAATGTGGAATGCAAAAAAGAATTGTGAGAAGGTATATGCGAGATTAAGTAGAGCTATAAATGAAGACATCATTTGAAGGTGAAGCTAGGTTTTTGTGAAAGCATATCAGCATTACACCGATACTGAATCCAGCATATGAAGATGCTATTTTGTGCAGTACATTCTTATTGGATTTAACCATCCAACTATAGTCAGTGTGACTCCCATTTTGTGATTGAGCAGTGAGCTCTAGGTTGTTGGCCTTTCTACATGTGCAGACCCCATTTATGTACACTTACTATCTGCAGTAGTATCATTTGATTATGGGTAAGGTTTCCCACCGTGGTTTTTCCCCTTACAAGGTTTCCATGTACAAATATTGGTGTTATGTGTTGTGGATGACTTTGTGTTTATGTTTCATGCATTAATCTTTACCAGTATAGCAATTAACTATTAACACTATCTACTGGCATACTTAACTGGTTTACCGGTATTAAGCATTAAGTTGGTTAAGTTGTTTTTGGTTTGAATTTATTTGACAACTGATTAACCCCCCCTCCCAGTTGTCTCTGGGACCTAACAGATCTTGCATGAGAAGATTGACTGCGTTTGAAGTCTTCCTAGGGAATGATCATTCTTCTTTATGGTATGAGAAGAGAGCGTGATGGGTTACTGATTCCCATGTGCGGTGATGAATGAATGTTGCAGATTGTCTTGTGATCAGTTTGAAATTGTAATGCTCTATGCAATGTGTTTGGACGGTCAAGGTTGGACCACCTGTGTTGTAAACCTAAGATGCTTATGGTTTAGGGTTTATGCTACCAACCTAACTATTACCTATAAGATCGATGATGTTTGTTATTGAAAAGTTGTTGGCAAATGTTGTGTGTGTATCCGAGTGATGAGATACTTGCCATACCAGTAAAAGGAAAACTGCAGAGTGTGATTGCAGAGTAGAGGAAATGAAAAGGATCTGCCTTAGCATGTAGTATTGTTATCAGATCAGAGTTTTTCCTATTTTCTTCTAAACATTTCAATAGTTGGAAAATCCCTTTACTGGGTAGCTTTAACAGGCTTATTGTAAAACCTGTAACCAGGTGACTCAAGATCATTGATTTATTCAAATCCTCTAGCGAGGTAACCTTTAACAAGGTTTCAACCTTTAATAGGGTATATAGCCATCCCTTAACTAGGTGATCTCTAATAGGATCGGTTCCTAGTAGAACCTATTGTAAAGTCTTTAACCAGACTAGGCTCTCAACAAGGTGAGCTTCAAAGAGTTCAAAAACAAGCTTGTGGGTATTCATCCCCACTGTGGTTTTTCCCATTTGGGTTTCCATGTGAAAAATCTGTGTGTTATGTGTTATGCATTTTTCATGTGATGTTTATGAATTATTTGGTTGAAAGATTATGCATGCAGAGTTAATGGGTTATGGTATTACTAGTATACCACATGCATATGTTTATGGGTGAAGTTGATATCAAGTATTGATCGTATTGAAGTGTTCAAACTTATCAATTTATGGTGTCTGATGTTTTACTATGTTTAACTAGTATTGTCGTGGTTAAGTTCAGTAATGGTGATAACCTCTTGGTATTGCTTTAACTAGATAAGTTGTTAAGAAATTTTTTATCTGTACTGATTCACCCCCGTCTCTCAGTACGGGTTGGGGTATCTGTTGTTCATCATTACTCATCAATTGGTATCAGAGCACCTCTAGATCCTCGGTGATATAAGCTTAACTATTTGAGGTAAAAGATCCTACTGTAATGATGAAGAGGGAAGGTCCTAAGTTTAATAGAGATAACTTTTAAGATATGGAAGGATAGAATGAAAATTTACATCAAGAGTATGGGTGCTCAACACTGGAGGTATGTTGAGAATGACTATGTGGCTTCCACTGGAACTTTGACTGATGATCAAAAGAGAGAGATCCAGGAAAATGGGCATGTCATGGAAGCCCTTATCAACAGCCTGTCAGATATTGAGTTTATTGATGTACAAGACAAGGACATGCCTAAGGATATATGGGATGCACAGGAAAACATCTATGGTGGTGATGAGCATGTAAAGCAAGCTAAGGAAGAGAGTCTTAGAGGTAAATTTGAGGATATGAGGATGGTTGAAGGTGAGACCATTCAACAGTATGGAATTAGGATTAAAACTGTGGTTGGAGATATCAACAACGCTGGTGGAACTATTGATGATACCACTATTGTTAGTAAAGTCCTTAGATCATTGTTACAAATCTATGTAATCAAACTTGTTGCTATCTAGGAACTAAGGTCTATTGATAAAACTAAGGTATCCTTAGATTCTATTATTGCAAAGTTAACTGCATATGAGTTGAATAGCTATGATGGCAGTGTTCAGAATACCGAGTCAACCTTTAAAGCGTCTACTACACCATCCAGAAAAGGAAAAGAATCTAGTACCAGTTATGAATCCAGACAATGCAGAGATATGGATGATGAAGAGATTCTGATGGAGTTCAAATCTCTTTTTGCTAAAAGACTTCTAAAGGGAACTGGAAACTATAGAGGTAAACTTCCTTTGAAATGTTTTTCATGCAACAAGATAGGACATATAGCTATTAATTGTCCTAACAATGACAATAAGGATAAACTAGAGAGGTTCAGAAAGTATAAAGGAGGAAACAAAAGAAATTGTCTAGTTGCTGTGGATGAAGGTGTCACTGATGAAGAATCAGAGGATGAAGAAAATGAAGACATAGTGTTTGTAGCAGTAAAGGAAGAAGTGTATGACAAGAAAGTTGTTGTCTCTCGCATTGACAACTCTAATGAGTGGATAATTGATAGTGGTTGTTCTCACCACATGACTTGCGACCGGAGAAAGTTTCTATCTCTGGAGGAATATGATGGAGGTGTTGTCAAATTTGGAAATGATGCACCATTCTTGGTAAAAGGTAAAAGATCCATCTCATTGAATGGAAAGAGTAGAGCAGATGATGTCTACTAGGTAGAAGGTCTTAAGCATAACCTATTGAGTGTTGCTTAGTTGAATGACAAAGGACTAGTTCTGAAATTCAAAGGCGGAGTTTGCAGTATAATTAGAAAGAGTGGTGAAATTATTTCCATTGGTAAGTAGACGAGAGGCAACCTATTTCAGTTGAATGCCAAGATAAGTCGGTGTCTAATGTCTAAGTTTGATGACAGTTGGATATGGCATAGGAGACTCTATCATATGAACTTTGACAATATTGTTAAAGATAGTAAGATTAAGGCGGTAAGAGGATTACCTTTGCTGAACAAACCTGAGAATTCTTTGTGTAGAGAATGTCAACTTGGGAAGATGTCTTCCTCAACTTTTAAAGCTAAGTCTTTCTCAGTAGAACATTTACTTGATCTTGTGCATACTGATTTATGTGGTCCTATGAAAATTAGAAGTATTTAGGGAGATAGGTATTTTATGATTCTTACTGATGACTGCTCAAGAATGACATGGGTCACATTCTTGAAAGATAAGTTTGAAGCATTTGGAAAGTTCAAAGCTTTCAGAGCATTAGTAGAGAAAGAAAGTGGTAAAAAGATAAAATGCCTGAGAACTGATCAAGGAAGAGAATTCACTTCTGATAAATTCAATAAGTACTGTGAAGATAACGGTATCAAGAGGCAGTTGTCTGCCCCAAGGACACCACAATAGAATGACATAGCAAAAAGAAATAACATGACTATAGTTGAAGTGGCTAGAACAATGCTGATCCAAGGAAAGGTTGCTCACACTTTTTGGAGAGAAGCGGTGAGCACTGCAGTCTATACTATGAACTAGGTACTCATCAAGAAAGGCAAAGATAAAACCCCTTATGAGTATTGGACCAGGAAAACTCCCACTATGAGTTACTTTAAAGTGTTTGGTAGTAAGTGCTATATCAAGAGAGGTGAACATTTAAGAAAATTTGATCATGCTAAATGTGATGAAGGAATATTTCTGGGATATTCCACTAAGAGAAAAACTCTCAAGTGCTACAACAATAGAACTCATAAAATTGTTGAAATTATTAATGTCAAGGTTTATGAATCCCCTGAGGAACCTAAGGAAACATGCAACGAAGAAGTGGAAGATGAATCGGGTATAGCCTTCTGGGAACCGGTTAAGAAAGAAAATTGTAAAGATCTTAGTGTTCTGGTACCGGTAAAAGCTACAATAAGAGAAGAAGAAGAGGTTAATGAAGAAGAAGAAGAAAAGCTAGCAAAATAGGCTAGAGTCATTCCCAGATATGTAAAGCTGCATCATGATCCAAAGAAAATCATAGGAGATAAAGATGCAGGGATACTCACAAGAAGAAAAGTGAAGGAGAACTCTTGCATGATTTCTGAATTTGAACCCAAGACTTCCAGAGAAGCTCTTACAGATGAAGATTGGATTAAAGCAATGGAAGAGGAGCAAGATCAGATAGAAAGGAATGCAACATGGTCCTTGGTGCCCAGACCAGAACATAAAAATGTCATAGGTACCAAATGGGTCTTCAGGAATAAGTTGAATGAAGAAGGTACAACTGTCAAGAATAAGGCTAGGCTTGTATGCAAGGGATACGCTCAGGAGGAGGGAGAAGACTATGGAGAAACCTTTGATCCTGTATCTAGACTAGAAGGTGTTCGAATGCTACTTGCATCTGCAACATTTAAGGGATTTAAGGTTTATCAGATGGATGTGAAGTCTGCTTTTTTGAATGGAATCCTAGAAGAGGAAGTGTATATAGAGCAACCAGAAGGGTTTGTCTTATCAGAAGATAGTGACATGGTGTGTAAATTACACAAAGCCCTGCATGGATTGAAACAAGCACCTAGGGCATGGTATGAAAGATTACACTCTCATGTTGTGAAGGTTGGATTTCAGAGAACAAGTGAAGATAGCAACATCTACTTGAAATCAGAAGGTGACTGGATTTTGATCTGTGAAGTGTTTGTGGATGACATAATCTTTAGAGGAGATGATAAAATGAGTCATGCATTTGCAAATGAAATGAAGATAGAGTTTGAGATGTCTTTAATAGGAGAGATAAAGTTCTTCATTGGTTTACAGATTCAGCAAATGAAAGAGGGTATCTTTATTACCCAGTCCAAGTATGTCAAAGAGGTATTGAAGACTTTTGGCATGGAGGAAAGTAAACCGGTTGGTACACTGATGGTGACTGGCTGTAAATTGACTAAGGAAGATGATTCAACACTGGTGAATGAAAAGGAGTACTGGTCAATGATCGGTAAGCTCCATTATGTGGTGCACAATAGATAAGATATTGCTCATGTAGTGGGCATAGTAGCTCATTTTCAGAAATGTCCAAGAGAATCCCACTTGGTAGCTATGAAAAGGATTCTTAGATATCTGAAAGGAATAGTTGATTATGGATTGTGGTATCCATATAATAGTGACTATAATCTCAAGGTATATACCAATGCTGATTGGGCAGGTAATGTGGACGACCGAAAGAGCACAACTGGTGGAGAGGTCTTTCTCGATGGAAGATTAGTATCATGGACAAGTAAGAAGTAGATCTATATTTCCCAATCTATAGCTGAAGCAGAGTATGTGGCAACATTTATGAACTGCACTCAAGCAATTTGTATGAAGCATGTATTGGAAGGTTTCAAGGTACTTGTATCTGAACCGGTGAATATATTTTGTGATAACACAAGTGCATTTAATATTTCCAAGAATTTGGTATTGCATGCTAGAACTAAGCACATTGAGCTTAAATATCACTTCTTGAGATAGAAAGTTCAGAATAAGGAGGTTGTACTACAACCATTTTCCAGTAAGGAGTAACTAGCAGATACATTCACTTTGCCCTTACCAAAGACTACATTTACCTATTTGAGAGGTGAATTAGGGTTTCTTCCCCTTCATGAAGTCAACTAAAGTTGTGTGCTCTGCATCAATCAAGTACTATAGTGACAACTCTTTCAAGATTGATGTGTTGAAGGATGCTACTCCTTAGGGGGAGCAACATAGTAGACTTTGGAAGCTTATGCCTCCACTTTGGCATTGTTGTCAAAGGGGGAGAAGATATCTGATGTATG
Source organism: Cryptomeria japonica (assembly GCF_030272615.1). Taxonomy (NCBI): domain Eukaryota; kingdom Viridiplantae; phylum Streptophyta; class Pinopsida; order Cupressales; family Cupressaceae; genus Cryptomeria; species Cryptomeria japonica. Next base: position 260,991,099 of record NC_081407.1, on the reverse strand, counting down.
GGGAGAAGATATTTGATGTATGGGGAGAAGATATCTGATGATGTAGATACACTGGTTTATGATGTTTTCAATTGCAATGCTACACTAGGTATTGCCATCAATGCCAAAGGGGGAGATTGTTGGATATCATTGGCATATGATGAACTGACATGTTGATATGATGATAATGTATGTTTTCATTGATGTCAATAAGTTCAAGTGAATCAATATGAAGAGGTATGAGGAGATGCAGTGAACTGGTGTCGGGGTTTCACTATGTGTGACTACCGATTGGTAGTCTCAGCTCAAGGGTTATCGGTTTGGTGATCCAGCTTGTGTGATGCAACTGATGATACTCTATGATGAGTTAGCTAAGAGATGTGAATGAGATTGAGGTGCCACATTAGCTTTGTGCACGTGAAGGATTTCCTTGAGGATCTTGCATGAGAAGATCGACCGTGTTTGAAGTCTTCCTCAGGAATGATCATTCTTCTTAATGGTATGAGAAGAGAGCGTGATGGGTTACTGACTCCCATGTGTGGTGATGAATGAACGATGCAGATTGTCTTGTGATTTGTTTGAAATTGTAATTCTCTATGCAATGTGTGTGGATGGTTAGGGTTGGACCGCATGTGTTGTAAACCTAAGATTCTTAGGGTTTAGGGTTTATGCTACCGACCTAATTGTTATCTATAAGGTCGATGATGTTTGTTATTGAAAATTTTTGTTGGCAAATGTTGTGTGTGTATCCGAGTGATGAGATACTTGCCAGACCAGCAAGAGGAAAACTGCAGAGTAGAGGAAATGAAAATGATTTGCCTTGGCCTGTAGTGCTGTTATCAGATCAGAGTTTTTCCTGTTGTCTTCTAATCATTTCAACAATTGGAAAATCTCTTTACCAGGAAGCTTTAACAGGCTTATTGTAAAACCTGTAACTAGGTGACTCAAGATCATTGAGTTCTTCAAATCCTCTAGCGAGGTAACCTTTAACAAGGTTTCAACCTTTAATAGGGTATATAGCCATCCCTTAACCGAGTGATCTCTAACAGGATCGGTTCCTAACAGAACCTATTGTAAAGTCTTTAACCAAACTAGGTTCCTAATAGGGCGAGCTTCAATAGAGTTCAAAAATAAGCTTGTGGGTATTCATCCCCACTGTGGTTTTTCCCATTTGGGTTTCCACTTGAAAAATCTGTGTGTTATGTGTTATGCATTTTTCATGTGATGTTTATGAATTATTTGGTTGAAAGATTACGCATGCAGAGTTAATGGGTTATGGTATTACTAGTATACCACATGCATATGTTTATGGGTGAAGTTGATATCAAGTATTGATTGTATTTGAAGTGTTCAGACTTATCAATTTATGGTATCTGATGTTTTATTGTGTTTAATCGGTATTGTCATGGTTAAGTTCAGTAATGGTGATAACTTGTTGGTATTGCTTTAACTAGATAAGTTGTTAAGAAAGTTTTATCTGTACTGATTCACCCCCCCCTCCCCTCTCAGTACCAGTTGGGGTGTCTTCTGTTCATCTTTACTCATCATGTTGAACCTAGGGTTTGAAGCACAAAACTCAAACGTCCACATTGACCTAGGAAAGCTGACAGAGAATTGTGAGAGTCTCGATCCAAGTTGCAAAAATTCATTTATCAAAGCTCTAATAATGCATGGTACTGGTACTCTATTGGATCAGAATCATAAGCCTCCTTATGATTCTAAAATTTTTGTTCCATGGGTTCAGGATACTATTTCCTTGCTGACATTTTGCCTAGGATTGGAAAATGATAGGGAATTGGGTGCTAGCCTTCTTGAAATGATTTTTAATATCCATTGTGTAACTCAGCCAATAAGATAAAATTTTGTTGAGCATGTTGTTCAATCCATGCAAAAACAATTACTAATGATATTAAAAGGTTCCTATAAGATATTTAGATTCTCATCCTACTTGTGATATCTCCTTCTATCCAAGTATCGTGCAATATTCAAGACCAAAAATCTTCAAATTGTGAACTATAAGATTAATGAGAAGACTCAAAATAGATTAGAGTGTCCAAGATATGAATGGACACCAAAGATAAGGATGCATGATAACAAAAAAGAACAGCAACCATTTTGTAGACTTCTTTTTGGCACCAATATATAATGAAATTACCAACACTCCAATGCCTAGATTGCCTGTGTCTTGTAGAGATTGCATTCAACTCGGAAGTCAAATATAGTTGGCTGACTAGTTCTTCATGGAAGAATACACTGTGTTAAGGTTTTACAGATCAACAGTAAAACCATATAGACTTCCAATACATGTGACAAAGAGGGTATTTGCATTGGAATATGTACGATAGTTGGAGAGAATAGATAGGCACTTCCATGGTCAGCAAAAGAAGAGAATATTTCCTTCCTTGCCTTCCTCATGTGGAGGGTTCACATTTGAGAGAAAATCATTCAATATGGCACATGATTTTTTGATAGTTTTTAGCATTGGTGATGAGGGTTTCTGGCAGTATGATCCAATCGGTGTAGTTCAAGCAAGGCTTAAGAAAAATGGGAACTCTTCAGCGTTATGTCAACATGAAAGTAATGTTAGGGGTCCCACAGATATGAGGAGGGGGGGTGAATTAGTATCTAATCGGTAATTAGAATTTCTTAACTTAAGACATGTAGAACATAATATAACAGTGTACCGGTATGCAAGAAATAATGCAATAAATAGAATCAAGAACATCCACATGAAAAGTACACCATAACACAAGATTTTAATGAGGAAACCCGGTGTGGGAAAAACCTCGGTGGGATTTGTGACCCACAATATTCACTCACTGGCCAATAAGAGAATATTACTTACAATAGGGGCCTGCACATGCAGGAAGGCCAACTGCCTAGAGCTCACTACTCAATGGGAAGTCACATTGACTTACAAATAAGGATTATACTAATCCAATAACTTGTACTGCTTTACAATAGCATCTTCAATGCTAGATTCAGTACCAGTTCCTGCTCTGTTCTTTACATATACCCTTTACCTATATTTCACACATTAGGTCTGCCTAATATTTTCCTTAATGCTTCTACATCACTCATATCAAATGTCTACAATGATCTCTTTTATATATAAGAGTCATTTTACAAATTGCCAAGTCGGCTTACACAATTTTACAATAATAAACAAAATATAATATAACAAAATCCTGTCGGCCTCTGTGTCAGTATACTTCTTTTCTTCTGTGTCAGTGCTGGTGTCCTGAGTGCCAGTGTAGAGTGTGATTTGCTAATGTCGGTGCACTAACTTGCCAATGTAATGCTTTGCTGGTATAATGTCTTACCGATGCCATAGGATTGCAAGGTTGACATCAATGACAAAACCTTCAATCACATACAATGTCTCATTGGAGTGTGCATATGCCAACAATCTCCCCCTTTGGCATTGATGGCAACACTCATGAAAAATTTCAAAAAAGTATCCAAAAATGTGTAGTCCAAAAACGTTACCAAAAATGTGAGAGCTCCCCCTGAGCATATGATTCCTGTGATTTGAATTTTCTCATCCCACTACTCCCCCTTTGGCATCAATGACAAAGGTTTTCAAGATGCCAGTAGAGCTTGTAGTTTCAACTATCCATAACCTCAACCTTGTAGATGGGTAGTTATAATCTGAAAAAGATCTCCCAAAATCAAGTTTATACTATCCATAAACTTCTTACTATCCTTTATTGCTGTCTCATTTCTCTTCACTGTACCGATGAGATGCTACAAATGCTCTGCTGGTGTTTTGCTTCCCTGTGTTAATGCCTCAGAAATTTCCTTCCGTAGAGATGCTAGATAGTCCAATCTTGGACTTAGTTTAGATCTCAAATATTTTGCCTTATTTATTATTCTTTCTTTCTCTTTTTCCAATTTGAGTAGTTCTTCCTCAAAATTTGTTATCTTCTCCTTAAAAATTGATAGTGTATCAGGTGAGTTGACAAAGCTGTCTACAAGTTTATTTATCTCATCCTGTACCTTGCTCATTTTCTTGTCTATATCTATAGTCAAAAAATTTGTTTTACAGGTATCTTTGTACAAATTTTTGTATTCTTTCAACAAATTACATAGTTCTGGTAGAAGTGTGTCAAAATCTCTATTACACTTCTTTATTTCCTCATCAAAGATTTTCAGTTTTTCTACTTCTACTTTATCCTTTACTGACTCTTCTTTTATTTTCTCAATGTTTTCTGAGATATATTTACACAATGTATCCAATTTTCCTAAAGAATATTTGTTATCTATATTACAGTTGGGAGCAATTACCTTCAAAATTGGTATGGAATCATCAATTACTTTGTAAGCTTGTGAGCTGCAATCGGTTATTTTCTTGATAGAATCTAGTAGCACTTCAGTCACATTTGTTAATTTGTATGCTGATGATGATCCAACAATCTGAGTACCGGTGGAAGTAACCAAGCTTGTATTGACCTCTGGTAGGTCAGTTTATGTCTGCATTTCTTTAAGCACTGGTTTTCCTACTTCACTAGTTACCGGTGGCACTGTTCCTTATGTACCTATTCCGGTTGGTGTTGTTTTGGAGCCTTTAGCTCTGTTTGTTTCTCTATATGTTGTATTGCCTCAATCTGTGACTCAGTCTCTGCCTTTTTCTCTTTATCTTCTACAGGTTTATCTGTTTCCCCTACTACCAGAGGCTTATTAGCCATATCTGACTTATCAGTTGTATCTTTGTCTACTACTATGTTGATCTTTTGAGTGTCAACATCCATAGTGTATAGGACTTTAGAATTAGGATTATTATCCTCTACATCCATACTCTCATATGTCGGTTGATCTTTAGTAGTTGTTGTTTTCACTGGTGGAGTATTTAAAGGAGGTGGGGGTAAGTTGTCTTTAATTTTGATGCTTGGTGGTCCACCAACTTTTCCTTTCCCTTTGTCTCTGTCTTTCTGATAAACCTTTATAGGTTTGGGATTCCTGTACTCTTCTTGTTTTTTCTTCTCAACCAGGAATATATCCCATCCATCTTCTATTTTCTCTGTCACCTCATTAACTCTTCCTGCCATTAGTGAAATATGCCGATGTACAGTAGAGAATACTGTCCGGTTTGCTTGAGCAATTAAATCATCAATTTCTTGTGGAGAGTTTACCGGATATACAACAAGTAACTTCTCAATTTTTATTTTTTTATCCAATTCTATCACTGCTTGTCTTCTTGCCTCAAGTCTTTTGAATAATTCATCAAGAATTTCATTGACTACTTCCATCAAAAATTTCTTGTACATATCCATATGTAATATAACACTATTTTCAACTTGCTCTTTTTCATCAGCTGTTAGAGTGTCATATATTTTCTCTATGTTCTTCAATTTACCTTCCTCTGTGATTTCATTCAGTAGTACATCAAGAGGGGCCAAGTCTCTGTTTTTCCTCTTCTTCTTCTTGCGTGTTAGTTTCTTCTTTGGTGTGGCCCTTTCTTACCAGAGATCTCACAACTTGTTGCTTTTGTCTTGTCCTCCTAGGTGAAGGTGTGGTTGCTGGTGAGGGATCTATTTTTCTTACAACTCTTTTAAAAGTTGCAGGCATGTCACTTCCTGAAGAAGTGCCTACTGGTGATAGGTGAGTTTCAGGTTGTTGAGCTGCCAACTCATCCTCTGTTATACCGGTTTTCTTCAATACATCTTCTTTAATGGCTTTTGCTTGTCTGGAACCTTTTCTTACAAATGCCTCAACCTTCTTTACTCTTTTCTTTGATTGTGTTTGGCTTTCTATAGTCTCAACACTACCAAATACTTCTTCCTTAGGTTCATTGGGGGCTTCCAGAAGTGCTTTGGCATATGTTTTAACTATCTGATCATCTGTTTCATATCCCATCTTAATTACCCAAACTGTCCTTGGGATGACTGCTTCCATCCAGATTTCATCTTTTTTGATGACAAAGCATATATCATCTTTGTATTTGTCTACAATTTTCTATGATAACCTTACTCTTTTCTTCATTTTGGTCTTTAATGCTTGGAAAAAGTCATGAATATTGTTTTCCTTGTTCTCACCCATGTTATTGAATAGTTCAGTCAATTGTTTTCCTAGCGGTATGTCATATCCAAGTTCTTTGTAACCTATACCGGGAACCTATTTTTTATGTGTAGCATTATGCATACTAATAGATTTAAAAATATAAAAGTTCCTTTCTTGTCCTTCTTGATCTTTCAAGGTTGCCAATTAGTTCATCCTTTAACCACTCACATATGTCAATTTTTGCATTATCTGTGACCATGTCATAAGCACTCTTAATGCATAAACTTGAAACTGAATTAAGTCTATTACCATGAGTAGCTTTATAACCTAATATCATACTGGTGAATCTCACATTGATATCTTTTACATCATTAACCCTTAGAGACCTCTTGTAGAATGTTGCACTAGTTAGGTTTATAACTAGGTCATTGGGAACCTTCTTGGTTTTATCTGGTCTCTTTCTGGTGGTCGGTAACCCTATGATAGCTTTCACAGCTTCCTTGGTGATCTTATGGATTGCATCTAACCAGAAAAATTCTCCATGTACCCTGCTTAAGACTATCCTAATCACATCCTTTGGAAATTCAGGAATGCTAAGGATCTCTATAAATCCTAGGGTCTCAATGATCTTGTGTTCATCTTTAACATTGTCGGTATTATCACATATCACGGTTTTATACATGGTTTTAATTTCATCATCTCCTAACTCTTCAATGTTATAGTGGATGTACAATCTGGGGTCTTCAGCATATACAACTCCCTTAGGGATTTGAGAAAAAGAACCTAAGGTATCATCCTTCTTTGCTATTTCGGGAACTAACTAAAATATGGGCCTAGTTCTTTTTATTACTTCAACAATAGTAGGGCTTGCTATGTATTCAATTGCAGAGGTGGATGCCATGATTAAATACCTTTTACTACCTTGGATGAATGATTGCTTGGAGGGTGCTTGCTTCTTGCTCAAAATGCCTTAGCTTAGAGTCTTCATGCTCTTTGAAAATTTCAAATCTCGGTGAAATGAAATAGAGCCAAAACCTTAACTTTATAGTGTCTTTTTGCCATCTACCATATTAATTGCATGCTGGTTAAGTATTCACTTAACATTATTTGCCGGTAATAAGTAATTTCCAACTTCTTATCTCTAATTGAGGGAATAATAGCACATGTATCAATAGATTGCTAAACCCTCAAGGAAATTTTCTTCAATTTGATGAAGAACTTCTTGCCAGTGGAGCACTGCTCTGTCCTGTCGGTGAACCATCACTTTGTCCTACCAGTGAAGCATTGACTGGTTCTATCGGTGGAGGAGTATGGCCAACTTTTCTAATCCATTGTTTTGAGAATTCTTGCTTAACCTCTTCAACCTTTTCTTTACCTTTCAAGCTAGCACTTTTGTTGTCTACTGGTGTTCCTTTACTTCTACAGAATTTAGCAATATGCCCAATCTTGTTACATGCATAACAAGTTACATTATTCTTCTGAATAGCTTTCCCATAACCTATACTAGTTTGTGTCCTGCATTGATTAGATAAATGCCCAAATCTTCCACAAACATAACATCTCACATTCATTCTGTAGTTTTTCAGAGTTGTGACCTACTTTGTTGCATTTAGAGCATTGACTGGTGGGTGTGTTGATATTCTGATAATTTCTAGATCTACATTTATTTGCTCTATGACCATACTTATTATAGTTAAAGCATTTACCATTGAATTTATAAGCATTAGGTTGTCTTACTGGTTTGCTGTGATCCTAAGTATTTGCAGTGCCAGAGCTTTCACCAACTTCAAAGTCAATTCTAGAAGTATCACCTTTAGGTTTTTGATTCTTCAGCAAGGTGCCAAGTTCCTCTGAGCTTTTCTTGAATTTTTCTTTGTGTTGATTGCAGCTTCCAGTTCTCTTTCTAATATCTCTTTTTGTCTCATCAGTTCATTTGAGTCATTCTGAGTATGCATCAGATCTATCTTCAACATGTCATTTTCATAGCTAAGTCTTGTATTCTCATTTGCTACATCACTTAGTCTTCTAGTCAATTCTTCTTCATTCTTCTTCCTGTCCTCAATATCTTTGCAAAATCTCATAGTCATATCCTGCATTTCATTTTTTGTTGTCATGATCTCTTGTTTCAACTTGCTTATCATATCATTAAGTGATTCCTTTTCATCATTCTCATTTTGCAATTTTTCACAAAGTTCTCTTCTCTTATTTCTTGTAATAGTAAAATTTTCTTGAAGTGCCTGAATGATATCCTGAGCTACCCTTAAATCATCTTCTAGTTTGATATTTTTCAATTTTTTTGTCTCATAGTCTGTAAGAGCTCCTTCAATTTGCTTCATCAGATTTTCCATTTTTACTGGTGTCAAGATCTTCCTCAAGCTATTAGGCTTCTGAAAATAGAGGACCAGGCTCTGATACCAATTGTTAGGGGTCCCACAGATACTGAGAGGGGGGGTGAATCAGTATCTAATCGGTAATTAGAATTTCTTAACTCAAGACATGCAGAACATAATATAACAGTGTACCGGCATGCAAGAAACAATGCAATAAATAGAATCAAGAACATCCACATGAAAAGTACACCATAACACAAGATTTTAATGAGGAAACCTGGTGTGGGAAAAACCTTGGTGGGATTTGTGACCAACAATATTCACTCACTGGCCAATAAGAGAATATTACTTACAATAGGGGCCTGCACATGCAGGAAGGCCAACTGCCTAGAGCTCACTACTCAATGGGAAGTCACACTGACTTACAAATAAGGATTATACTAATCCAATAACTTGCAGTGCTTTACAATAGCATCTTCAATGCCAGATTTAGTACCGGTTCCTGCACTATTCTTTACATATACCCTTTACCTATATTTTGCACATTAGGTCTACCTAATATTTTCCTTAATGCTTCTACATCACTCATATCAAATGTCTACAATGATCTCTTTTATATATAAGAATCATTTTACAAATTGCCAAGTCAGCTTACACAATTTTACAATAATAAACAAAATATAATATAACAAAATCTTGTCAGCCTCTGTGCCGGTATATTTCTTTTCTTCTGTGTTGGTGCCGGTGGCCTGAGTGTCGGTGTAGAGTGTGATATCCTGATGCCGGTGCACTAACTTGCCAGTGTAATGCTTTGCTGTTATAATGTCTTGCCAGTGCCATAGGATTGCAAGGTTGTCATCAATGACAAAACCTTCAATCACATACAATGTCTCATTGGAGTGTGCATATGCCAACAAGTAAACCATTGCTAGAAAAGCTTAGAAACATGGTGTATACACCTAAAAATGGTTTGAAGATAATTAATTAAATAAGCAATTATTTAATTAATCCTCCTCCCCAATTTAATTGAATTCACTAAGCAATTTGATTAAATTCCTCATTTCATCTACTTATCAATAAATCTAAGGATTTACTTAATAGGTTCATTTCACCCCTTTAATTTATTTTTCAAAATAATTAATTCCCCCCATCAAAATCATTTCTTCTAATCCCTTAATTAATTAAAACAAATCAATTATGAGTTGTTGAGATTAATTAGCCTTTTCCTATTATTTTAATTTTTAAATTCAAATTCTCCTAACTTCTACAACTCCTAAACGTAACCATTCCTAAACCTAAACCATTCTACCTGCCACCATGTCCCCTTTCATCTAACATCTTCTAGAACCTTGTGACACTTGTCACTAAGTGTTCCCTTTCATCCAAACCCTTCTAGAAGCCTCTTGACACTTGTCACCATAGAGATGATAGATGTTCCCTTTAATCCAACCCCATTTGCCATCCTCCTCCAATTTAACCATTGACATCTTCAGATCAATCTTGACGATTGGTTCTTGCCACATCACCCCTAGCCTTGGAAAATCCTATAAATAGACCTCATTTTGAGCAATATGGATCCCATCTCATTTTCATTTTATGCATTGTTACTATAGACATCTAGTTTATAGTTCATCATTCTTAGCAATGTTATCATGCTCATTTTGGCTTAAATATTAGCTTATTTATTATCATAATCATGAAATCATGTCGCTTAATCATGCTATTCTTGCTAGATCATGTATTTTCATCCATCAAATCATCCATCTAAGTGTAGTCAAGTCATTAGAGTATGCATAATCAGATCTGAGAGCATTTTTCATACTCGCATTTACTAGGAGGCAATAAGTCGATTAGCTATGGTTTTGTTTTTCATTGTTTCAATTTACTAACCATTGTTTGTAATGATTTATTGAGTGCATTGTGGTTGCAGGTACAAGTACACTTCATAGAGCATGACACATGGACTCCTGGGATGAGGTAAAAAAAGAGATGGAGAAAATTGCCACTGACAATAACATTTAAACAAAAGGAATGTCATCACAAATTATGACATTGCACACACAGAGGACAACAGAGGAGGGTCAGGGCATCCAAAATAGGAGATCCTACAATTTCTACCAAAAATCTGCTAATCCATCCAACAACTTTATTCCCAAAACAATTCTGCAAGAATGTAAATAAAGTTATTGGACTCAAACCAAAATAAATGATTTTTGGACTATGAGGAAGAATCTCGGTGAACAAAAGACCAGTGTAGAATTTGAGTCCATCGACAAGGATAAAGAGTTTAGCAAATTGTAGAATATGGAGCATCCAACAACAACATATGACAGGAGTGAAGATGATAATGAGTATGAGGTTGAGCCCACTCCAACAGCTACTACAGTCCCTAAAATATTAGGTGGAGTCAATGAGTCCATGAAAGAAAAATATAGCAAAGGGGCAAACATTGTGGAAAAAATGGGATTTGAAGGTAGTGGTCTAGGTCCTAGAGGAGAAGGCATTTGGTATCCAATTGAGGTACAACTTCCATCAAATTCAAAATCAAAAGCTCCTGTTAAACCCATCATTGGACTTGATTCTTCATATTCATAACAGAAAGGTACTATTCATTACCCTCAGGGTCCACTTGCATTTGTTTTAGGTTCAAATCCACAACCACCACCACATCATGGTATTCCCATTGGTGGTGAATCAAGTGCCCCTACCACTGGTGGGGGATCTGGGGATAGTATTCCTATTAGTGTTCAATCAAGTTCCACTGCGATTGGTGGGGTTGGCATGGGTACTACTATTGATACTAGTTATCTTGGTGTTGGACAAGGGCAACAACAAAATATCTCTTGCAAGAGGCCACTAGTGGTAGATACTCATACTATTCAATATCCTATATCAAGTGCCACTAACACTACAAATATATCATTTGCAGCTTCAGATCAGACCCCTCAAAAGATTATAAAAACTACACATTAAAGTGAGAATGGGACAAGATCAGGAATGGTTGTTGGTAATCCTAGTAATGCATTATTTAAAACCACAGGCATAGGTGGAACTAGAGCCTTTGCTATTCCTATTTCACCTTTCAAACATTCAATTGCTTTAGCAAGCCCAGATTTTCAATTTCGTGATTACTATGATAGTTTGAATACACAACAAATGCAAATAAATAAAAAAAGAGAGCATTTCATAGGGTTTCCCTGAGTGAAGTTTTAGACAAACAACCTGCAAGGAACAGGGTATTTCCAACATATGACCCACACAAAGATATGATGGAGTTCATGGTTGTTATGCCACCAACTAAAGATAAAAATCCACCACACAATCAGATAGATCCCTGTGAATTTCAAGTTAGCACCCTCCAAATGGATTTTTCCAAAGTACATAATGTGAAAAAAATTAGTGTGTCAAAAAGGACTAACGAAGTGGTCTACACTTCACTGCTAAATTTGGAAAGAAAAAAATAAACTGGAGAAACAAATAGAAAAGTTATAGGCAGACCTGACAAACAAAAAAATCAAAGAGGAAAGTAGTAGATAACAAGTGCAATGATTTACAGAAAAGGATAAAAAATTTGGGCTCTATAGTAGAAATTGTAGAGTAGGAAAAGATGGATGCAAAATTGAAGGACCTAAGAGAAAAAGTGGCTAAAAGCAGTAAAAAAATTAATGAGGAAAGAGGCAGTTTTCAAAAATTATACAAAAGTTATGAGTTTGCTGCTGTCGAAATAAGAAAAATATAGGACCTATTGGATCATGAGAAGGAAAAATCAAAACATTTGGAAGAGGAAGTAGAGGAAGAAAGGACAAAATGTGCACAAATGAAAGAAGACCTACACAATGCAAATGATAAAATTAAAACTACGAAGGATAGATTGAAAGATAATATGAAAAATACAATGAAGTATATACAAGAAAATATTTGGGGGCAAATAATACAGAGGAGTGACAAGTTGTGTGAGTGATTTGAATTGAATGAAAGTTTGAGAATAATTTATATGAAAATCAAAGGGCACATTGAGAAGAGCATAAATGTTTATTTAAAAGAGGATATGGCAAAACAAATTTTGCAAGTAGTCTACAATACCAGTGACAACTTTTTGGCATCCAAGGGAATTACGAGCCATATTGATGCCATAGTTAATACATCATCTATCCTTCAAAAATGCCAGAAACTAAGGGAAACATCAGAAGTTATGGATAAATGTGGCAAAAAGATATTGAAGCTGCAAGAAAAGACAACTACTTTGATTAAACTTGGGTTTCCTAAGATCATTGACCCATCAGATAAATTCATTGGAAAAGAAGCTTACAAAAAAAATATGGACATAAAAATGAAGTCTGATTTAGATTTGCTTCCTAAGAACACAACTCCCCAAAGCTTTCTAGAATTCATCAAGCCATTTACAACTCTGAATGCGGTATTGGGTGAAATAGTGATGTCAAGTCACGCTTCTAAATATGGATTATTGACAAAGTTGCAGTTGAATTTCCATAGTTTAAAGAATATTGACCTTCCATCAGATGAAGAGTGGAGCACCCTACAAAAACTGGCACAAAAATCTTAAGAATCATAGTATGTATTGCACAGTTTTCTACTTTTACTCTTAATTTCAAGGTTTTATGTTTTTTCTGTTTGGAATTTGGCATCACTTGAAATAACTCTATTTTATGAATAGGAAAAAACCAACACTCACTATTGCTAATCCAATCTATGAATCTATGATGCACAGTGCAAACCTTTAGCCTGTAAATTTGTATTCTCAAATTCTCTGAAGTTTTAACATTTCTGCATTTCTCTATTTCTGATTACTAGGTTTTGGGCACTGCTATTATCTATATTTAATTTGTCATGGATTGAATTAATATTTAATTTTGAACTCTATTTTTTGAACAGGAGACATCAGACTTGTAATAGTTGTTAAATCGCTAATCCGGCCTGTGATGGCCATGTAAAACTAAATTTGTGCTGAAGATTGAGTTTGTGATTTTGATGTTGAGTCTTCACATGTTGCAAATCAACCTAAAGCTGTTGTTGCTCCCTTGTTTCTATAAAAGGGAATTCAGGGTCATTTGTAAAGGGTTTTGAAACTTTGTATTGAATTTTGCATGGAGAATCACACAGAGTGGTGTATTGAAAGAATTATATCATATGGCTATATTTTGAAAGAATTAATGAAAATCTAAGTTCTCAAACATGTCTAAATAAACATCTATGTATCAATAAACACATTATGGTCTTTTATTATGCTATTTTAAATCTGGAAATAGGAATTTGAAAAATACAATTACAAATCAATATTAAATTATAATTGCAAAAAGTTGAGACTCATAAAATATCATCAAGTTATGAACAATAATAATATGCTTTTGTAAAATGAATGATGAGATATGGTAATTAGATTAATAAATACCGATCTCTTACAGTTTCCATTCATCCTCATCAAATTCAGAGCTTTCTTGATTCTTGTCTGTGTTTTCTTCACTCTGAGTCTGCATACCTTCATTGAACTGCATCTCAATGCTACCAGTAGGTCCAATAAATGAGTCAATAGTCCCACTGACACTTTGGTTTGAAGTGTTTCCCAAACCTCTTCTTTCACATTTGGACCTCTAGATTTGCAGTGCCCTATCGTAAGGAAAAGTGTGGACATCATACCTATATGTATAGAGCCTCAAGAAATTTTCCAAATTTTTGTCTAGTTTGTTTCTTAGCTTTGATTTTAGGAACCCCAAAGTACTTAAAACTCTCTCATCTTCGACCAAACCCAATATCATGGTATGACATAAATCAACAAGCTTCAAATATTCTGGCATTGAATAACGCAATGCTGCGTTCTCAGCTATATATTTCCAAAGCCTTGTTACTAATCCCTCTTCACGGGGGTTCTCCATTGCACCATATTGTTCCCTCATAGTGTGTGAAAAACGAGATGATTTCTCTCTAAAATGAGTTTCATCTAATATTCCATTTATAGTTAATCCATTCAATTCTCTGGATATGCAAAATTATTTTATCAAAGTACGTAGCTTACATCAAAAATCAGCTACACTGTTGAGACTCTAATATTGAGGAAACAGAATAGACATGGCTTTGAGTAGGTTGTCAGGAGGGAATTTGCTTCTAAATTGTGAGGAAATATCATAGGTAATTTTCTTCATATAAGTAGTTACAGAAACAACAATCTTGTCGAAATCTTCCCTTGTAACTCTTGCTAGTTGCTTCCTGGGGTGCTTTTTTGGTTCCTCGGGGTCAACCGTGGCATAGAAGTGCATTGGTATCTCAACTCCCCATACATTGGCAAATACCTCCCTGTCTGCACTGATTTATAAAAAATTATCAGGATTGTTCAAATCGGTGAGTGTCCTCCACTTAACAAATTTTTCATCAAATAGTGTTGGTTGATTTCGATAAAGATTGTCGAGGGTCATGCATGCCATCTTACGTAGCGTAGCATATTCTGCAATATACAGAGCTCTTTTTTGGGAAACCTTCATAATATTCCTCATTTCCTCTAGCATGGGCAGAAAAGCTACTAAAGTTAAGAGTGTCTTTAGATTACTTAACCTTCAAAGAAGGTCAAGAAATTTTGGTTGATCTAATTCATCACGAGTTGTGTGAAATAGTCCAATCAAGGATAGATAATCTGAAAAAACTCGATGTGCTAGACCATCCAAAGAGATCCATCTGGTATCATTATCCTTGAGAAGATTGTTCCCATCAGTTATTCCATCAACAAAGTTTTGAAATTCCATAAATCACTTGGGACTTTGAAAGAAGTGTGAGTAGAGCTCTCTAATTAAAATTTCAATTTTTTTTTACCGAAGCATACTTGCTCACAATTCCAAAAGCTAGATTCATTATGTGAGCCATGCAATGAATTGCAGTAATGTATGGTGAAAATGAAGTTTCAATCTTTGTACATAGATCGTTCATGTGACCTTTCATTACTGAAGCTCCATTTGCTCCAACACAAACCAATTTTTTGGCAACCGTCATGTCATCCATACCTCCATATTCAATTAAACTTCTCTTTACTTGTTGAAATAATTTTTTTCGTTGTCGCACTCTCTTTCATTTTAACAATAGATAGTAGATGAGGTTGGTGGGCATGATTCTATATATTATAAACATGCATGCATACCCATGAAGTATTTTCGACTACTGTAACTTCGTCTAAATAAAATGCAATAAAGTTTGACTGTCTTATTTTTTCCTTTACATCTTCTTTTTCAACCTCAGCAAGACAACTTGCCCATTCCCATCCATTGTTTATTGACCAATGTCTATTAAGATAGTTAGGAACTTTTAAAAAGTGTAATAAACCACCAATTGATGAGAAATCTATCATAGCATGCCCTCTGCTCAGAATATAAAAATCAACGCTTAACTAACCAACTTTTCCCAGTTTTTCCTATTTGCATTGCTTTTCCAAAACTAGCTTCAATAGAATATTTAACTTCAACAGGCTTCGTTTGTATTTTCTCATGAAAATAATACTCTTTGACATTCCTCACATGCTTACATTCCTCCTTTGTTTTCCATCTTATCATTGATTTTTCAACTCCGTCTATCATTTGCTTTTCATAAACTTTACCCATATACTTTTCTATGGTGTCAAATTTTAGCTGCAACCTAATTTCCTTGTTATGTTTCCAAGTGCAAATCTTACACCTGCATTCTATTAGAGGCTCACCTTCAATTGGATTCTCCATTGGTTCAATGAATGGATACTTTGATGCCCAATTAATTTTAAAATTCTTCACTGACATATCCCACTCCTGATCCTTTTTTGATTGTGGTTGATCCTTTTTTGATATGGCTTTTCTTTTCCCCTTCAGTGCATTATCATCAATGACATTATCACCCAAGTTGATTATATCATTCCGGCTAACTTGGGCATCTACTAGATAATCTTCTTCAAGATCATCCTAATCTGAGATATCAGGTTCATCGTCATCTTCAACATGCGGTGTAGGTTGCAAATTTTGTACTTGTACTTGTGATGACGTACCTTCCTGATTTTCACTATAATCTTTTCTAAAGCCAAAGTACGAAGACAATGTCCTTCTTTTTGTTGGCCTCTCATGGCCTTCCCCACATTCAAGTTTCCTACCCTTCTTCCTGTTTGACATCTCCAACAAAATAAAGGCTACCAAAAAAATATCAATTTGTTGAATAAGCAATAATAGACTATACAGTATAAGATATGTTTCATTGGCCCTATGACCTACAATCTACATGTTGGCAATTGACACTCATTGGATTCATTTTGTTGTCATTGATGGCAAGAAGATCAGATAGAAGGCAACACGACTTGATGGAAGTCATAAATCGGCACTAGGAAGCATATACCGGCATATACATGCAGATACCGACATTAGAAGCATTCAGGGCTACATCAGCACCAGCACCGACATCAGGACTTCAAGAAGATGACATCAATAAATATTTATTTTAGTAAATCATTTTGTAATTATTGTTGAGGCCAACATTGAATATCTTTTGTAAATGCATTGTAAGCCGACATAAGACATATCATATGTAATAGGTATATAAGTCATTCTGCACGGTCAATTTAATACATGAAGAGATGGTGTATAGATATACATATAGCAGAACTATGTGATGCGAATTATATGTATGGAGATCATTGTTGTATGCAAACATTGTGTCATGCAATGATCTATAGATAGCTAGGAAAGAACTCTTGGAGGAGAAGTAATACCAGTAATAGTTCAAGATTGTGAACCCGTACAGAGTAGAACCAGAACCAAAACTCTATTTGGCATAGTAGATGAATTATTGAGTTCATTCTCAGTAATTTACTTTGGCAGCAAGCTTGTAGTCAGTGAGGCTCTTTAGTGATGAGTAGTATGCTCTAGGCAGTATGCCTTCCTACAAGTGCCGGCCCCTGTTTATGTAATATCTTTTCATATGGCCAGTGAACTGATATTGTGGGTCACAAATCCCATCATGGTTTTTCCTCATTGAGGTTTTCCATGCATAAATTCTATGTTATGGTGTTCATTTATGTGGATGGTTTATTTTCTTCTTGTTATATGCTTATTTGTTTACTGATACATACATTCATGGTTTAGAAAGTTAAATATTGTTGATTCCAACAAAACATTGATTCAGCCCCCCTCTCATTGTTCTCAGATCCCAACAATTGGTATCAGAGCTTGGTACCTCAAAGGAAATTTAACAACTTGAGGAAGATCTTGAAACTAGAATCTTTGAATATGGCTATGGAAAGGCAACTTGATATGGTTCTTGAGGATCATGATGCTGAAAGGATGAAGAGCTTGAAATTGCAAGAAGAACTATATTTTGCAAATGAATTCATTTCTATTCTGCAAGAAAGGTTGTCATCTGCTCAAGCCAAGATGAAATAACTTTTGCAGCAACCAGATGATGAGGAGAAGAATGCCCTTAAGAAACAATGTCATAAACTAAGTCAAGCAAATATGCTCATGAATAATGAAATGCAAGATCTGACCATGAGGTTATCAAAAGATATTGAGGACAGAAAAAAGAAGGAAGATAGTCTTACTTTATCTTTGAAGAACAAGTTTGATGAATGTGGAAGATTGACTCATGAGAATAATTTGTTGAGAGCTGATTTGGCACACTCCTGGAACAATGAACAAGAACTTGAAAGACAAATAAGTATTCTGAGAGATGATCTAATTACACCAAGCAAATATAAAGAAAAGTTTAGGATTAGTGTTGCACAATTGGATGACTTACTGAAAAGACAAAGACAGATTGATGATTCTACAGGACTTGGATTTGTACAAGGTGAAAGTTGTTAGGAACCGAAAGGACAACTGAGAGGGGGAAGGGGGGTGAATCAGTTGTCAATAAATTACAACCCAAAACTAATTAATCCAACTAAAAACTTAGTGTCGGTAAAACAAACTTAATGCTGGTAAAACATATTAATGGTTATAATAGTACCAGTATAATTTAATGCATGGAAAAGAAAGGAAAACAACATTCATAACACATGACACAAAGATTTTGACATGGAAACCATGTAAGGGGAAAAACCACGATAGGAAACCTTAGCAACAATCAGATGATACTACTGCAGATAGTAAGTGTATACAATAATGGGGTCTGTACATGCAGAAAGACCAACTTCCTAGAGCTCACTGCTCAATCACAAAATGGGAGTCACATTGACTACAATTGGATGGTTAAATCTAATAACAATGCATTGCTTCAGTATAGCATCTACAATGCTAGATTCAGTATCAGTTTAAGCTCTGATCATGAGTGCCAAATACCTTCATAACCTTTCCTTCAACCTTCAAAATAATATCTTCATGATTCGCACAAGGATATGCTTATATAATGATCTTCAATATTCACACACACTCACTCCATCCTATACTCATACATCTTTACAATTATTTATACAAAACCCTAAGACCTTATGATGAGGTTGGCTCACTAAAGATATTACAATTACAAAATAAATCTTGATGTGATACAATGTGTTGGCCCAATACATTTACACATTATTCAATCACTAAACCATTTCCAAAACATTTTGTGCTGATCTAGAACATGATATCTTGTACCAGTCGATAACCTAGACCTATCTTCCGGTTAAGACAAATATGTGAACCCGATTAGTCCAATAAGCAAAACACCAAATGTAAACATCCAATCCGTGTATTTGACATAACCAAATGATTTCCAGATGATAACAAGTCATTATCACTGCCGGTGAACCATATACCAGTGACTGTGCATAAGCCAATATCCATGTCGGGACCACAATGTGTCGGTTTAACAATAAACCAATATAACTAGAGTGCCAAATAAACAATGTAGACCTACAGAAAGATAAGTGTTGACATCACTGACAAAATCAATGCAACACATGATGAAGTCATCCATAATACCAATAATCACCCCCTTTGCCATTGATGGCAACACTAGATGGAAAAACATCTAAGTGCTTGTTGGGTGAATATTTTGTCACCAGCGTACCAATGGCAAAATATATGATTCACACACAGCTATGTTGAGAAATTAATCTCTCCTCTCATCAAGGGTAGGTTCCCTTTGAAATTTCTTCTCTAATTAACAAGAAATCAAAATCTGTGGGTTGGTGTTGGGCATATAACTATCTTTTTTCAGAGTCTATGTATTCTCCCTCCACCTTGTTACAATTTCTCTATCTCTTTAGATACTTAAAGAAAAGAACAATGAATCTAACAAACTAAACTAAAACTTACTATCAAGTAGCACAAAGTCTTCCTTGAATGTAACACTAACTCAAACTGATTATTACACATAATTAGAAACTTAACTTGCAGCTCAAAGTCTTCAAGTACAAATTCCTAATCATTTAAACTACAAGTAATTACAGTACTACAAAGCCTACCACTAATCACTAAATTACCAGAAGATTTCCCAAATATGCTAGGAGCACAGAGTCTACTTGCACAATTCAAGAGCTCTTTTACCCACGTAACAATATCTCCAATATCAAAGAAGTAAAGAACATATATAAGTAATGAACATAAGAACATTAACTCATATAAACAATTTTCTTGAGACAACACAAAGTTTGAGATCAAACAAAATTGCTTTCTTTATTTTCTTGATAGAATGATCACAAAAAAATCTCAAAGTCTTAGTTGAGGCAAAAATTCTGCAGAGTTTTGCTTAGCATGAAAAAGATTAATATTTACAAATGAGGTCCTCAAATAGGAAAAGAATGGAGAAAAATGTGGGCACAGTTAAATAATTCATCTGCACAGTCCCACTTTACTACAACTACAACATAAAGAAAATGTACAGCTGCAAGAAAAATAACAACATCTAATGATGCAACTGCATAAAAAGAAAGTGTCAAAAAGGGGACACTTTATTCATCTTTCTCCTCCTCATTGGATTTATGAATATATTTGAACTTAGCCAAGATGGCTTTCATCTCTGCTTCGTCCGGCATTGGGGTAGAACATGTGATCACTCAAACGCGGGAAATTGCATTTTCAATCTTTACCTGTTTCTTCTTCCCATCCTTCAGCATGGATGCAAGGACTTCAAAACTAACCTAGATCTCCAATAGTTTATCAAATGTAGCAAGTGAGAAATCCTGTCCTGTGTAGTGATCTATTAAGGTAAGGAATTCTTGCATGATAGCTTTAGCAGTAATGAGATTCTGATTGCCATCATATAAATAATAAGGAAGATCAGCAACTTTGGCAAAAATAAGATCAATCTCATCATCACCTTCTTTCTTCTCTCGATCTAGCTCAGCAATCATCAACCATATTATCTCTTGCTTATGAGACAATAACGACAAAATCTAGATGTACTTTTCCCTTGTAGGAATTACCTTATTTTCAAAAAGGACATCTATTCTGAAGTCCTCCATTTTGCCCCAAAAGGTAGTACTTTTCTCAACTTCCTCAATCTCATGCGATAATGAAGTTTTGAGTCCTTGCATCTGACTCTGGATTACTTCAAAATCCACCAATAGTCCAACTGTTGAACTTAGAAGATGAGAGCCTTCTAACCTTAGCTGTGAAATCCACTCATCCATCACACTCGGTCTTTACCTCCTACCTGTTCAATCATTTTTGGAGCTTCGGTGTCCATTAAGGATCCTATGGGCTCAATTTCTTGAGAAGATTGTGTGACCTTGAGAAGAACATTGGTTAGCTGTTCACAGTCCTGCTTTAATTCATTCTTTTCATCCCTCTCCTAATTAAATCTTCTCAACAAAGAATCAAAAGTTGTCCGAAAATCCAATTTGACACTCTCATGTGTTTCCACCCCGAGCTCTATGGTTTGTATGGTATAATCTTCAGGCCGTATGTTATCTTTATCTTTGTTTGATGATGGCACCATGACCTCAACATACTTTATCTTAGAAGTCGGGTCCACCAACACCCGAGATACGGTCTTTGGCTTCTTTGTTCCCTTAGGCTTTAGAGGAACCAACTGCTCGAAATAAAACTCATCTGGAGAGATCACCCATTTTTTCCTCTTCAAGGCCACTACTTCCATCCAAGGTGGTAATTTTGGATTGGCCGATGGAATAGTAGTTCCTTGCTAATTTTCAGTTAAAGTTTCGTGAGCAAGCTCATTGGAGCTTGGAGCAATTATGAGTGTTGTTGATGGCACCAATGTTGAAGTATCTAATGGAACATTTATTGATGTTGCTATATTTGTTGCTACTGACACCTCTTCAGTTACAGATGGGAGAGTTGAAGGTGCCATGGATGCAACTTCAGTACTTACTAATGGTAGAATTTCTATTGTGACTGTAGTAACAGGTAAGTCCATTGAAACCTGTTCTGCAAATACCTCTTCCAAGGCTTCATTAAAATCCATCATCGCAGATTCAATGGTAGATGAGGGAATATCATCCAAATTGGAGAAGTTGGTTAATGTGAAGAACTATTGAGCAGCCTCTAACTGTGACATGCCCATACCTAGATCTCCATCTTGAAAATATTCATCCTCTTGATCAGAGTCAGAATCAATAGAATGGATGATTACCTATGAAGTGTTCGGGGCATCAACTCCAATTAGATGTGATGCTTCTTTAGCCTGTGCTTCCTCTTATTGAGGAATTTCACCCTCTTTAATCCCCTTCTCTTTTTCAACTTCACTAATAGGTGGCTGTTCTGGCTCTTTTGCCACTGCTTCCTATACTATGGATGATGATTCACCCTTCTTGAATTCTTTAACCATAAATTTAATTCTGGACCCTTTCCCCTTTGATTATACCACAAGACCTGAAGATAGTGCTTGTGGGTTTGCCCTAGTCTTTGTTCTTGTCTAAGCTATAGTTGTCTTGCCAACTGGGCCATCACTATTATCATCATCTCCTGAACTAGCAGGAAGCTATTTCATCCTAAGATTCTTCTTTATCAGCCATGCATTGGTGTTTACCAGGATGGGAGCAATCCTTTGAGTGATAGATTTGATTTCTTTTGTTGACCATTGCATAGGAGGAAGCAGAGAATCAACAATATTCTTCTCATAATAGACATGGTCTATTATGTCATCCTGACTTCCAAGGTCATTGGGATGTTTGCCAAATCCATGTTTTCAATTTGTTCTAGAGTAAGGCGACTAAAATCCATCTCTCTTATATCCTCCTCATTCTGACAATCTGCCCAAACATCTTCAAACCTGTAAACATGAGTATAACTACTCCCAAGTTTGTTCTTCATGCCACAAAAGTCAAAATTGTTTCATGCCTTGAATCTTCTCATGGTATTCCACTGCATTTCTTCCTCCATATTTTTGGCCTTGGGGTTGGTTAGGACTGAGTACTTGCCGATTGATTCTGAAAACTTCAACCTAGTCTTATGTGCTTGTGATTGTTTTTCATACACATAAATCAGTTGTCTACACAACTCCATAAGAATGATCTTGTCAGAAGGAAACCTTGGTAGAATAAAAGGCTCACCTGAGAAACATCCGCTTTGGGTGTAAGTCAATGCCAAAAATTGCAGGAAAACACACCCAAAATGAGATACCCTATTATAAGAAGCCTCTGATAGTCTTTGCTTCTATAGATCCTTATCAAACATGCACTTCCATATAGCAAAGAAGGCATCATTAACCCTTCTAAAGTGGCTACCTTGATTCTTGATGGTAAGATGGTCATAGCACTCCCAAACAGGCACCAATCTCCTTATTACCCTTGGTAGATAAACCTAGATATTGCCTCATAGAAGTGGCCGCATAAAATAGGTATGAGGTCATGTAAAATTTTAGTGTTACTTTGACCTCCTTTAATTGAGCATAGAGGGCATCATTGATCTATTCACCCTAGTCAATTCTTGCAGCCCCTTTCCTAATTATGTTCATGTAGTGACACATCCAGGTTTGAAAGTAATGATAGTCTTTTAGCCCCTTCACTCTTGACAACATGGTGACCATTTCATTGTACTCCTCATTAAATTCACTCCTATGAAAGCACTTGGGCCATCGTGAGGTAGTAGAATGTATGATAGTAGAGAGATACACAGTATTGACCACTTTCTTTCATTTAACTTCATTTTTCTCATAGTACTCTTGAGCACTTTCTTGAGAAATATCAGCCACCTCTTCAACTTGAGAACCTTTGAAGACACTATTAAAAAATACACTATCTAGAGTCATGATGAAATTTTTATCTGCGTCCTTCACCTGTCTTGTATTTGGATCAAAGTGATCCGCTACTACAAGTACAAATTCTGGATCATGAGCTTCAATAGGGAAGGATGCATATTTATGCAACTCTGATTTTATCAGATTGGTTAGGTGAGAAAAAGCTTTCTCAACTCGGTCAATAAATTCCTACATACTGATGTGTCCATTCTCAGTATCTCTAATCTCCTTGATATTCGAGTCCACTGAGCTTTCTGGACACATATTCATGTACTTATCATACTTGTACTCCATCTTTTTCGTTGATATTTTACTCAGAGAAGATTCCAAATGACTCGTGGAAGGCTCAAATTTATCTTGAGGGAGCTTTGACATTCATGATGATTGCATTTAACACTAAGGATTAGCTCTTTTTATATTTATCATCATTATCAAAATCAATTTTCTTCAATCGAATCGAAAAACGGGACTCAAAACAGGCTTAGGAGTAAAACTGCCAAAAACAACAGGTCAGGGAAAAAAGTCTGACATGCTCTTTAGAAAACAAAAATTCGCACATCAAGCTTTAAAGTACGATGTTCAGGGATAAACATCTTGATTAGCACATCAGACTTTAAAGTCTGATGTGCGAATCCAGGGTAAATTATTAGCACGTCTAATGTGCAATCTGAGGAAGATCAATAGCACATCAGACTTTAAAGTCCAATGTGCAAGGGTAAAAACTTTGGGCAGAACTAGCACATTGGACTTTAAAGTTTGATGTGCTCATAAAGGGAAAAACAATTGATTGACATGTCAGGTTTTAAAAACTAACATGTCAATCAAACCCTCACTTCTTTGCATATCAGACTTTAAAGTCCGATGTGCAAAGGTTATTATCCTACATATCGGACTTTAAAGTCTGATTTGTGAAGATTTTCATATGGCTGCAGATCGGGTCTCAAACCCTGTCATGCAGGTTGGAGAAGGATAAGACTAGGAGGGCAATTGGAGTTTAACATCCGATTTCCCTCTCGACACACCAAGCAAAACTGAAAAAAATAAAACAAGGGGAGGAGCAATTGGGAAAAAAAATGCAAAATGGGAAAAAACCTGAAATGAAAATATAAAAACCCTACCTTCTTCCCTACAAGTGTTTTGGAAAAATCTGATGATGGTGCAATCAAATCCACAAGATGGCGAGCAAAAATGGAGGAAGCATCACTTAGAGGGAGACAAACATAAATAATAATGAAGAAAATGAAATGCAAAATTGATTAAATAAAAACCCCTTAATTAACCATAAATGTTGCATTAATGACCAACTTGCAGTGCATGTCGGACTTTAAAGTCCGATATGTAGGCTAAAACATTTGCAAGTTAGACTTTAAAGTTCAACATGCACTCTCCAACCAGACAGCCTACAGATCAGACTTTAAAGTCCGATCTGTAGGGAAAGACTACCTGCAGGTCAGACTTTAAAGTCTGATCTGCAAGCTAAGACTACCTACAGGTCGGACTTTAAAATCTGATCTGCAGGGAAAAACTACCTGCAGGTCAGACTTTAAAGTCTGATCCGCAGGCTTAAAAACCTAACAAATGCACATCAGACTTAAAATTTTGATGTGCATAAAACTCTACAAAGAAAGACCCTGCAGCTCGAACTTTAAATTCCGAAGTGCAGGAAAAAATGCAAACTTTGAAAAACTAGAAAACATTAAAAATGAAAAAGTAAGAAGCTAAATGAGCTAACCGACGGAGTCGATCAAGCTCTCCCAGAGGTTGTAAGGTACAAAATAGACCAGCTTCATAGGGTTGCCTCATGATTTTGGCTATGCTAAAATCAAGGACAACAGCTGGCTCTGATTGGGGAACAAGCTGCACCACTTGAAGCTTGTAGAATCTAGAACTCTGACTGCCTGTATCCATTGGGATATAGATTCAGGCGACAAAAAGACTTAAAAAGAAAAGAGTATACATATTTCACAACAACTTCCTTTACATCACTCTCTATTGAGCAAAGAGCTTCAAATGTTCTCCACTATGAGGTAGTGAGAACAAGGTACCATCTGCATATGCAAGTAAATAGCTATGCTAGCCACATATTTCATGAATAGTGAAGGGACCTCTCCACAAGGAGTCAAACTTTCCATGCAACCCCTTTGGTTCCCTCCTCTTGTCCCATAACAAGACTTGATCACCAACTGAGAATTCACGGGAAGTTTTTTTCTTATCAAACAATACCTTCACTTGTCTTTGGTGTTCAACAATCCTATCAACCACTTCTGCTCTTGTTTCTTCCAACTAAGAAAGAAACATAATCTACTTATCAAGTGAATTTTGATAGGTTTCATCTTCAATGGTCTTAGCCAGCTTCAATGCTAGAAGTTCCATAGTGATTGGAATCTCGACATTCAACCCATACAAAAGTTGAAAAGGTGACATACCGATTGATCTTTTTGGAGTTATACGATCCACCCATAGCGCATCATAGAGAGCTTTATGCTAAGTCCATTGTTTCTCATCAACAAGCTTCCTCATAATAGTAACCAGATTCTTGTTGCTTGACTCAGCCTGACCATTTCCTTGTGGATAATAGTCGGATGAGTGTGATACCATAATCAAAACAAAAATCAATGATCTCATAAGATGAAAAACATGAAGCATTATCGGTTATTATCTTATGAGGAACACCAAACCTTGAAACGGTGTTCTCCTTCAGGAATTGACAAACTATCCCCAAGGTAGCTTGCTTAGTTGGAATTGCCTCCACCCACTTGGTGAAGTAATCTATTGCTGTGAGAATGTATATGTGACCTGCACTAGATGTCAGATTGACCGATCCAATGAATTCCAATCCCCACTGTTGGAAGGGCTCTTCAATTACTACTGGTTTAAGAGGGATCGCAGCTAGCTTGGGCTTGCCCACAAATTGCTGACATTGTTCACACTTGCAAACCCAACTGTACATATCCTTAAACAAGGTTGGCCAATAGTATCTGGCACACAAGATTTTATGTGCTATCATAGGAGCCAAAAAATGTCCACCACAAGCAAGATCATGAAAAGCTTGAAGTAATCTTACTTTTTGTTTGTCTACGCAGTGCATGAAATTTCCGTCTAGACCTTTCTTGTACAAACCATTGTACCATAAGACAAAATTTACTACTTTAAGCCTCAAGGTTCACTTTTCCTTCCTTGACAGATGTGCAGGACAACCTCCATATGTTAAGAAATATGCCAGGTTTGAATACCACTCATCAGTGGTATTAACAAATAGAAATTTGGGAAGATCTTGGTCCATACCTTCATTTTCCAGCACTACTTCATCAATTAAGTTGTTGTCAACTATCAACTGCCATAGACCTTTTCCATGAACCAATTTAGTAGGCTTGATTTCCATGTCATATTCTTGAATCTTGGCCACCCAGTTGCCCCTTTTAGTTCCAAACTCTTGTTGCATCAAAATTGACTTAACAACTACATCAGGGACAAGAGCGATGACATGTGAATTCAAAATATAAAACCTGAAATGTTTCACTGCCTTTACCATGGAAAAAGCATGCTTCTCCATTTCTGAATGCTTCAACTCATGAGCCTTTAGTAGATAACTCATGAATGCAATGGGTGATTCCACGCCTTCATTATTTTTTTGCATCAGTATAGCCAAAGAAGTATGATCTGATGCATAGCTCACTAATACATTTGGACTAGATTTCTGATTGAGGTTTCCGACGGAGAAGGCATATTGTGGCCAAATTTGATTTTTTTTGAAAAAATACCCACATTCATCATAATTCTGACGAAAATTTCCCATTTGGTTTCGACGAAGAAGGCATTAGCAATGAGAATTTTCTTTTTTCCAAAAAAGTGCTCGAGTTCGTCGTAATTCTGATGACAATGACCATTACTTAAAAAAATGAAGAGGGGAATTCATTTGTATTGCAAATTTATTGCATAGGCATCCGTGGCGATTTCAACCCCCAAGAGCATCAAACCCACATTGAAGGCATTTGTGGCATTGCTTGCAATCCCGTGCAGGAGGTAGATTCAAATTGCCCTAGTTTTTAATTTCATGTTGCAAAAAATATACACGTGGTGGTTAATTACTCTAGTTTAATCTCGTAAAACCATAGAATAGAACTGTGATAGAGGAGTGAGCATTCAATTTTGTAGTAGCAATCCCTTCCTCCCGTATACGTGTGTGTTGATTGTTCACATGAGATCTCATCTCTTTGTGGCATCGTATCAAACAATTCACGAGCCTTGTCCATGTTTCCACATTTTTCATTTATGTCAAGCAGGGCATTTGCAAGTACAACACCTAACAAAATTCCTCTATCCATTATGCTTTGATGGATGTCCATACCTTGTTCCAAAGCTCCCTTTTTTGCACAGGCAGGGAGGATGCTGGCAAAGGTTGTGGAATTTGGCTTTATGCCTTCCAATTTCATTTGCTTAAAAGTGTCTAAAGCCTTTTTGACAAATCCATTTTGTGCATATCCAACAATCATTGCAGTCCATGAGACAACATTTCTTTCAGGCATTCTATCAAATAGTTCACGTACCTTGTCTATGCTTCCACATTTTTCATACATGTCTACTAGGGCAATTGCAACTACAACATTTGACAAAATTCCTCTATCCTTTATGCTTCGATGAATGTCCATACCCTGTTCCAAATCTCCCATTTTGGCACAGGCAGGGAGGATAGTAGCAATGGTCGTGGAATTTGGCTTTACACCTGCTGATTGCATTTGATTGAAAGTTTCTAAAGCCTTGTCAACAAATCCATTTTGTGCATATCTGGTAATCATTGTAGTCCAGGAAACCACATTTCTTTGAGGCAATCCGTCAAACAGTTCTCGTGCCTTGTCTATGCTTCCACATTTTTCATACATGCTAACAGAGCAGTTGCAACTACATCTGACAAAATTCCTCTATCTTTTATGCTTTGATGGATGTCCATACCCTGTTCCAAAGCTCCCATTTTGGCATAGGTTGGGAGTACGCTGGCAAATGTAACTAAAGAAATGCAATGATCAGCTCCAAAGACATCAAACCACTACTAACAAAACTAAGAGTCTAAAATATGATAGTGAATAGTGTGAGCTATCCTAAAATAAAATATTTTATTTTCAATTTCAACTAAAACATAATTACTCAGCCATTTAATGTTATTAATAAGTGTTTAATTTATGAAAGAGATAAATGGTTGGCCACAAGTACATGAGTTACTAAATGCACACAAATAAGTGAATTTGATATTCAAAACTATCTACAATGAATTCAATTCTTGTCCATTAGTCATTTATGTTTGCAATAAGCATCTTTCTTTGTTTTTCTTAATCTTTATTCATAGTTATGTGCATATTTCACATTCTATAATTAGGATATCAATTGCTATGGCTGAACACTAGCATGATGTTTGTGTTGTTGTATAGATGCGTGGAAACATAATTATGGGATTGTTATATTATAGAGATCATAAATCTAGATATCGCATATTAGTTCTAGCTCTTCTTGGATTGAGTCTAAAGTTGACATATAGTCATAAAGCCATTATTAGCAAATCTATCCATTTCTAGTAAAGACAATTGAGAAAGTCATTTTGTTATTGAGAGTTTCTTATCTATTTACCTATTGATCATTATTAAGCCATAATATTTAGGTCTATTTATCTCTCTTGTAAAACCTCTATAAGTGTCCTAGATTGTCCCTACTACTCACTCTTCAATGAAATAGTGGAGTTCTAAAGATTTGTGGCACAAGATGGTGTTGAACATATCAACAAGGCTAGCATGGAAGGCATGTTCAAGCTTCCACTTGTACAGCTTACAACAAATGATTTGTTGATAGAAGAAATTCTTGAAATAGGGATACAATCGAAAGACAAGTACATACAAACCTCCTCAGTTGAAAGTAAAATCTATGTATAAAAAGGGTACATTCAATCCCAATCCATAAACATAATAGAGATATCGATGGAGACTTAATTGGATGTAGCATGTCGCACAAAAGTTGTTAGAGTATGCTAAGCTAGTACATAATGTTTCCTAAAGCCACATTAGTATTTTACCCAGATCATTATCTACCAAAACTAGCTATAGTAATCCTTTTGAGGATTCATTTCATGGTTCTAGATCTTCATTTAGTTCCACTTCTTGTTGGAGAAAAGAACACTTATTTCTTGAGGTAGATGAATATCCCATCAACAAAGGACAAGACCCTTTCTAGAATATAACAAATTCTTCTCCAACAAAAGATCATGGGGGTTTCACTAGAGATATTGAATAAGAGATAGACTTCTACTGCTGCATTAAAAGCATTGGCATGTTCTTCATTTATTGATGTAAACTCTCTGTGATGCCACCACAACCAACAAAGGTGTAAAAAGTTGTTTGCAAATGCATGGATTTTTAGGATTGTCCTTTGAGAAAATAGAATTAAAGTATGGAAGCAGGATCTACCAGCTCCTGAGGGAATCTTGATGAAAAATAACTGTAAAATATTTGGGTGAGCTTATATGCAAAAACTCATGCTTCCTAATGGGTTTATATACAGAAATAAGCATGAATTAAGTGGTAAAGGGGCTTCTGGAAACAAGAGGGACAGAGAGGCAGTGGAAGTGAAAACTTCTGGTGTTGTGTCTGCTCCATCTCAGAATGGGAATGGCAAAGGTGTTGTAAGAGGAGATGAGAAGGGTGTTGGAAGAAGCGGGGGTGTTTAAATTCTCCCATTTAAGCTGGCTCAAATGATGAAAGATGTGGAAGACAAGAGCAGTGTGGAATACCAGAGCATGATATGGGATGCCCTTCGACAGAGTATCAATGGGTTAGTAAACAAGGTAAATGCATCTAACATCAAGAACATCATTCTTGAGTTGTTTGTAGAGAATCTCATCTGTGGGAGGGGTCTATTTTGTAGGTCTTGTATGAAACCCCAAATGTCCCCTAGATTTATAGATGTTTTTGCTACGTTGGTTGCTATGGTAAATACAAAATTTCCTGAAGTTGGCAATTTGCTTTTGCAAAGAATTATTTTGCAGCTGAAGAGGGCATACAAATGCAATGACAAGCACATGTTGATAGCAACAGCCAAATTCATAGCTCATTTAGTGAATCAACAAGTTGCACATGAGATCATTGCCTTGGAACTTCTCACCCTTTTACTAGAGAACCCCACAGATGACAGTGTAGAGGTTGCTATATATATCATGAAAGAATGTGGTTCTTTGTTGCAAGACCTTTCACCCAAAGGTCTCTATGGGATTTTTGAAAGATTTAGAGGTACTCTCCATGAGGGGGAAATTGACAAATGAGTATGATTTTTAATCAAAAGCCTTTTTGCATTTCACAAAGCTAAGTTCGAGGGTTATCCAGCTATGCGTCCAGATCAGTTAACACATGAAGTTTTCCTAGAAGATGAACTTGATCAAGAAGCTAGTTTGAATGTTTTCAAGCCAGATCCTGATTTCTTAGAGCATGAGGCAACCTATGAAAAACTAAAGAAAGATATCCTTGGAGATGCTTCTTCAGATGAAGTAGAATGGGAGAATGATTCAGGTGATGATTCAGATGATGATAATGATGATGATGAAGAGGAAGGTGAGGAAGCACTAAGAATATAGGATGAGACAGAGACAAACTTGGTCAATTTAAGACGTACAATTTATTTGACAATCATGTCAAGTGTTGATTTTGAGAAAGCTGGTCATAAGCTACTAAAGATCAAGCTTGAACCTGGTCAAGAGAGAACATACCTTCATTATTATGGTCTTCTTGGGCAAGTATTCTATATGATCAATAAAATTTATGAGGAATTTTTTGATAAGTATTTTGTACAACAGTATTCTATGATACACAGACTGGTAACAAATAAATTGCGTAATGTTGCAAAGTTTTCTGCCCACTTACTTGGCATAGATGATCTTCCATGGCATTGTCTTGCTTATATACATGAGACAAAGGAAGCTACTACTTCCTCTTCTCATATTTTTATAAAGGTTCTCTTGCAGGAGCTGGCAGAGTAGCTTGGTATATTGTTTCTTAATGAAAGGTTGAACGATCCAACAATGCAAGAGTCTTTTGATTCAATTTCTCCAAAGGACAATCCCAAAAATTCACGGTTTGCTATCAATTTATTTACTTCTATTGGTCTTGGTGGTATCACTGAGAGTTTACGCGAGTATTTGAAGAATATGCCAAGGCTTGTAATGCAGCAGCAAAAGTCTATTCCTGAGTCAAATGAATCTACCTCTAATGACGATTCTTCTAGTTCATCAGGTTCGTCAGATTCTAATACATCAGACTCAGATTCTGAGAGTGAAACTAATAGTGAGAGCAGTAAGGAGTCACCAAGAAAGAAAAATAATTCAAAGCATGACAATGAGTATGAAAAAATAAGAAGAAAGAAAAGGGCGAGGGCATTTGACTTGGAGGATGGAAGTGACTGAAAAAATCAGAAGGAAAAAGAAAGGAATTAAAAATCTTTCTAGTCAGTTATTCAAGGCTCTAGTAGACACCATTTTCCTGGACTGTGACAAACAAAAGAATCACTCCCAAGTGCTTTGGTTTTATAACAAATGATTATAGGATGCTGATAGTTCTGATACTTGATATAAGTATAGATCCAATAGCCAACAAGATGAGAGGGGGGAGGGAGTGAATCATACAAACTTAATCATCCATAAAAACATCAGATTCAACCTCGATAACATATATTTTAGTAATATAACCAAAACTGTCAAACATGCAAACTCAAAAGCATATAAACATCATAAACCTCATAACACCAGATTTAACGTGGAAACCAAAATAGGGAAAAACCATAGTGGGATTTCGGACCCACTAAGAAATATACTCTTCTAGAGTATGCTCGGTTAAAAGAAAATCCTGTTAAAGATTACAAACACATTGCTAGATGTGACCCAGTTAAGGGATTTCTCTCAGATCTGTTAGGATCTTCACCTTGTTAGAAGTGACCTTGTTAAAGGATTTCAAACACTCAATCAAAATGTCACCTTGCTAGAGGGTTTTACAAATAAGACTATTAAGTCCACTCGGTTAAGAGATTTTCTATCACTTTCACAAAATAATAGTAATAAAATCTATCTGCAACTTCACATCTAAAAATGCTAAAGCAGATTCCTATTTGTTCAATACAATCTAGACATAGAACAAATCTTGTCTATCTGCTAGGCTTCTATACTCTGTTATTCTAATAGGTCTTCAAGCTTCTGTGCTTGGTAATCACTATGTATCATCCTTGTGCATACACTTGCCTGCATACATTGTTTATCAACAGTTTCCTATTTATAAACAATTAGGTAACTGCTTAATCTCCTTGATCACATTTCCCATGATCAATCATAGCCATCAAATCTTCAATCTTATCTAGGTTCAATGCATCTTTCGATCTGAAAATGTTTTACCCCACCTTGGAACTTGCATATATTTCTTGGAACTTGTGCCAGGGTATTGCGGTTCAATCTGCGCCATAGATCTTCATGTCGACTTTCTATTGCCTTAGATTCATTAAGAAACTTCATCCATAGCTCACCAATCATTTAATCAGTTCCAACTCATCAGCATCCTTAATTAAATAACACATGCAAACATTTAATGCATTCTGTTATAGCTTGGTTACAACTCGGTGAATACTAAACATTACTCGGTAGACATTTCGCCTTCATTAACCGATAGCGATAACCTTGGGGTTTACCGACTAGGTTCTTTGCTTGATAACATAGTATAGTATTAACCTTTACAATTTACAACATATGTGTGATGTTAAAACAATCTAAAACATCATGATCTCATCATTGTCTGACTCGGTACTAGTTGCCCATTGAATACCTTATTCATCCCCTTATTCATCATCTTCTTTCATGTGTCTTTTACCAACATCTTTTTATTCTTCATATCATACTTCTCAAGATATGGCAACATCATACTGAATTAGAAAATCAATTTCTTGACATCAATGACAAATAAATAATATCAAGACAGTAAACATCCTTAATCAGTTATATCCATAATCATCAACAACCTTCTCAATATCCTTATGAAATGCCAACAATCTTTCATTGTCTGTTATAATGCTATATTGCCAACAGATGCTACAATATTGTCTTATGTATTTTAATAGCCATGGGTTTTAGAGTTTTGTACTTGACAGATAATGGATAAACAGTGTTAGGAGGAGAAAATATTGAAGGCCAAGTGTAGATTGTGATATACTAGATCAATGAATCCTGTTATTTATTGAGTATTTCTTGTTTTCCATGTTGTGTGATGTACCATAAGTAAACTAGAAATCTAAATTCAATAAGATGGTTTGTTCAATGATGATAATTTCTATTTTCTTGCCTGTGAAGAAAGACCATGTCAGATAATATCAACGAACAACAAAATAAGGAGACAATTGCTAGATTGTGGTCTAACTTGAAAAGAAAAGGTGATGGAAAATGTTATTGTCCATGCAAATTTGTAGGGGGTTAAAGAATAGAAGACTTCTAATCAAAACAACAAAGAAACATTGTAGGTTGGATGGTCACATTGAAGGTGGACATGATTATCATCATTGGTAAGTTTCTCATTATATCGTTTTGACAATTTATATACATAATAAATCATGTGATGATGAGATCATGATCATGGTTTATTTATGTTTATTAATTTTATATAGCTCGAGCACCCCGGAGCACATGGTATGGATCAACACAACCTTGAGAATATGGTTTTCAAAGTGGATGAACATGGAGGTGTGAATATCGAAGCTGAAGATAATGATCCCATGGAAGATGACGATCATGAGCCAGAAAACACAATTAAAGATGATGGTACAAGTACATTGATCCACGACTCATTTAGTACTCATGCAGTTGATCATGATGATGAAGATGACCTTGATGTTGTTCATGATGTCCCTCTACTTGAGAAGGCATCTGAGTCCCTTTACGAAGGCTCACAGACAACTCTTCTCTTTGTTGTATTGTTGTTGGTGAACTTGAAGGTTATGAATGGTTTATCCAACATAACAATGTCACGTATGTTAAGGTATGTCATATATGTCATAATAAACTGTGAATCATGTTGTACCATTAATATTATTTATTATAATAAATTATATTTCTTCACTATAGATTGATAGGTGAGTTTTTGTTACCACCATCAAATATTCTACCTCGCTCATACCAAGAATTATCTATCATTATGAAAGATATTGGAATGGAGTATCAAGCAATAGATGCTTGCCCAATGATCATATTATATATCACAAACACCATGAATTTCAAACTGAATGCCCTGAATGTCATATCAGTAGATATCGAATAGATCAAATAACAAAAAGGGTTCCTTGCAAGGTTCTTCGCTATATTCCCATTATTCCACGTATGCAACGATTATTCAAGTGCACTAGCTTGGCACAATTTATGGATTACCATGCACATCATAATGGAGATTCCAATGTTACGCAAAGGGAAATTGATTTAGCATATGGTTTAAGAGATAAATAGGTACGTATAAATTTATTAATCACGCATATGTTTATCAACTCACAATGCAATAAATTTTACATGTTTGACATATCATAGGTCAAACACCACAACACTATGTGCTACAATGGTCATAAATTTTGCATAAAAACGTTGGATGACATGAAGAAAACTTGTGATTCTGGCATCACTGCAGTCTTTGAGGTGACAAATATTTCATCAAGAAATGGCATTCATCCTCAACAGTCTCAAAATCAATACTATGGCATTTTGGATGATATACTTTAGTGTGTTGTTAATTCCTTCAAATTAGTTTTGTTCATCGTCAAATGGTTCAGGCTATGATTGAATAAAAATGATCCTGATAGAATTGTTATTGAACATGATAATGGTTTTATAATGCTAAATACAAGGTCATTTGAACCAGTTGGGGATGAGCCCTATGTTCTTCCAAGTCAATGTGAGCAAGTATTTTACTCAGAGGTTCCATATAAACCGGGTTGGTCATTTATTGTTAGACACGATCTAAGAGGAAGGCCGACAAAGTATAATGTGATGGAAGGAGAAGATACGGAAGAAGTAGAAGATGAAGTGGATGATGATCATGATCGATAGTTTGTCAATGACGATGCAAAAGAAGAAGAAGAAGAAGAAGAAGAAGAAGAAGAAGAAGAAGAAGATGATGATGATGATGACGGTGATGGTGATGGGTGATGGTGATGGTGGTGATGGTGATGGTGATGATGGTGATGATGATGGCGAAGACGTTGTTGATGATGATGATGATGATGACGATGATGATGACGATGACAATGATGATGATGGTGATGATGATGATGATGATGATGATGATGATGATGATGATGATGATGGCGATGATGACCTTGATGTTCATGATGATGAAGAATGAAACGTATGAGGTATGTGATTAGTATATTATCTATTTAATATTGACTTCTTGATATAATTTTTTTAACATAATTAATTCATTATGTTTTGAATTCTAATGCCATTACATAATTAATTCATGATGCACCTTTTAATATGGAGGTGGAGATAGGGAGAGTGACTATATATGTGACAATTTTTAAACTATGTTTATTTATGGAAATTATATTTTTATTAGCTATGTGATGGATGTTGATTTAAAAAACATATGTGATGGATCAAATATTTATGATGATGCATGTGACATTTTTTGAACTTTGTGTTTATTTATAGAACATGGATTGTTTATTACCTATGTGATGGATGATGATTTATGATACATATGTGATGGATTACATGTTTATGATGACACATGATATGTGATACTAATTGTGATGCTCAATTACATATATGATGACACATTATGTGATTCTTCTAATGCTTATGATACGTATGTATTTATTGTTTATCAACTTACAAATGTAGTAATGCTTATGATGCTCAATTGATGGTGTTGATTTCAGGTATAGTCCCTGTGTGATGTTGTCACCCTTGGTGGGAATAGGTTGTTGACTACAAACATCATCAACCATTTAGTTGAGGATCTTGCATAGTCTACATAAAGTAAAGGAAAGGAATTAAAAAATTTACAATGATTTTGATGACATCTTTTTATTATTTAATACTCTTTTTGTCTACAAAGTTCATGTTGTTCATGTCGTGTAATATGTAATTTCGCTAACATTTTTTTATATTTTTTCTTTGTCACAGGCCGACATCGATCCATCACATATCGCAGACAGAGATGTAGCTTGTGACACTTCTACTGAGCAGGTAAACCTCATTGTAATTGTACAAATCAGATAGAAGCAAACTGTTACATGATTATGTTCTTTTTTTAGTGATTTATACTAATTTTGTAATTGTTAATGATATTCTTGACATAGACAGATGTTCGGGGAAAGGGAAAGGGAGTTGCAATACCTGAGCACCTTTCTATGGATGTGGAATCATTAGGGTTAAGCAATGATGACCCTGAAGATCCCACAGACCTTGTGAAATTCTTTACAATGCCTCTTATAAAAATTAGAAAAGAGATTGTTGCTTTGGTAGCTGTGCATCCTACCACTGATGAGATATGACAGAGGGTGGAATTATTGTTTAAGACAGTAGAAAAATTGCAAGCAGTAATGAAAGCTTTAATTATAACAAAAGTTCAGTAATGGTTTATATTTTATTCTCTTTTATGTCATTAACTAAAATATGTACGTATTGTTTTTACATCAATTTATCTGCCCTCATGAAAGTCATTCCCACAATCAGGGTGTTGTAGGATCTTCAGGTGATGATGATTTTCTTGTATTATCACTTGCTTGGCTTATCACTCTGAGTACCCAGAACACATCATACTTGATACACTTGCTTGGCTTATCACTCTACACATCATACTTGATACTGTCAATTTTCAAAATAAAGGTTCATCCTTGTTTACAATTCTTGCACTTTTCATATATTTAATGTTTGATATATTTAATGTATTATTCTTTAGGTGTTGTCAATGTTATTATGCAAATGTCATTGATGCCTCATCAGAGGTCACCCTCACCTGTATTGCTGATTGCAATGTCGGCAACACGTAGCATACAGACATCCTCTAGTGCACGTCATATTGGCCCACCCACTATTGGTAGATCCCTCTTTTGCTCTATCTTCTGTCATGTGTTTATTTCCCTTCAAGAGTTCTTCCTTGAATTCTATTGCCATTTCATAGTGGGTTCATTTTTTGCAGGAGGAGATGCACATGAGGGTGTGCCAAAGGCAACTACTGCTGATAACATACCATCATTTCCTGGATCTTCTCGTATTGCTAGTATGGGAATGTTGCAAGCCACATTGGTGGTGAGTGATGAAGAAATGCTTCCCTTAAAGATACAAAAGGTTCCAGGCACTTTAAAATTATTATTATATATACTCTTATTGTAATTTACTTTATGATCACTCGTTTTGGACTAATGATCCCATGAATTTTTTGTAGGCAATGATATTTTCTATAAACATCTTAGTGACATTGCATTGTAGATATTTGGGCCCACCATACGTAAAAGGTGGTACATCATATGTGAACTAACCCTTATCCATTTTTGATTTCATATCATTGCTAGAATAGTTTTCCTTTGATCCATTTCTTGAAGTGTAATAAATCTAGGTTCAGTTCATTTCTGAATCTAAAAGGTTTGTTTTTGCTTTGAAAGGTGGAGAAAAAAGGTTAAAAGATGAATTGACAAACCAAATGGTTGAGTGGTTTGGAAATGATACCTTTGACAAAACCAAACTCCTTGAAAAAGATGGCACATATCTAAAGTATGTGAGGGACCAATACAGGATCCATTTGGAGAGGAACCTAAAGTATGAGCGTCCCCCCATGATTCCAAAGAGGGGGTGGAAGGACCTGATTTTGGATGCCAAGGAGACAATTGAAAGGAAAAAAGGAAATACACCACTAGACGCCAGAAGAAGGTATGGGATACTATTAAGAATGTAATTATGTACTAATTAATTACTCTTTATATTTATATAATCTAACATATTTCAAACTTTTTATAGACTAAGTGACACATCAAAGGCAACCAAGGCAAGGCAAGAAAAGCACAGGCAACACAAACTCAGCTTTGGTGGTTACATGAAACTTGCTGCACAAATTGTAAGTATCTCATGTAAACAAAATATTGCATCAAAATATTAATAAATTGAAAACATTTTTTTTTATCAAACAATGCAAGCAAAATTCACGGTACCAAGCAAAAATGCAGGGCTCTAAATTCAATAGAGCACCCACAGAAGATGACAAGAGAATTGCCTACTAGCAAGGCTATTCAGCCATGGCTGATCGACTACGAGAATTGAGTGGGCATACATAACATTCGAGTGCATCCGTCACACAGGTAAATATGCTAAATGGAAGTTGTTTCAAATTGAATACTTTACCAATAATCTAATTGATGTTGAGTTCCAACATAAAGTAACTATATTTGTTTTAAATAAGCAAGCAATGATAACAATGTGCATGTCATTGGAATACAACCTGCTAATTGTGAAACACCACCTGCACATGAAGGTCCGGATGTGCATCCTAGTAGTGGAGGTATTCATTTGCTATTCAAATTTATTTATTTAGCTATTAATGCAATTAAACATATTAATTTGTAATTAGAGTAGTAATTAATGTAACCTTTTTTGTTAATATTTTAGAGCATGTAGTCGGTGGTGAGGAAGTGGAGCATGATCTGGGTACACAACCTCAAGAACGTGATGTTCCCCACTCAGGTAAAGAGGAACACTATTATTGCTTTAAACAAATATAATTGCAATAGGTATTCAACATTAATGTAACCTTTAGTATTTCAACTCCAGATGATCTAGAGGGTGTTCAACATGTTGAGGTTGAGGCTACACAAAATGATGTGGCTCCATCAATTAAAGAACACAACAATTATGTTCTCTAAATTAATGAAATACTTGTAACAATAATTTTTTATTTTTTTTTAATTTAACACATTTCTTTGTTATTGCAGAGGACCCCCCTTCACTTCAATGTCCTCATCCTCAATATAGAACTAGGCATACATTGAGATCACGAGCAGTTGGTGGAACATCTGCAGAGGGGGGAAATGATGAAGAAACCGATGTTCCACTTAGTCTTTTCATAGCTTCAAAGAAAAAACAAAGAAAGAAATGATTGTGATCTAACTTATTTGATAATGACTGATTTTTATGTGTTAGTGAATGTAATTATGTTCTAATTAATGGTTATGGATGCTATGTGTTAATTAATATTGATGAATGTTGCATGTTAATTAATGTTAATCAATGTTATGTGTTAATGAACGTTATGTGGTATTAATGAATGAATGCTATATTTTATTAATGGTAGAAATAATTAATGAATGAATGTTATAAGATGTTAACGGGGAATTTAGAGTGATGTTAGGGGGGGGGAGGGGCCAAATGAGCTTCCACCTTCACGTGGTTGGCCCTGTTAAGTAGAGAATATTAAACTATTCTCGAAACCAAGTGAAGCTCAACAAGGTAACACACTTTTCAATATTTCATTATGTTGCACAGTTAATCTTATTGAATAATGTATATTGAATCTTAATTGTAGGGTCCAACAGAGCCAACACGAACAACAACACCACAAGTTGCTAGGTATAATGATCTCCCATATTGTCTTGTCTATACACAAACAATATGAGTTGCTTCTAGTGTTGATATCCAAGGTAGGACTGCAAAAGTTATGAATATGCCTCATCCTTGTAAGTTTTTTTATTACTTGTAAGTAATGAATATGCCTCATCCTTGTAATTTTTTTTATTACTTGCAAGTCATGAATAATGCTCCTTAGTTGATTAAAATTAAATGAAAATCTTTAATGAATACACAAAACTATATACATATGTAGGTGCACCATGGTTGAGATGGTCCAACTCCCTAGTCTCACTCTACGAGACACAATTGGGCACAATCACCAAGAGAATGGTAAAAAGTATGTTTGTCCTTATGACTTATGACTGTACCTAGCTTTGTCCTATCTTTGTAAGCTTCCTCTTTGAATTGTGGTTGTAGCTTTGATAATACCTTTTTAATGTTGCACTATTTGTAAGGAGGACAACTCCTAATGCACATTGCAAATTGTGTTCTAGTGATTGAGACTAACCTGATGCATCTCAGAATGGCATAAATTGCCAGGATGGAGATATAGCAGATCGTTCAAGATTTTTGTTGTAGAAATTATTCGATTTCTGTGCTTGAAATTTATGTATATACACTATTTATAGCCTACTCTATATTTCCTACTCAGCTACTCCTATTGCTTTAAAATGAAATGTGAACTAATGAATTGTATTCTATAGATGACCAGTGCCTTTCTTCGCTGTTTGGGCTACAAAGTCTTTATATTTCTTTAGGACTTATCGTGTAAACTTATGAGACAATTTTTAAACCCACCACCTCTCGATGAGTCTGTCAGTTACTGTTTCTTATGAGCTCTACTTCAATGTCTATATTGTAAACCGCTTGAATGAATTTAACCCTAGCTTTTAAGAGACCATCAGAGGAAGAAATACCAAGAACAATTACAATTCTCTAGTAAATATTTTTGATCCAAATATACAATATGAAACACAAAATTTCACTGGAAGAACATGAATAGCCTTATCTCCTTTAGATAATATCATAAGCAACCGCCTATAGGAAATGCAATAATCCACAACATAAACGCAAAGGAAAATGACTGATTCTATTATGTATATTTGCCAAAATAGTACAATGGTAAGCCTAAGGCTATAATCTATTCCTTCTCTAATTCTCTTTCATGTTACATAAGCTCCCCCCTTTATATGAGAGTATACATTATTACCAAGCTTTGTGGCTTTTCGGCATATAACTGGTAACCAACATTTTTTGTTTAAAAAACTGGAAGATAAACAAATTGAGTATTGTCGTCTCCTCACCAATACCTATCTGGTATCCATCGGTCACTTTTTATGTCGAAGAAACCCTGGGCTTCAGTGACTTCCTTTAGTTTTCCATCGAAATTCTTTTTCCATCGATATCACTATGCTCCTTCGATGAATGGGTCTGTTGTCTCACCGAAGCCCCTTTTATCCTCTCTTTGTCATCTTCCACCAATAAAGTTGTATTGATGAAACCATGTGTATCGAAGACATTCCTTTTAGTCTTCTCGAAACTCATATTCTAATCGAACTCTTTTTGTTGTCCGCTGGGTTTCATGTCGAACAGACTTTAGACTTCGGTGACTTCTTTTGTCCTCCCATCGAAACTCATATCCTTATCGATATCATTCATCAATGTAGTTTTCTTCTGTTTTATTGATATCACTTTTTTGATAAGAATTCTTCTTTCGGTGAATCTTCTTTATCTTGCATCAATGATATTATTTCTTTGAAAGCCTTTTCTCATTGGGGGGGGCCACCTTTGCTTTCTTCAATACCTTTTGTTAGTGGGACCATCTCTTTCGGTGAGTCTTTTTGCATCGATAGTGTTATATCCTTGAAGGCCTTATCTTGTTGATGAGAACCATCTGCACTTTCCTCGATATCTTTTATCGATGGAGTTACTGTCTTTGATGAGTCCTTTCTAAAGTTGATCGGCGTTTGCTTTCTTCGATGCCCCTTTTATATCGATGAGACATTGCTGGGTCTCATCGATACTGTTTGAATCTTAGATACTTCGATAGAATGCTTTTAGACTTTTTTGATAAGTTATGGGTTATTACGATATCAATGAAAATGATGATTTCTTCCAAAGAGAGATGGCTTCTATGATTGAATTTTTGAAATCAAGATATTTTACTTAATTAAGATTTGATGCTCAACAGAATGACTGCACTATCACCAATCTATCTTGAAGATTTGACTACTCTTTAGACTATGATTATGACTGTTGTGATATTTCATGAGACTGCTCTATCCCTATATGAAACCCTTTGTTCCCACAAATCAATGCTTTGAACTTGACTGCAACTTTATAGTGATCATTGTCTTTGTACAGTAAGCTTGCTACTTTCTCAACTTTTGATATATTGGAGGCTCCTAGGATGGTTTCTATCTTATAGTCACAATACCTTGCTATAATTTGTAGCTATTCTATGTTTATTTGTTTTCCTCTCTTAACTCATAGTTCAATCGAATAAGGTTCATCTTGGAATCAATGCACATTGGTTATAATCAGATGTGTTAATTTAGCTAAATAGGGGAACCAATGTTGTATTAGGTTTAATTCCATGATGACAGTTGAAGCTTGTTAGAGATAAGGGATTTGTAGTAGTTGGCTTGTTAGGTTATGTCACAATCCCATGAAGGTCCTTGTAAACCGTTAATGTCAGTAGACATGAGACTGTTATGTAACGAATTGGATCAGCTAAACCTAGAAGTTCTATAACCAATGAATCAATTGACTCAAGTGTATGTTAATTATCTTATGATGGTCAATTATGACCATTATTCTTAGTAGACATTAAGCAGTTTGCTAGATAGTTGGTTAGTAAACCAGTGAGTTAGTTGGCTCAAGTGTATGCTATTTATCATATGATGGTCGTTAATAACCATTATTATTAGTACACATTGAGCATATGGCTTGTTTAGATGGTTGGTAACTAGTGAGTTTGTTGAGCTCAAGAATTGGATGTACAAGTCAAGCAAGGGAGGTGAACACTAACAACGCATTGGTGCTTCAATGTTAAAACCTTGGCCAAGATGGTGATGCTTTATCTAAGTGATGAAACTGGCCATTTGAATTCCTTTCTCATATTGATTAGCTTAATAATATTTGTTCAATTTTTTTTATCGTTAAAAGATTACCTTCCTTTTAGATAAATTAGTTAGATTCTTATTATGTTGAAGAACATTTAGTTAGTTTTCTCCTTCAACTAAAGTAGTTATGTTTTATTTTGAAATGCTCAATTTTTTATCTTA
Source organism: Cryptomeria japonica (assembly GCF_030272615.1). Lineage (NCBI taxonomy): Eukaryota > Viridiplantae > Streptophyta > Pinopsida > Cupressales > Cupressaceae > Cryptomeria > Cryptomeria japonica. Next base: position 260,947,756 of record NC_081407.1, on the reverse strand, counting down.
ATATAGATCACAATTTATTTTCTTTAAGTATAGAATTAATGGAATATTACATATGGTATCAGAGCAACCAAGTTTGACATTAAACCTCAGGCTTTCCACCTATAAACAAAACTATATAGATATGCAGGGGCACCATGGTTGAGATAATATGCAAGCGAACTATATACAAAACTATATTCGCAAGTAAATCTTTTATTCAAATCCACAATATGAAACACAGAGTTTTACTGGAAGAACACAAGTAACCTTATCTCCTTTAGATAATATCACAAGCAACTACCTACAGAAAGAAGTAGTAATCCACAACATATACACAAAGGAAAGCCAACTGATTATATTATGTATGTTTGCAAAATGGTACAATAGTAAGCCTGAGGCTATATTCTACTTCTTCTCTAATGATCCTTATTGTTACAAAAGTTCCCTCATTTATATGAGGGTATACATTGTCACCAAGCATCGTGGCTTTTCAGCACATAAATATTAATTAGCACTTTTGTTAACAAATCGGAAGATAAACAAGTTCAACATTCCTATGTGTTGAATGTACTTATCATCTTTATACATTAGAACGTCATTTTTTAGTGTCCTCATGTTGCTTTCTATCTGTAAATGATTGGATAGAATATGGTTAACACAAAGTGACAATTCTTTGTCCCGATCCAACTCTGATACTACTCGATTCTTCTCATCAATCAACTCTTGTTTCCACCATTTGAATGATACTAACTCACCATTACTGTAAAAAGAGGGCACCCTAGGGGTATTCCCATCATCCAGCCTCTGAAGTTCTTTCCTTAATTGATTTGCCAATTCATCATGGGACTTCAAGTAAGCCTCGACTTCAATTTTCTCACCTGGATTAATCAGACTGTTCTCATTCATCATGTATTCCAATCGAGACCTAAGCCTTTCATGCTCTTTCAAAGCTTTGACTGTTCAAGTGTATGTTTTCCAATAGAGTTTTGCAACTTGCATCATACTTCTGAACCTATGTTCAATGATCTCCAGAATCAACTTATCCATCTTTTGTTGTACCTTTTCTACTTGCCGAGATGTCTTTTCGGCCCTGTTCCTCCAATACATAGCATCTGTCAAGGCATCCATGGCATCTTTGTCAACAGCGTATGTCATCCCTATTTGACTTGTACCTGTATCAATCTGAAGCAATCTTGCTTGCAAACTCTGTTTTTCTTCATCGGTTTTCTCATATAGGCTTTTGTATGTATAATTTTCTTGGACCAGAAACTCTATCTAATCTTGGTTCAGTTTAGCGACATCCAAATTTAGTTTGGCAGTTGTTCTAGGGTCAGTCTTTCCAACTTTCTACACCATCAAATATCCAAAATCTTCTTCTGTATCAACCAATATAGTTCTTTTATCTTTGGGATAGATAGCCTACTGTAGAAGAGCCTTCTGATCTGGATCATATCCTGATCCTCTAAAGAGTTTATCAATCTCTTTTGGCATCATTTTCTTACTTGGGTCATATTTCTTAAGGAATCCATCAAACAAAAAGGTAGAGTTCATGTCCCATCCAGAGTATAATAGCACACCAGCTTCCTTAAGAAACTGTCTTCCCTTCTCAGGTGTCATTTCTCTCATCACAAGATCCATCTGCTTTTGTAACTTTTGAAGCTGTTTCTCTTCTTCACTATTTCTCATGTTATTCCTAATTTGAGATCCTTTATATTGATAGAGGAATGCGGTGAACTCCCTAGAAGCAATGAAGTCACTATCAGCAATGAAATCCTCATGCTCTAGGAATCTGATGTCAACCACTTCTCAGACATTTAGTTGTCATGTTTCCAAGTCTATCGGTGTATCCTCTGTTGGCATTTTAGTAGAAAGAAATATTGTTGATATTCAATAAGGATATTGAGAATATTGTTGAAGATTATTGATATAACTGAAGAAGGATGATAACTATCTTTATAACATTATTTTGCCATTGATGTCAAGAAATTGATTTTCTGATTCAGTATGATGTTGACATATCTTGAGAAGATTGATTAGAAGAGAATTAAGATGTCAGTAAAGGACATAGAAAGAATGTGATGAATAAGAGGAGGAATAAGATATTAAATGGGCAACTATTACCGAGTTAGACAATGATGAGATCATGATGTTTAGATTGTTTTGATATGCTACATATGTTGTTGATTGTAAGGTTAATACTATACTATATCACCAAGCAAAGAACCTAGTCGATAAACCCTAAGGTTATCATATCAGTTAATGAAGGCAAAATGTCTACCGAGTAAAGTTTAGTATTTACCGAGTTACAACCGAGTTATGATAGTGTGCATTGGATGGATAAAAGAATTATTTCATGAAGGAAAATGATTAGCTAGAGATGTATAAATGATTGGTATGTCATGCATGAAGTTTGTTAAAGATCTATGGCAAAGGAAAATTGGCAGGAAGATCTACAGTGCAGATTGAATCGCAATAACCTTGTGCAAGTTCCTAGAAAGGAATGCAAGTCCCGAGGCAAGGTAAAACATTTTTAGATCAAAAGGATACATTGAACCTAGTCAAGTTTGAAGATTTGATGGCTAAGATTGACCATGGAAAATGTGATCAGGGAGATTAAGTGGTTAGCAATTGTTTATAAATAAGGAATTGTTGATAAACAATGTATGCGAGCAAGTGTATGCACAGGGGATGCTACATAGTGATTACTGAGCACAGAAGCTTGAAGACCTATTTGAATAATAGAGTGGAGAGCCCAACAGAGGGACAAGATAAGTCCTATGACTAGATTGTTTTGAGCAAATAAGAATCTGCTTTAGCATTTTAGATGTGAAGTTGCAGATATATTTTTAAAATTGTTATTTTGTAAGTGTCAGAAAATCTCTTAACCGAGTAAACTTAACAGTCTTATTTGTAAACCCTCTAGCAAGGTAACATTCTAGTTGAGTGTTTGAAATCCTTTAACAAGGTCACTTCTAAAAAAGTGAAGATCCTAATAGATCCAAGGGAAATCCCTTAACCGGGTCACATCTAGCAATGTGTTTGTAATCTTTAACAGGATTTGCTTTTAACCAAGCATACTCTAGAAGAGTATATTTCTTAGTGGGTTCGAAATCCCACAGTGGTTTTTCCCTATTTGGGTTTCCATGTTAAATCTGGTGTTATGAGTGTTATGATGATTATGTGTTTATGAGTTTGCATGTATAGCAATTTTGGTTATATTGCTGAAGTATATGTTACCAAGGTTGAATCTGTTGAGTTTATGGAAGATTAAGTTTCTATGATTCACCCCCCCCTCTCATCTTGTTAGCTATTGGCATCTATACTTTACATTAAGTATCAGAACTTACATCCTCTGCATAACTAGGGGGGTAATCCTCTCAAGGAGTGAATGGAATGATGCTAGGTGTGGAAGCAGGAGACATATGAGCCAAAGGCTCTGTATTCTTAATAGTATCAATGTAATCCCTAAAAACATGAGGCGGGACTCCCTCAAGTATTTCCAATTCATGCTACATAAGTTTGTTGGCCAACTCCAAGGGGTCTTTAATCTTTTGTAGCATGTTCTCATGCATTTTCCTTCTAAAAAGCTTCCGTTTATAAGCCTGCATTGCTTTCTCAAATTTTATTCGCTTCACTCTAGCCTCTTCTCTGCCAATGTTCTTAGTGAGGTCATCTGGTAGGTAAGATTTATGCTCTCCAGCCTTCAGCTTTTGTGATGACCGGGCTATCCTTATGTATCCTTCAGGATTGAAATTGGGCCTTGGATCCCCCATAGCCATGCCATAATAATCCAATTTTGTCTACAACAGGCCATAACTCTTTGAACTTTTCACAATAAAATATGAAAATACTAACAAACCAGGTACAATTGATTGTTTCCCATGGCTTGTCAGATGTTTTGTACTCACTATTGCCAGTTGCCTCACAATTTCCAGACAAGCCACTCTATTAGGGACTGTAAGTGGTAGTAAGTATGGTCTCCCTTCGAACCCGTATACCCTGACTTGTGTGCAGTCTAAAAAACAATACCAATCTTCCCAATTGTGTTCAATTGAGGAATCTTTAGTGAAATCTTTTGGTCTTAGGAATCTTTGAACCTCTGGTGCAAGGGCATGATCGCACGAGCATCCCAATAGTCTATATAATGGCTTGACAAAGAACTCCTCAAAATGCCAATATTGATTATTCACATACCTCTCATCCCAACATTGTCATATGTCCTGACACATAACTCTTCTAGCCATAACCCTTCATCTTGGCCCACATACAATAGCATATGCATAAGTAAGGAATAATGCTTGAAATGAATATTGATGACATCCCCCTTTAATTTTTCTAACCCATGATTCAAAACCTCAACCAAATAAGCAAAAAAATCAAAGAAGCGGGGGTCCTTAAACTGCAAATCGACACAAATGTCCATGGCTGCAATATCCATCAAAGGATGGGCTTTTATCCCTAGCACTTGGGCAGCACAGTAATAGGTATACTTGAAATATGGATGGAAAGAGTTGACATCATAGGGAGCTTTGTCATCCTGACCTAGTGGCACTAAGGACCCTACATTCCTAGGTCTGTGTATAGGGAGTCTCCACATTTTGTAAATGTGCTCTAGGTTAAAATATTCACTTGTTAACATCTTAAGGTCAATCAATTCTTCAAATCCCCAATCCAACTTGAACACGGTGTCAATAACCTCCTTTCTAATTGCAAGAATTAGCTCACCCATGTAGTTATAAATGGTCCTAGTTTTAGGGCCATAATTGTTTGCCAATGCCTTCATGAGCTCCGCATTCATGAATACATTAGCCATAGCTAACCTTCCTAAGTTCAATCGCCATAAATTGTTGATAGGTTGAGGGGCAACTCTTCTATTGTACCCATCTATGAATAATTCAAACCCTCTCAATTCTGTCCATATGTCTCCAAGATCCTCAAACCGGTCCTCCAGGCCTTCCTCATCAGCTCTAACCTTCTTGGACCTCAAACTGGATGATGGGAATTGGTCAATCTGGTCCTAGGCCAAAGAACACCCTTCCCTTTTCTATCTTTTAGGTTTTTCTTCTTCATCGATAGGTTCTTTTCCCTTTCTGGTCTTATTAGTTTTAGATGATGATTCCATTTGAATTTTAAAAAATAGGTCTGTGTGCAAACAACTTACTTGGAATTATTGAGCTTTATCTATGAATTTGCCCAATTCCTACTTTTAGTTTGTCGCCTATGAATTCCTTAATGTTGTGCCCTTTGATGTTGATCCACTACTTATGGCATATTTAATTAGTTAGTAATGGCTGTTTTGGACAATGGTCACTCAAGCACACGTTCGAATTTAATGGCGATGTGACCTTTCATGGGATTTGTTTCTGATTTTCACAGCAATCAATAATCATTTCGATGAGGTTATGTCTTTTGATCATTTGTTTCTTTAATCCATCGATCTCTTTGTTTCTATCGACAATACTTTTGTTTCGAATATTACTTTGATCAAGTATTTCTTGCCTTCATCGAAATACTATATTCGGTAAGTATGGCTGTCTCCTCATCGAAAAATATCTGATATCCATCAGGTCTTATGTCGAAGAAACCTTGGGCTTCGGTTTCCTCCTTTATTTTTCCATCAAAATACTTCTTTCATCGATATCACTATGCCCCGTAGATGAATGAGTCTATTATCTCACTGAAGCTTTTCTTTATTTTCCCTTATCATTCTTCACAGATAAAATTACATTGGCAAAACCATGCATATCGAGAACATGCCTTTTAACCTCCTCAAAACCTATATCCTCATTGATATCTTTTATCGATGTAGCTTCCTTTTGTCTAATTGATATTATTCTTTCGATGAAAATGCTCCTTTCGGTGGGTCCTTTTTATGTTGCATCGATAATATTATTTCCTTTAGAACTTTTCCTGTCGATGAAGACCCTCTCTGCTTTCTTCGATATCTTTTGTTGATGAAGTTATTATCTTTAGTGAGTCCTTTCTGGAATTCATTAATGTTTCCTTCCTTCGATGCCTCTTTTGTATCGATGAGACATCACTGGGTCTCATCGATACCTTTTATCGATGTAGCTTCCTTTTGTCTGATCGATATTATTCTTTCGATGAAAATGCTCCTTTTAGTGGGTCCTTTTTATGTTTCACCGATAGTATTATTTCCTCATGAACTTTTCCCTTCAATGAAGACCTTCTCTGATTTCTTCGATATCTTTTGTCGATGAAGTTATTATCTTCGGTGAGTCCTTTCTACAATTCATCAACATTTCCTTCCTTTGATGACTCTTTTATATCAATGAGACATCGTTGGGTCTCATCAATATCTTTTTATTGATGTAGCTTCCTTTTGTCTTATCGATATTATTCTTTCGATGAAAACACATAATCAGTGATAATAATTATCTTCAGTGATAATAATTATTCTTTTTGATAGAAATTATCATCGTTGGAATTACGACGCATACCAAGCTTTCGACTGACAACTTCTTTGACCGTCGACAGAGTCCATTGGTTGTCAAATTTTTGACGAGCATGGCATCGTCGACCAATCTGACGCCAAGTTTTTGACAGTCGATTTCGTCGACACTCCGACGAAAATTCATCACAAATCCAACAAATTATTGTCGAAAATCAGCTCTGAATGTACTAGTGGCTATACATGATAAACTCTTTAGTATAATCTGGGCATACCAAGACTGGAGTGTTTTCCATGGCCTCCTTAATCTGATGGAAAGCTTTCTTCCCTTTAGGAGTCCACTTCAAAACAAAATTACCTTTCATCATATTAACTATGTGATGAGTCTATTCAACAAAGTCTGGAATAAATCTCTGCAAGAAATTTACTTTGCTGAAGAAAGAATGAACAACAGTCTTACTTGTGGGTAAGGATAGGTCACAAATAGATTTAACTCATTTAGCATCATTTTTTATACCTTCTTTTGAAACAATATGCCCAAGCAACTTACCTTCAGTGACCCCAAAAACAAATTTCTTGGGATTGAGAGAAATTCCATGCTGAGGACATTTTTCTAAGACTTGTTGTAGATGAAAGAAATGATCTTGATGTTTCTTAGAATAAATAGTCAAATCATCCAAATGGACCACAATGAACTTACCAAGAAAACTTCGGAAGGCTAAGTCCATTGCATGCTGGAAAGTTTCTCCTACATTTATTAATCCGAAAGGCATCCTACGATATGTAAAGGTACCCCAAGGTGTAGTAAACGTGGTCTTATGTTGATCTTGTTCCAAAACTTCTACTTGGTTATAACCTGAAAATCCATCCAACATGGACATCATCTCTGCTCTAGTAATATCTTGTAGGATATGATCCATGACAAGTAAAGGATAATAATCTTTCAAGGATGCCTGATTGAGATTTTAGAAATCAACACATATTTGAATCTTACCATTCTTTTTGCACATAGGTACTATATTGGCTATCTAGGATGAATGATGAATGGGAAAAATTATCTTTGCTTTTAACATCTTCTAAACTTCAGCGAAGATGGTATCTGATATCTTTGGATTATATTGCCTTTTCTTCTATCGGAAAGACATGATTCTTGACTTCAATGGGATGTCGTGATGAAGTTCTTTTGGGCAAAAGGACTTCAAGTCTTTGTAGGAATAGGCCAAGACATCAACATATTGTTGCAGCAATGCAACAAATTTTTGCCTTTCTTCATGTGAGCAACACTTTCTGATATTGATCAGCTTTGGGTTGAGTTCAGTGCCAATATTTACCTGCTCATACTCCATTGAGCCTGTAGCTGATTTTTGTTTCTTTTTGACATAGCGGTCATGTTTGTCAAACAAATTTTCTAAAGAAACTAGACCCTTAGGGATCTTGTTTCCTTTTAACTGCAAAAGTTTCTCTCCCGTTTCTATACCAATGCTTTCAATTGTATCTTTTGAAGGAAAGTGACTACCTTCAAAATATAGATCATCAAAATTGTCAGTGGTTTGCAAAAATATTATCACATAACGATCATCATTAAACACTTGCCATTGATCAGAGTTGTCAGGAACACTAGGCCAAAAAACTAACTCAACAACATAAGTTGATCGTGAAAAATCTTTGTGAGGAACCAAAGAAGTTGTAGATATGGCTAATGAATCCTCCCTATCATTAAATTCATGAGAGACAATGGATATATCAAAGGAATTGAATGCCTCAATCAAATCCCAAACTTGGTTATGATAATGTTGTAGCCTATTGCTCCTAGTTTGATATATGTTTCAGACCTGACACACAATTAACTCCGCATCTCCTTGAGCATGCAAGTTCTTGATTCCCTTCTTCTGAGAAACATTTATTCCTAGAAGAAGTGATTCATACTCAATAGTATTATTTGTGTTATCAAATTGTAATTTGAAAGAGAAAGGGAAAAGACTACCCTCAGGAGAAACCAAAACAATACCGGCTCCTGATCCAGTAGAAGAACAACTGCCATCAAATTCTAGCATCTAAACATCATTTGGATCACCCATGTTAGAAGTATCAAAATTAAGAGTATCTTATTGTGAAGACAAAGATTCCATAGACTTCATGACAATACTTTCACAATCACTAGAAACCTCTTTATGGGAAGAGACAACTTCAATCTCAGGATCAATTTCTACCTCATCATCAGCATGCAAGAAATAGTTACCCATTCCTAACAATTCAAAAAGGATTTGAGCTTGTTGATCATCTGATTTAACAACAATAAACTTTCATTCTTTCTCAGGATACAACTTCTTAATCTCTCCCTTGATACGAATGTGTGCCTCAGTCATATCCATGCTTAACTCTCCTCCCACATCTCTACAAAAGTTTCTTCCCAACAATAGGACATAAAAAGCCAGTACATCTACTACCTATACTGCCATCTTAATCTTCTTTACTGGGAATGCAACAAACACAAATTGGGCATCCTTGATCTAGCCTATCAAAGGAACTTGCTTGTTGTCCATAGAGAAACATCTTCCAAATGTTTTGGTGAGAGCCAAACCAAGAGCATTAGCAACTTTTGCTGGCATAACATTATCAGATGCCCCAGAGTTGATCACACAATTACTAAGCTTAAAACCATTAATCAAAAAAGATATGTAGAACGACTCTATCTTTTCTATAGGGGAAGGGGAAATCACTAAGTTATTCTGAAGTGAATTAGAATTGGAAAGGCTCTTTGGGGTATCATCTTTTTCTTTAACAAATTTGACCAAATGGTCAAATTGATCTAGGTTAGACCTCAAAAACTCTACCTCAAACATTTGTATTTTGGTTTTCCTAGCATGATCTAGAATATCAAATGACTGAAAATAATTCATTAAAGATGAATTTGAGTTCTTATTTTGAGAACTTAAAACATGAGGAGCACTAGTCTATGGTGTAGGTATAGAAGAACTGACAGGTGCAGAAAAATTAATAGCAGTCAAATGAGTACTTACACTTTTATCTTTTGCAACATCCTTCAAGATAGAGTTGTCTTTTGGGGGATTTGGTATAGGAGTCCCATGCTTAGCAATAGCAATTGGCGAATGTTGAGAATCCTTGATTTGAAAAGAATCATCATTTTTCACATTGGCAAGTGGCTGAGCCGCTTGTGCTTGTGAACGAGTGAATACTGCAAAGACATCTCCTTCATGTGTATCTGACACGTCATCTTCTTAATATTGCATAAACCTGATATTCAAGTCGCCAGCCAATTCTGCATCATCTTCTTGATGCAAATTAGCATCTTCATCACTGAAAGGGAGAAGATCATTTTGTTTAGCTTCATAATATCCTGTAGCTGAATTTTGGGGTGGTGCTTCCAATGCAAGCCATTCTGGAGCAGGAGGTAATTTGTTCTGATTACGCATGGCATAACTGGAAGCATTATTTGGATAAGTCCTTCTCGAGATGTCACAATAAGAAGTATTTCCTTGTGAGGAAATCTGCTTCTTAAGTGATAACAACTCATTTGCTAGCTTGTGTATCATGGGATCAGCAAAACTAGTTGAAGAGAAGGACGCATCGACAACTTGATTACTCCTAACCTTGTTAGGATCTCTTCTTATCTTACCTACATGGATAAGATCATCTTCAACCGATATAACCATTTGTTGACCAGTAGACAAATTAGTAAGATTGTTCCCTTGCAAAAGAAAACTCACCTTTGGCAATTGAGTGTTGATGAAAAAGCATTTCATATTTCCAGCACTGGGTCATGAAGCAACTGGGATATGGTTATGAAGCTTATTAAATTTTGCTACAAACTCATGCATGGGTTCCTGAGGCTCTTTCTCAACTGGGTTAATTGCACCAATAAAGCATGATCATCTTCGGTAGATTTGAATCTCGCCTCAAACAATGTTCTGAGAATCGCCCAACTTGTAATACGAGCATTGGGAAGATGATAGAACCAATCAACAACACCTCCATGCAAAGTCTCGATGAACAGTCTCATGGATACATCTTCATGCTCAACCCCCAAAACTCCACATGCAATATAGAAGGTAGCAATGTGCTCATCTGGATGTTGAGATCCATCTTCCAAAAACTTGGGAAAAAATTTCCGCGTACCTTTGGGAAGTTCGTGTAGAGGTGCGGTTAAGCTAAAAGACCAAAAGCAGTGCCCCAAGGGCTAGTAGCGGCCATCCTTAATGGATTATATGGTGGTATTACAAAGTTATTTGCAAGTGGAACAACTGAGACTTGCAAACTTGATGCCTCACTTGGTATAGGAGCTCGCCATGTAGATGGAGGAAAACTTCATGTCCGCTACAAAGGAGAAAGTGTCCGTGGAGGTTTCACAAAGGGAAAATTAAATTGCTGCAATAACACAAATGTAGGATCAACAATTCCTGCTAATCACTTCCCATGAGTGTAACTGCAATCAGCCAGATAAGAATATAGAGATAAGCAACAATATGGAAATTACAATGAAAGCGCACTGCAACCAAAAAGACAAACCGATTGCACGTCGCTCCCCAGTAGAGTTGCCAAAAAATTGTTGGGTGAATTTTTTTTTTTACCAACGTACCATTGGCAAAATATATGATTCACACACAGCTATGTTGAGAAATTAATCTCTCCTCTCATCAAGGGGAGGTTCCCTTTGAAATTTCTTCTCTAATTAACAAGAAATCAAAATCTATGGGTTGGTGTTGGGCATATAACTCTCTTTTTTTAGAGTCTATGTATTCTCCCTCAACCTTGTTACAATTTCTCTATCTCTTTAGATACTTAAAGAAAACAACAATGAATCTAACAAACTACACTAAAACTTACTATCAAGTAGCACAAAGTCTTCCTTGAATGTAACACTAACTCAAACCGATTATTACGAATAATTAGAAACTTAACTTGCAGCTGAAAGTCTTCAAGTACAAATTCCTAATCCTTTAAACTACAAGTAATTTCAGTAATACAAAGCCTACCTCTAATCACTCAATTACCAGAAGATTTCTGAAATATGCTAGGAGCACACAATCTACTTGCACAATTCAAGAGCTCTTTTACCCACATAACAATATCTCCAATATCAAAGAAGTAAAGAACATATATAAGTAATGAACATAAGAACATTAACTCATATAAACAATTTTCTTGACACAACACAAATTTTGAGAGCAAACAAAATTGTTTTCTTTATTTGCTTGATAGAATCTTCACAACAAAAGCTCAAAGTCTTAGTTGAGGCAAAAATTCTGCAAAGTTTTGCTTAGCATGAAAATGACAAATATTTACAAATGAGGTCCTCCTTAAATAGGAAAAGAATGGAGAAAAATGTGGGCACAGTTGACTAATTCAACTGCACAGTCCCACTTTAGTACAACTACAACATAAAGAAAACATGTAGCTACAAGAAAACTAAAAACATCTAATGATGTAACTACATAAAAAGAAAGTGTCAAAAAGGGGACACTTTATTCATCTTTCTCCTCCTCATTGGATTTATGAAAATCTTTGAACTTAGCAAGGATGACTTTAATCTCTACTTCATCTGACATTTGAGATAGAACTTGTGATTACTCGAACGTGGGAAATTGCATCTTCAATCTTTACCTGTTTCTTCTTCCTGTCCTTCAGCATGGATGCAAGGACTTCAAAACTAACCTAGATCTCCAATAGTTTATCAAATGCATCAAGTGAGAAATCATGTCCCGTGCAATGATCTATTAAGGTAAGGAATTCCTGCATGATAGCTTCATCAGTAATGAGATTTTGATTGCCATCATTTAAATAACAAGGAAGATTGACAACTTTGGCAAAAATGAGATCAATCTCATCATCACCTTCTTTCTTCTCTCGGTCCAGCTCCATAATCATCAACCTTATTGTCTCTTGTTTATGAGGCAATAACGACAAAATATGGATGTACTTTTCCCTTGTAGGAATTACCTTATTTTCAACAAGGACATCTATTCTGAAGTCCTCCATTTTGCCCCAAAAGCTAGTACTTTTCTCAACTTCCTCAATCTCCTACGATAATGAAGTTTTGAGTCCTTGCATCTGACTCTGGATTACTTCAAAATCCACCAATAGTCCAACTGTTGAACTTAGAAGATGAGAGCCTTCTAACCTTAGCCGTGAAATCCACTCATCCATCACACTCGGTCTTTACCTCCTACCTGTTCAATCATTTTTGGAGCTTCGGTGTCCATTGAGGATCCTATGGGCTCAATTTCTTGAGAAGATTGTGTGACCTTGAGAAGAAATTTGGTCAGTTGTTCACATTTCTGCTTCAATTCATTCTTTTCATCCCTCTCCTGATCAAATCTTCTCAACAAAGAATCAAAAGTTGTCTGAGAATCCAATTTGACACTCTCATGTGTTTCCACCCCGAGCTCTATGGTTTGCATGGTATAATCTTCATGCCATATGTTATCTTTGTCTTTGTCTGATGATGGCACCATGACCTCAGCATACTTTCTCTTAGAAGTTGGGTCCACCAAGACTCGAGATACAGTCTTTGGCTTCTTTGTTCCCTTAGGCTTTAGAGGAACCAACTGCTTGAAATCAAACTCATCTGGAGAGATCACTTGTTTTTCCTCTTCGGGGCCACTACTTCCATCCAAGGTGGTAATTCTGGATTGGCTGATGGAATAGTAACTCCTTGCTAATTTTCAGTTAAAGTTTCATGAGAAGGCTGACTGGAGCTTGGAGCTGTTATGAGTGTTGTTGATGGCACCGATGTTGATGTATCTAATGGAACATTTGTTGATGTTGCAACATTTGTTGTGTTAGGATTCCCAAAGATACTGAGTGGGGGGGTGAATCAGTATCCAACCGGTTATAGAATTTACTTGATTTAAAACATGTAAAACATATCAATACAGTATATCGGTAAACCAAAAATAATGCAGCAAACAAAGATAACAACAACCACATGAAAAGCACACCATAACACAGTAGTTTAACGAGGAAACCTAGTTTGGGAAAAACCTTGGTGGGATTTGTGATCCATAATATTCGCTTACTGGCCAATAAGTGAATATTACTCTTACAATAGGGGCCTGCACATGTAGGAAGGCCAAGTGCCTAGAGCTCACTGCTCAAATAAGAAGTCACACTAACTTACAAAATGGATTATACAAATCCAATGTCTTATACTGCTTCAAATTAGCATCTGCTATGGCAAATCGAGTACCAGTTTTAGCTCTGCTTCATACATAACCCTTAACCTAGAATTCACATATTAGGTCTACCTTATTTCACCTATCTACTTCCTTAAAAAATGTTCTATAATGATCTCATACATACATGAGTCATTTTACAATTTGCCAAGTCGGTTTACAATGATTTTACAATTAATTACAAAATATATTATAAACAAAATTCCTGTCAGCCTGGGTGCCAGTATACTTCCTTTCATTGCCCGTGTTTAGTGTGTCAGTGTAGAGTCTATTGTTGTTGGTGCCGGTAAATTGTCTTTCCCGTATCATATGATTGCAAGGTTGCCATCAATGACAAAACCTTCAATCACCTACAATATCTCATTGGAGTGTGCATTTGCCAACAATCTCCCCCTTTGGCATTGATGGCAACACTCATGAGAAAAATCCAAAAAGTGTCATCCAAAACGAATCTGCCTTAATTGTCTTACCAAAAAAAATTGTGTACCAAAAAATATGTTCTCCTCATGAGCTAATGAGCCATTTGCTGATTATTTTTCTCATTACCACTACTCCCCTTTTGGCATCAATGGCAAAGGTTGTCAAAGTGTCAATTGAGTGTGGTTTCTAGCTTCATCCTTGTAACTGGTTGGTTACAATCTAAAAAATGTCTGCCAATACCATATTCAAGCTCTTAGTGAACTGTTCACTATCCTTTAATGTGGCCTCTATCCTCTGAATTGTACTAGTGAGGTGTTGCATTTATTTTTTTGGTGTTTTCTTTCCTTGAACTAGAGCCTCAGATATCTCTTTTCTCAAGGAGGTGAGGTAGTCCAATCTTGGACTAAGTTTCCATTTTAGATCTTTTGCCTTTCCTTTTATTCTTTCCTTCTCTCTTTCCATTTCTAGAAGTTCCTCCTCAAAACCTGTTGCTTTATGCTCAAAAACTAATAATGGTTCAGATAAATTAATGAAGTTGTCAACTAATTTATTTATTTCTTCTTGTACCTTGTTGATCTTCTTGTCTATATCTACTATCAAAAGGTTTGTTTTGCAAGTATCTCTGTACAAAGTTTTAAACTCTTTTAGTGTATTACATAGTGCCGATAAAAGAGTGTCAAATTGTCTCATGCACTTCTTTATTTCCTCTTCAAAGAATTTGTGTTTTTCTTTCTCTAGTTTCTCTTTGAATGCTTCCTCATTTATTTGTTCAACTATCACAATGTTGTCAGTAATATACTTAGACAATGTGTCAAGTTGATTCAAAGAATCTTTATTATCCACATTACATTTGGGTGCTATCATTTTCAAAATTGGGATTGTATCATTGATAGCTTTGTATGCTTGTGAGCTACACACTATTATTTTCCTGATAGAATCCAAAAGAACTCCTGTCACATTTGTTGGTCTAATTTCTGTAATGGAAGAGCCAACAATCTATATTCTGCCAGTGTGAGTAATTTCTTTGCTTGTAGTGACCTTTGGTAGGTCAGTTTGTGTTTGCATTTCTCTAAGCAAAGGTTTGGGTTTCTCAGCTGTTGTTGGTGGCATTATCTCTGTATGAACCTATTCTTGTGAGGGAGCCTGTTGCTCTGCCTGTTTCTCAGTGTTGTCCACTACCAGTTTTTCTTTTGTGCTACCTATTGTCGGTGGCCCAGTTGCCACATCTGTTTTCCTTGTTGATTCATTATCTACCACAATATTGACTTTCTGAGTGTCAATTTTCATTGTATATAACACCTTAGAATCAGGATTTATGTCCTTGTGGTATGTCCATACTCTCACTAGTCGGTTGATTGTCAATAGTAACTACCGATGGAGTATCTAGAGGTGGTGGGGATAAGTTGTCTATTATTTTTATGCTGGTTGGTCCACCAACCATTCCTTTTCCCTTATCCTTTTGATATACCTTGATGGGTTTAGGGCTTTGATACTCTTCCTGCTTTTCCTTCTCTACAAGGAATATGTCCCATGCATTAGCTGTTTCTTCTGTTACCTCATTCACTCTACCTACCATCAGTGCTACATGCCAGTGAGTAGTTGAAAATACTGACCAATTAGCCTCAGAGATCAATTGATCTATCTCTTCAAGTGAGTTGACAGGATGTACAACAAGTATTTTTTCAATTTTTATTTTCTTATCAAGCTCAACAATAGCTTGTCTTCTAGCTTCTAGTATTTTGAATAGTTCTGTTGGTATTTCATCAACAACTTGCATCAAAAATTTCTTGTAGATATCTAAGTGTAGGATTACACTATTTTCTACTTTCTCCTTGTCATCAACCGATAATATGTCATATAATTTGTTAATGTTTTTCAACTTTCCATCCTCTGTTATTTCATTGAGAAGTTTGTCAATGGGAGCAATGGTTCATTGAGACTTTTTCTTAGGGGTCATCTTCTTCTTTGGAGTTAATTTCTTACCTGGGGGCCTTACTACCTGTTGTTTCTGTCTTGTTGTTCTAGGAGAAGGTGAAGATACCAATGAATATTTCCTTTTTCTCACAACTCTTTTGAATGCAGCTGGTATGTCACTTTTTGAAGAAATTCCAACTGGTGAAAGGTGAGTTTCCAGTTGAAGTGCTTCTAACTCATCTTTAGTAATACCAGTTCATTTAAGTACATCTTCCTTAATAGCTTTTGCTTGCTTGGATCCATTTCTAGCTATTGCCTCAACCTTTTTAACATTTTTCTTAGATTGAATTTGTTTTTCAATAGTCTCAGCACTGCCAAATACCTCTTGTTTAGGTTCCTTAGGTGCTTCTAGGAGGGCTTTTGCATATGTTTCTATTATGTGGTCATCAATTTCATACCCCATTTCAGTAACCCAATGGTTCTTGGATAACTGCCTCCATCCAAATTTCATCCTTCTTTATTACAAAACAGATTTCATCCTTATACTTGTCCACAGTTGCTTGTGACAATCTAACTCTGGTCTTCATTCGGGCATTCAATGCCTGAAAATACTCATTTATGTTCTTTTCTCTATTCTCTCCCATGTTGTTCAATAAATCTAACAATTGTTTGCCTACCGGTATATCAAAACCAAAATTTCTAATACCAATACCGAGTACTTGTTTGGTTATGTGCAGCATTAGACAAACAAGTACGTTTCCAAATCTAAATGTTCCCTTTTTGTCTTTCTTTATCTTTCCCAAATTGTCAATCAGTTCATCTTTAAGCCATTCGCACACATCTTTTCTTACATTATCATTAATCATATCATAGGCACTTTTAATGCATAGGCTAGAGATTGAGTTTAACCTATTTGCATGTGTAGTTTTGTAGCCTAAGATCATACTGATGAATTTGACATTGATATCTGTTACATCATTTACCCTTAAAGATCTTTTATTAGATGTTGCACCGGTTAGGTTTATCACTAAGTCATTTGAGATCTTTGTCTTATCAGGTCTGTTATCGGTGGAGGGTAACCTTGTCACAACCTTTACTGCTTCTTTTGTGATTTTGTGAACTGGGTCCAACTAGAAGAATGCACCATGTACCCTGCTTAGTACTATCCTTATAACATCCTTGGGAAAATTTAGGATACTGAGAATTTTAGTGAGACCTAGGGTTTCAACTATCTTGTGTTCAGGTTTGATATTTCTAGATTCATCACAAATTATAGATTTATACATATTCTTAATTTCCTCATCACCTAATTCCTCTATATGACAATGTATAAACATTCTAGGGTCTTCAACAAAAACTACTCCCTTAGGAATTTTAGAAAATGCACCAATGTTATCATCTTTCTTGGCAATTTCAGGAACTAACTGGAATACGGGTCTAGGGCATTTAATAACTTCGACAACAGTAGGGTTCACAATGAACTCAGGAGAAGATGAAGAAGCCATGGCTATAAATACCTTTATCTGCCTTAAGGAATGATTGCTTGATGAATTGCTTCACTTTTTTGCTTGGAAAACCTTCGCTCGAGAATTTTTGTGCTCTCAATGATTTGAATGCTTGGTGAAATGAAAATGGAGCCAACCACATTTAATTCTTGCTGGTTAAGTAATGACTTAACTTATCTACCGATATAGAAGTAATTTCAACTTCTCACCATCAACCGAGGGAATAATAGCATGTTTCACATTTGGTTGCTAAACCCTCAAAGGAATTTTCTTTAGTTAGATGAAGAGTCTCCTACTGGTGGAGTATTACTCTGTTCTTTCGATGGAGGAGTATTCCTATCAACCTTTAGATCTGACTTTCTGATCCATTGTTTTGAGAATTCTTGCTTTACCTCTTCAATATTTTCTTTACCTTTCAAACTAGCACCATTATTACTTGCCGATGATGCCTTACTTCTGTAGTATTTTGCAATATGTCCAATCTTGGTGCAAGCATAGCAGGTCACATTGTTTTTCTGAATAGCTTTCCCATATCCTATGCCAGTGTGTGTTCTGCATTGATTAGATAAGTGTCCAAATCTTCCACAAACATAACATCTTACATTCATTCTGCAATTCTCTAAATTATGACCAACTTTGTTGCATTTAGAACATTGACCGGTGGGTGTATTGGTGTTCTGATAATTTCTAGATCTACATTGATTTTCTCTATGACCATACTTGTTAAAGTTAAAGCATTTTCCATTAAATTTATAAGCAATAGGTTGTCTTACTGGTTTGCTATGATCATGTGTGTTTGTAGTACCGAAGCTTTCACCACCTTCAAAGCCAAGGCCATTAGTGTCACCATTTGGTTTCTGATTCTTTAGCATGTCACCAAGTTCTTCTGAGCTTTTCTTGAATTTCTCCTTGTGCTGATTTGTAGTAGCCAGTTCTCTTTCCAAGATTTCTTTTTGTCTCAAAAGTTCATTTGAGTCATTGTGTGTGCATCAGATTTGTCTTCAACATATCATTTTCATACCTAAGTCTTGTGTTTTCATTTGTAGCATCATTCAGTCTTCTAGTCAGATCTTCTTCATTTTTCTTCCTATCTTCAATTTCTTTGCAAAATCTCATAGTCATATCCTGCATCTCATTCTTTGTTGCCATGTTTTCTTGTTTCAGCTTATTCATCAGATCACTAAGTGTTTCCTTTTCATCATTCTCATTTTGCATCTTTTCACGAAGTTCTCTTCTCTTGTTTCTTGCAATGGTAAGATTTTCTTGAAGTGCTTGAATAATATCCTATGTAGCCTTTACATCATCTTCATGTTTGATATTTTTCAACTTTTCTGTATCATAGTCTGAGAGAGTTGCTTCTAATTGCTTCATCAAGTTTTCCATCTCTACCGGTGTCAAGATCTTCCTCAAGCTGTTAGGCTTCTGAAAATAGAGGTTCAGGCTCTGATATCAATTGTTTGGATTCCCAAAGATATTGAGAGGGGGGGGGGGTGAATCAGTATCTAACCGGTTATAGAATTTAATTGATTTAAAACATGTAAAACATATCAATACAATATACCAGTAAACCATAAATAATGTAGCAAACAAAGATAACAACAACCACATGAAAAGAACACCATAACACAATAGTAACAAGGAAACCCAATGTGGGAAAAACGTCGGTGGGATTTGTGACCCACAATATTCACTTACTGGCCAATAAGTGAATATTACTCTTACAATAGGGGCCTACACATGCATGAAGGCCAAGTGCCTAGAGCTCACTGCTCAAATAAGAAGTCACACTGACTTACA
Source organism: Cryptomeria japonica (assembly GCF_030272615.1). Taxonomy (NCBI): domain Eukaryota; kingdom Viridiplantae; phylum Streptophyta; class Pinopsida; order Cupressales; family Cupressaceae; genus Cryptomeria; species Cryptomeria japonica. The sequence continues at coordinate 260,928,536 of NC_081407.1, read as the reverse complement.
AAATGGATTATACAAATCCAATGTCTTGTACTGCTTCAAATTAGCATATGCTATGCCAGATCCAGTACCAGTTTTAGCTCTACTTCATACATAACCCTTAACCTATAATTCACATATTAGGTTTGCCTTATTTCACCTATCTACTTACAAAATGTTCTATAATGATCTCATACATATATAAGTCATTTTACAATTTGCCAAGTTGGCTTACAATGATTTTATAATTAATTACAAAATATATTATAAACAAAATTCTTGTCGGCCTGGGTGCTGGTATACTTCCTTTCACTGTCGGTGTTCTGTGTGCCATTGTAGAGTCTATTGTTGTTGGTGCCAGTAAATTGTCTTGTCGGTATCATATGATTGCAAGGTTGCCATCAATGACAAAATCTTCAATCACCTACAATATCTCATTGGAGTGTGCATTTGCCAACATGTTGTTGCTAAGACCTCTTCAGTTAAAGATGGGAGAGTTAAAGGTGGCATGGATGCAACTTCAGTACTTACTAATGGTGGAATTTATGTTGTGACTATAGTAACAGGTAAGTCCACTAAAACCTAGTTTGTAAATACCTCTTCCAAGGCTTCATTAAAATCCATCATTGTAGATTCACTGGTAGATGAGGGAATATCATCCAAATTGGAGAAGTTGGTTAATGTGAAGAATAGTTGAGCAACTTCTGACTATGACATGCCCATACCTAGATCTCCATCTTGAAAAACTTCATCCCCTTGATCAGAGTCAAAATCAATAGAGTTGACAATTACCTGCGAAGTGGTCGGGGCATCAACTCCAGCTGGATGTGATTCTTTTTCAGCCTTTGCTTCCTCTTCTAGAGGAATTTCACCCTCTTCAATTCCCTTCTCTTTTTCAACTTCACTGGTAGGCGGTTGTTCTGGCTCTTTTGCCACTACTTCCTGTACTGTGGATGATGATTCACCCTTCTTGGACCCTTTAACCATAAATTTAATTTTGGGCCCTTTCCCCTTTGATTGTACCATAGGAGCTAAAGATAGTGCTTGTGGGTTTGCCCTGGTCTTTGTTCTTGTCTCAGTTGTAGCCATCTTGCCGACTGGTCCATCACTATTATCATCATCTCTTGAACTAGCAGGAAGTTGTTTCATCCTAAGATTCTTCTTTATCAACCATGTATTGGTGTTTTCTAGGATGGGAGCAATCCTTTGAATGATAGATTTGCTTTCTTTCTTTAGCCATTGCATGGGAGGAAGTGGAGAATCAACAATCTTCTTCTCATAATAGACAGGGTCTATTATGTCATCCATGTCTTCCATGGTCATTAGGATTTTTGCCAAATCCATTTTTTCAATTTTGTAGCATTGTAAATTGTACGCACTTGCTAGGGTGGTACAATTTCACACCTAGTTTAGCACCCACCTTGGTGCATGTTGCATTTTGCATTGCATTTCCCCTTTAGCACTTAATTAATTAAATTAATTAGGTCTAAGGTTCTATTTTATCATCTCCCATATCATAAAGTTGGGCCCTTTTCATTAAAGTGTGCCCCTTTCATTTTATTCCTCCAATACATCATTTAATCAAAAACCCTAATTAGGTCCTATTTTGAACTTGGGGGCTTGATTTCGGGAGTCAAAACATCTCAAAATCACCTGTAACTTCGGGATTCTCTCTAAAATCATCATATCCGACGACCCTGAAAATTTGGTGAAAAGTTGCCGAGACCATGGCGCCCGGAGTGCACATGGTCCCGGACATTTTTCCCAAAATTTTAGGAGCGCGATCCAATCATAAAATAAAGCTTAACCCCAAGAAATTGGTGGGAGATTCAATCTCTAGGTCGGCCAAAAGTTGAAATTAAGACCTAGGGTTTCATATATAAGAGCTCTCTTTCTTCATTTGAAAGGATCCAGAATTTTGGTTTCAAGGACCTTCTATGCAGCAAAAGAGCAGATCTTTGAAGACTTCAACAACATTCAACATCCATCCATCAAGCATCTATCAATTTCATTCATCCATTTAGGGCTTTGAAGGCATTGAAGAACAATAAGGGATCACCGACTGAAGATTGGCTTGTACCCCTCCCATGGGGTTGGGTATGATTTCATGTTGTTTTCATGTCTTTGCATAAGCTTCATTATATCATTTGTATTCATGCTTTAGATCACTTTGCATCTTGATTTGGAGTATTTACATTATCATGTACAAGCAATTAGGGTTTACTTTCTAGGTTGCTCTAGTTTGCTTACTTGCATTTTAGGATCTTGCACACACACAAGGTCTGCACACACTACTTTTACAATACAACTTGGCTATTCATGGAGGTGGAAATCACCAAAGTGGGGGTTTGACTAAGGCAAAACCCTATATAGCCACCCACCATACCTTTTCAGATATAAGTGCAGGTTTTGAGATTCGGATAACGCCGCAAGTTGCAGATCTAACGGAAGTGGACCGAGACAGAACAACACACCAAATTTTAGAGCAAAAGACCAGGATAGGGATGTGGGGCACCCTGGTCTTGCTAGGACAGGGGCGCTGGGTTCCCTAGTCCCTGGGACAGGGGTGTTGGGCGCCCTGGTCCTTCTGTCAGACAACAAGTTTCAGACAACTTTTTAGGTTACCAAACAACAGTCTCAGGAGCAATTTAAGGAGCAGAATTAGGACAGTGGTGCCTGCGCCCCCATCCTAAACATTTCCACTCAGATTTTAACCCCAGGTACACATCTGCATTCCCCTTTTATCTTTGTGTTTATAGCTTTTCATCACTTAATCTCAATCTTGCAATCTTGTTACTAGTTCATACTTGCACTCTAGGGCTAGTAGTTGAGCTTGCATCATTTTATCTATCATTTGCAACAAAGGAATAGAAATCCTAATAGGTAGACCATGGCTCTCTCTTCTACAAAAAGAAGTAGCCAATTGTGTGATACCTCTAGGCTCTTTCGTATTCCACAAGTGTGTGATTGAAAGTGAGATTAGGGCATGTTTGCTTAGTGTTACTTTTTCCCTTACACATTTTGGTGAACCCGACGTGAATCTTATTATTGCTTTCTCTTGCATTACGTTTGTTAGATCTAAATCTAGATTTAGCGTGTTTCATTTAAGTTTCATTTTCATAAATAAATAAATTAAAAAAAAAAAAGAAGGAAAAGAAAGAGTGTGTTTTGTTTCTTTGCATTGTGTGTTTAAGTTTTATGCAATTTTTATTTCAAAATGTCAGATTTTTATTTGCAAGATGTTCATATTTGTGATGATGTATTCAATTATGTTGATTATGAGTTATATGAAGCTTTAGATGAGTTTTTGAACCCTAAAGATACCAAACCTTCATTTTACCAAAAACTCATAAACATTGTTACTATGCCATTTCATTGTGATGAGAAAGATAAGTCAAATGATTCCTCTCAAGGGTACATTCCTATCAACTCTTCCACTAAATCTAGTAACATGGTTGTTTTCAATGATCCCCTCTATGAAGAGATATCTCCTTTTGAATCAAAAGATAAACCTTTTAATAGATATGATCATGCTTTGTTGGATGATGCCCTTGATGACTTTGTGGCTCCTAAAAAACGCTCCCTTCATGAGGATCCTTTTGTGCAGGAAGATGACATTATCTCTACATTTCCTCGTGATGGCATTTCCTTTTCCAACAAAATTCCCACTAGAGATGATGAATTAATGATAAATGCTTACCTTTCTCCTAAAGTTTGTCTTACCCATAGTCATCCCTTAGAGAAAGAAGATGAAATAATAAGCAATTTCCTTAATTCTCTCTCCCCTAAAGATCATATTGAACATATTTTGAGGAAAGAGGACGAGTTTAACACATCTATTGATGCTCTCCCTCCTAAGGATGAGGAATTAATAAATAATGTTATCTCCTCTACCGAAATTGACTATACTTCAAACACTCCTTTCAACAACCTCACTATTTGGGATGAACCATTAGAAGAAGGTGTAGATTATTCTCTTCCCCATGAGAGAACCCTAGCCAAAGGGGATGAAATCAAGATTGAAAACTCCCTTGATAGTTTCTCACCTTCCTTGAATCTCAATTATTCTCCCTCTAAAAATAAAGCATCTCCCTCTCCTCAACTTGGTTCTACTCATAAGGATACCCTAGTTCAAAGCAAGATGGTTAACATCTCTTTCAAAGATCTTCCTCTCAAAAGTGAGACTTTAGAGAGTAATGTTGATCCTTCTCCTAGAGAGTTTATTCCCCATGTAGATCCTTTGATGATAGAGGATGATATGACCTTTCCTAGTAGTACTCTTCCTACTGGAACATCAATGCCTACCCCTTGTCTCTCTCCTAGAATTGATTTAATCCATGATAAGATTTTAGTGCAAGAGAAGACTATCAATAATTCTTCCAACAGTTTTTTTCATTCCTCTAAACCATCCTCAATTAATTTGATACGTGTGAATGAAACACCTAACAAACCTCTCTTCACTATCCAAGGTGCCTGTCCTTCTCAAAATTCTCAACCTTTAAATAAGCCTATCTTAGTGGTCCAAGGTGGTTATGCTAATGATTCTTTTTGCACTCCTAAGAAACCTATTATTACTGTGCAAGGAGGTTATTCTACTAAGAGCCCTTATGAGTATGCTAAGCAACTGACTAGAGAGAGTGATAATGTGGTTTCTCATACCTATAACACAAGAAATAATAGGCAACCTAATCCTCCTCCAGTTATCCCAACTTCACTTCCTCCTTCCCAACCTATTCTTCCTCAAGCTCCTCGTATTTCACAAATGCTTAGTAAAGACTATGATCTCATAGAACAACTTAAAGCTACCCCTACTAAGATATCCCTTTGGGATTTGATCCAAACTTCTTCCACTCATCATGGAATGTTACAAGATGCCTTGAAAGATTTGAATGTTCCTCCACCTAATTCATCTAGTAATATAGTGTCTCTGGTTAACTCTGTGATGAATCCTAAAGCTCAAATTGTGTTTACTCAAGATGAGTTGCCTACTAGTGAGATTCAACATCAATATGATCCCTTGATGATTGTGGTTATCATAAATGACACTACTATAAGACGAACACTGGTAGATAATGGTTCTGGCCTTAATGTGTGTAGCACTAATCTATTGCATAAGATGAATGTGGATACATCCCTTATTGAGCCTGACTCTCATCCCATTCGAGGCTTTGATAATGTGGCTAAGTCTTCATTAGGTATTATCACCTTACCCATCATAGTGGCACCTGTTACTTTGCCTACTCCTATCCATGTTATGTCAGGAAATCTAACATACAACTTGTTATTAGGGAGACCTTGGATTCACAGTATGCAAGCTGTCCCCTCTACATTGCATAGACAAGTTAAATTTATTTATAATAATAAGACATATACCTTGATAGGTGATACTGATTTTCAAGCTTGTTTGCAAACATCTACTTCCAAAGGGAGTTCTTCTAAGCCTTCCTCTTCTAGTGATGACTCATTAAACAAGATACCTATGGATGAATCATTACCCTCTGATAATCAAAATTCTTTGGATGAGTCTGAAGTTCCTAAAGAAGATTCTTCTCAACTTGAATCTACACATGAAAAGGCTTTTGATCTTGAGAAGGTTCTCGCAGAAGATGATTGGGGATCTCTTGATTTCAATTCCACCTTTGTAGGTGAGTATAGGGTTCCTCCTAGAGAGCTTAAAGTTAAAAAGAAGGAAGAAACTAGAGATCAATCAGTCTTACCTGAACCTATGAGCAATAATTTTGTGGCTGCTTCTCAAACTTCTTCTCCTCACACCTCTAATTCTGAAGAATTTGATTCTTTGTCTTATGAAAAACTACCTTTTCTTTTTGAAATGGCTAATCATTATGGTCATGGTTTTCATATTTTGGCTAAGAGTGGCTATAGTGGAAATGGTTGTGGCGCAAATGAATAAGGAATTAAAGTTCCTTTAGAACATAACATGCATGAATATTCATTTGGACTTGGATATAATCTTTCTAAGCCCACCAAAGCATCTAAAAGACCATCTCTTAGTGTGAATGCTATATTTAGTAGTGAAGATGATCTCACTTCAACTAAATCATCTTCTACTTCTATCAACTCTCATTCCCCTCATAAGGAAATCTTGGCGATGAACAAATCTCTTTATGACTCCCCTCAAATTTCTAAATCCACTTATGAATCTTTATCTCCTATTCATCATAAAGTCCTTTCCACCAAGGATAAGACTCTAATAAATTACACTCATCCCTCTTCTAAGATTTCTTGTGACTTTTCTTCTTCAATTTTTATCACTTTATACATGTTTTTGATCTCACTTATAGTTGAGCATTTAGCATGTCATATTAAAATACCTCATTTAGTCTATCATGTCTTTAAATAACATTAATGGCTATTATGTTGCTCATCATTATATGACATTGGTAGCTCATTTACTCGGGGCTCATTGTCATTCATGATGGTACAATTTCAAGTGCAATCATATTTTTGAAGCAACATAATAGCCTAATTTTTCTATGTTATCTCTTGTTCCTATGGGGTAATAATGTGGAAATATTGATCATCTTTTCTTTAGAATCCTCTTTTCCTAGATATAGGAGAAGATGTGTATTCTCTTTCTTACCTTACCCACTTCTTGTGATACACTAATGCCTTGCTTGCATGAACTCATGTGAGTATGTAGTACATTTTTCTTATGTCTAAATCTCTCCCTAGAAGATTGTGTAAGTCCTTCTCATTGTCCTTATCCTTGGGAGGCAATGATCTTTCCTTTTTTTTTTTCTAAGGATCCACTTTTTCCTATTTCGTGGATGGTGTGAACTTTATTACTTGATGTTATTCCTTCTATGCATTTGTTGTTGTTTGTTCAAGGATTCTCTCTTACAAGAGGTGTAAGTCCTTGACTACAACCTCTTTTGCACTTGGTAAAATACATCCATAATGAATTCACTCTCCCAATTGGGTTAAAAAGAGCGTCATCCTTCATTAAGAATCACTTTCACCTCGCAAAAGAAGGAAGTATTGCATTCTTATTCTCTTCTTTGTCTTATTCTAGAAGATGTTATATTTGTCTAAGACAATTCCTCTCGGGGATAGGTGTCTTTTGTATAAAGATCTCTTCTCCTCTAAGGATCTCCTTTACACATACTACAAGATATCCCTTTTCAACTATCTTATCCTTGCTTAAAGAGTACAAAACTCTCTTGCTTGGATCTATGACATTGTTGCATTTTTGGGGTATCTTCTTTGGTGGTGAAGGTAGGTATCCTTGTTCTACTTTGCTTATGACATTACACTTTTTGAGCAGTGGGTCATTCTCAGAACTAGAGCACAGACTCTTAGAGCGAGATGTCTCCATTTTTCTTTTATGCAAGGTGATTATTCTCGAAACCAGAGCACAGACTCTTAGAGTGAGATGTCACACTTTTGTACTATACATATACAGGTTGTAGCATACTCAGGCATAGACTCCTATGAGGTGCTTCTAACCTCACTTACACACACATGCATGAGGTTGAGTGGAACTAGCAGCATAAGGCTAGACTTTCTCACTCTCCTCCCTTACATGGATCACCTAGACAAGATCTAGGGGTGAGAAGTCCATGTTTTCTCTCTCACTATTCTTCTCATGGATCACTAATGTGTGTGTTCATGCTACTTTTTCCTTTCTTTTCTTCTCTTTGCATTTTGTTTCCATTTACATCCTTCATCTTGCATTAGAGAACTCTCAAATCCTCACACTCTTTGTTGCGTTGGAATTGAGATTTAGTCCTCTTTCTTACCAAATGATTCTCCATTAGTTTTTGATCTCATATCAAATCTTCTTGTGAGCATTTGTCATCAATATTCTTTAACAATTCGAAGTGGTAAACATGATACCCTGTTTCAACTCACTAAAATTAGCAAGCCAAAACAGGGGGGGGCATATAGCTACCCTCGAATTTTCATCACCTTCCTTAGTAAGCATTAGGTGATTTTGTGATCTAACATGTGGTTTTGTAGGTTGTGGTTCTTAACTAAGTACTGCAGATGCCGCTGGGGGCTTCATCCGACAACTTATGGATATATCCTTTTTCAAATAATGTTTACTTTTATGTACTTTAGCTTGCATATGCACATAGTGTTCATATGACCGCTAAAGTGGGGGCTAAATGTAGCATCGTAAATTGTACGCACTTGCTAGGGTGGTACAATTTCACACCTAGTTTAGCACTCGCCTTAGCGCATGTTGCATTTTGCATTGCATTTCCCCTTTAGCACTTAATTAATTAAATTAATTAGGTCTAAGGTTCTATTTTATCATCTCCCATATCATAAATTTGGGCCCTTTTCATTAAAGTGTGCCCCTTTCATTTTATTCTTCCAATACATCATTTAATCAAAAACCCTAATTAGGTCCTATTTTGAACTTGGGGGCTTGATTTCGGGGGTCAAAACATCTCGAAATCACCTGTAACTTTGGGATTCTCTCTAAAATCATCATATCCGACGACCTTGAAAATTTGGTGAAAAGTTGTCAGGACCATGGCGCCTGGAGTGCACGTGGTCCCGGACATCTTTCCCAAAATTTTAGGAGCGTGATCCAATTATAAAATAAAGCTTAACCCCAAGAAATTGGTGGGAGATTCAATCTCTAGGTCGGCCAAAAGTTGAAATTAAGACCTAGGGTTTCATATATAAGAGCTCTCTTTCTTCATTTGAAAGGATCCGGAATTTTGGTTTCAAGGACCTTCTATGCAGCGAAAGAGCAGATCTTTGAAGACTTCAACAACATTCAACATCCATCCATCAAGCATCTATCAATTTCATTCATCCATTTAGGGCTTTGAAGGCATTGAAGAACAATAAGGGATCACCAACTGAAGATTGGCTTGTACCCCTCCCATGGGGTTGGGTATGATTTCATGTTGTTTTCATGTCTTTGCATAAGCTTCATTATATCATTTGTATTCATGCTTGAGATCACTTTGCATCTTGATTTGGAGTATTTACATTATCATGTACAAGCAATTAGGGTTTACTTTCTAGGTTGCTCTAGTTTGCTTACTTGCATTTTAGGATCTTGCACACACACAAGGTCTGCACACACTACTTTTACAATACAACTTGGCTATTCATGGAGGTGGAAATCACCAAAGCGGGGGTTTGACTAAGGCAAAACCCTATATAGCCGCCCACCATACCTTTTCAGATATAAGTGCAGGTTTTGGGATTCGGACGATGCCGCAAGTTGCAGATCCGACGGAAGCAGACCGAGACAGAACAACACACCAAATTTCAGAGCAAAAGACCAAGACAGGGGCATGGGGTGCCCTGGTCCTGCCAGGATAGGGGTGCTGGGTGCCCTGGTCCCTGGGATAGGGGCACTGGGCGCCCTGGTCCTTCTATCAGACAACAAGTTTCAGACAGCTTTTCAGGATACCAAACAGCAGTCTCAGGAGCAGTTTCAGAAGCAGAATTAGGATAGTGGCGCCTGCGCCCCCATCCTGAACATTTCCACTTAGATTTTAACCCCAGGTACACATCTGCATTCTCCTTTTAGCTTTGTGTTTACAGCTTTTCATCACTTAGTCTCAATCTTGCAATCTTGTTAGTAGTTCATACTTGCACTCTAGGGCTAGTAGTTGAACTTGCATCATTTTATCTATCATTTGCAACAAAGGAATAGAAATCCTAATAGGTAGCCCATGGCTCTCTCTTCTACAAAAAGAAGTAGCCAATTGTGTGATACCTCTAGGCTCTTTCTTATTCCACAAGTGTGTGATTGAAAGTGAGATTAGGGCATGTTTGCTTAGTGTCACTTTTTCCCTTACACAAATTTGTTCCAGAGTAAGGCGACTGAAATCCATCCTTCTTATATCCTCCTCATTCTAACAATCTGTCCAAACATCTCCAAACTTGTAAACATGAGTTGAACTCCTCCTGGGTTTTTTCTTCACGCCACAAAATTAAGAATTGTTTCGTGCCTTGAATCTACTCATGGTAATCCACTGCATTTCTTCCTCCATATTTTTGGCCTTAGGGTTGGTTAGGACTGAGTACCTGCCGATTGATTCTGGAAACTTCAACCTAGTCTTATGTGCTTGTGATTGTTTTTCATGCACATAAATCAATTGTCTACACAACTCCATGAGAATGATCTTGTCAAAAGGAAACCTTGGTAGAATAAAAGGCTCACCTAAGAAACATCCAATTGGGATGTAAGTGAATTTCATAAATTGTAGGAAAATACATCCAAAATGAGATACCCTGTTATAAGAAGCCTCTGATAGTCTCTGATTCTGCAGGTCCTTATCAAAAATGCACTTCCATACAACAAAGAAGGCATCATTAACCCTTCTGAAGTGGCTACCTTGATTCTTGATGGTAAGCTGATCATAGTACTCCTAGATAGGAACCAATATCCTATCACCCTTGGTAGATAAACCTAGATATTGCCTCATACAAGTAGCCACATAAACCAGGTATAAGGTCATGTAAAATTTTAGTGTTACTTTGACCTCCTTTAATTGAGCACAGAGGGCATCACTGATCTATTCATCCCAGTCAATTCTTATAGCTCCTTTCCTGATTATGTTCATGTAGTAACACATCCAGGTTCAAAAGTAATGAGAGTCTTTTAGCCCCTTCACTCTTGACAACATGGTAACCATGTCATTGTACTCCTCATTAAAGTCACCCTTATGAAAGCACTTGGGCCATCATGAGGTAGTAGAATGTCTAGCAGCAGAGAGGTACACAATATTGACCACTTTCTTGCATTTAACTTCATTTTTCTCATAGTACTCTTGAGCACTTTCTTGAGAAATATTAGCCACCTCTTCAACTTGATAACCTTTGAAGACGCTATTGAAAAATACACTATCTAGAGTCATGATGACACTCTGATCTACATCCTTCACCTATCTTGTATTCAGATCAACGTGATCCATTATTGCAAGTACAAATTCTGGATCATGAGCTGCAACTGGGAAGGATGCATATTTATGCAACTCAGATTTGATCAGATTGGTTAGCTGAGCAGGAGCTTTCTCAACTCAGTAAATGAATTCCTGCATATTGACATGTCCAATCTCAGTATCTCTGATCTCCTTAATATTCAAGTCCATTGAGATTTCTGGGTACATATTCAAGTACTTATCGTACTTGTACTTCATCTTTTTCATTGATATTTTACTCAGAGAAGATTCTGATTGACTCATGGAAGGCTCGGATTTAAAGTCCGATTGTCCTCTCGACACGTCAAGCAAAACTAGAAAAAATAAAACAAGGGGAGGAGCAATCAAGAAAAAAAAAAACACAAAACAAGAAAATACCCAAAATGAAAATATAAAAAACCCTACCTTCTTCGCTACAAGTGATTTGGAAAAATCCAATGATGGTGTGATCAAATCCACAAGATGGCGAGCAAAAATGGAGGAAGCAGTGCGCAGAGGGAGAAAAACATAAACAATAATGAAGAAAATGAAATGTAAAATTGATTAAATAAAACCCCTTAATTAACCATAAATGTTGCATTAATGACCAACTTGCAATGCATGTCGGACTTTAAAGTCCGACATGTAGGCTAAAACCTTTGCAAGTCAGAATTTAAAGTCCAACATGCACTCTCCAGCTAGACAACCTATAGGTCGGACTTTAAAGTCTAATCTGCAGGGAAAGACTACCTGCAGGTCAGACTTTAAAGTCTGATCTGCAGGCTTAGAAACCTAACAAATGCACATCGGACTTTAAACTCCGATGTGCATAAAACTTTGCAAAGAAAGACCCTGCAGGTTGAACTTAAAACTACGAATAGTAGGAAAAACTGTAAACTTTGAAAAACTAGAAAATATTAAAAATGAGAAGCAAGAAGCTAAACGAGCTAAACGACGGAGTCGATCAATCTCTCCCAGAGGTCGTAAGGTATGAAACGGACCAGTTTCATAGCTTTGGTTTGTGTCAAATTCAGTAATCCTCCTATCATACATGTAAAATTCATCTTATTCAAATATCAATTAGAAACAAAGGGAAATCACAAATCCCTATCTAATCAAAGAATTCTTACAAACAGACAATGAAATAACACAATCAAGCAAAATAGGAACTATAAATGAAATCAATTGAAGACTCCCTATTTCGTGACTATGCATAACTTCCATTGCTCTTCTCTTCTTTGTGGTATGATGGCTCTCAGATATTACGTTGGCAACCTGCAAGTGACACAAAGATTCAAAGTTCGTGATTATTGAAAATGAAGATTGAATGCTCAATTTATAGATTTTTGGATGAGATTGATTGAAAGGTGGAACAGATTGATCAAGAGGTGGAACTCAGGTGAGCTCACATGCTGATTGATAGTTGAACTGCTGACTTGGAGGAGTGAAACAAAACAGATTGAATAGATCAATGGAGTCAAATGATTGAGAAAAAGTTGACTGAAGGAAGAAAAAGAATAATTGGAGGAAATAAAGAGGATGACAAAGAAAGCTTAATTTAGAAAAAGCTAACTAAAAGATGGAAATATAGAATGGAGAGATAAATGATTTAATTAATTAATTAATTTAGCATGTGCTTGCACTTTGACTTAGATTTTCAATTTAATCTTTGCATGAGATTTTAATTCAAATAATTTAATTTAATTCAATTTAGTATTTGAATATATTTAGAACTTGACTTTGATTTTCAAATTTGATTTTTGAAATCATGCACATGTAACTAGAAGAATTAATTAGTTAATTAAATAATTTAAAGAAACTATTTAATTATTTAGAAATGGAATTTAATTAAATAATAAAGATTATTTAAATTAAAGGAATTAAATCACAATTAATTAAATAATAAATATTCAATTAACATTTAGAAAAGGGTTGAATGATTAGATGATCAGAGATAGAAATTAAGAATATAATTATTTAAACAATATAGATTATTTAAATTGGGGGAGTCAATTAGAATTAATTAAATAATAAAGATTTAATTAACATTTAAAAAATGATTAAAATGATTAAATGATGAAAAAATATGAAAATAGAATAATTAGTAAGATTATGAGGAAATATAAAATTAGAAGAATATTATTAATTAACTTAATTAAATAATTAAAGAATTATTTAATCAATTAGAGGAAAAATTAGTACAAGATCAATGAGACATTTTTAGGTGTCTAAATTTTCCCCTCTTTGAGACAATGTTGGAACGATATTGTTTCAAAGAAAATGAAAAAATTAGATTCTGCCCCAGTATGCCTTGGTGATACTTAGGGTGTAATGCCCCCTCGAGAGATTGTTTGTGCATTAAAGACATGAATGATGTCTTGAAAAAAAGAAGAATGTGCGATGCAAGAATAGTTAGTTGATTAGAGATAGAGATAGGTGATGTGAATATGATATTGAGAGAGAAAATGAGAGAATGAACCTTAGAATGAAATAGAACAATGTTAGATGAAAGAAAATGATTTAGAAAGAGATGATGAGAAAATAATCAACAAACTAGCAATAAGCAAATGAGATGAAATGATAATGAAATTGAATGATTCACGAACCTATGTCATTATTTATTGCACAGTATATATTCATCACTGAGCCTTATTTTTGAACAATGATGCTTAGCACATCAGGGTATAAGGAACCAAGATGTAAAGATATCTCATTGAAGAAACAAATACATAGCAGACAAGCAGCAAACAAAGAAAAAGATAATGCCCATCATGTCTCCTCTAGTCACTTGTGGACATCCCTGAGTAGCATAGGAACATAATCTGTTGCCAAATGATAAAATATAAAGACTGACCCAGACAAAATTCAGCAGCTATACTGAAGTTGTGCCTTCGTTTTCAGTTGCTTGATGTGATAGTTGATAATGTCTGATCTCAAAAAGTTGCGGACCCCATTTAAGACTGACCTATCTGATTTCAAGTGTATCGTCTTCTTTTTAAGACAAGATAATGATCACTTTGATATGGATATGATACGACTGATGAGACAGTTTGATCAATTGATTGCAGATGTTTAACTAGATAGTCATATCCTTTGTTAACTTTGTGCGAAGTATTTGCTGGATATCTGCTAGGGTATTTGTTTCTCACAAGACATTTTATTGCAAGTTTTTTGATTGATTGATTTGCGATTTTTAGTTCTTTTCCAAGAGCTTTTTCGATGTTTTTGGATTATGTGGATTGATATTTGAATGTTTTTGGGTGAATTTTTCAGGAAATTTTGCAGATGTTTTTGTTTGTTTTTAGAATTGTATTTGAATGTTTCTGATTGATTTTTTCATGACATTATATGTTTTTTTGGTTATTTCATGGTTTGTCTCTTTTTTTTTGGATTCTGAGTTTTTCAATGTTTTTGGATTTTGTTGAAGGAAGTTATATGTTTTTTATGATTTTTTCAGGACTTTATTCAATTTTTAGGATTTTTTTAGTTATGCCCCCAGTGTGTAGACCTGTATGAGATGATGATCTATAGAATGTATGTGGAGACAAATGAATTTTTGGCATGCCCTATGTGAATGCAATATGCATGATGAAGATGCATTTCCTATTCGAACAAGGTTGAATGTGTTTGTTGTATCATTTGTACTACACCAATTGAAATGGAGGTGCAAAAATTTTCATAGATAAGCGGTCAATCGATCCCTAAGGCCCCTTAGAACATTCAAATCAACACACTTAGTGACTAGGATTTAAAAATGGAGACGCGAAAAAATTCCCCATTGGTTCTTGAAACTTTGTTTTTCTTTTGGCCATGTGTGTGTAGATGAGTTAATTCCTTCTCTTGTGTTCACTAAAAATTGTTAGCATCCTATATGACTAGCTACATGGATTATCCTAACTTCAAAAGCATCCCGAATAGAGCCTCATTGGCAGAAAGCCTTGAGAGCTCTGACGAGGTTATAGACTATAATTTTTCAAATATTGCTCCATTGCCAGTAGGCGTTCATAGCCCTGATGGAGTTACTTGCATGTTCCCATAGTCAAGCTTTTTGTCGCATTTGTATACATGATATTTCAGTTATATATATATATATATATATCATTGCTCTTTTGTCTTGAGATGAATTTTTGGCATAGCTTTTTTTTTCTTTTTATTTTCTTGCCTTGACTTGTAAGTAATGAAACCTACTTGGGTGTGACAATTACAGTGGTGCTGAAGTAGAATTTTAGATTTTTCACTAGTCATATGATCAACTAGGTGTCTCGAGTGAATTAGAGATTTTCTTAATGTGTTTGAGATATAGGAATTGAGAGATTTTAGGTTAACAAGTCTCAAATAGTGAAATCACTACCCAACCATAAGTAAAGCACTGTCACGGGGTAATGTTAAAAATGAATGACCTTAGGATCTCAAAGACTTCATGTCTGAATATCTAAGAAATGAGATGACCCTTGTTTCACTTGAATGCAAACAAATGATAAAATTGAACAGTTGCCTTGATTTATTGATGCTGCTATATGAAAATGCATAAATTTTGAGAATGAGATGCATTTAAAAAAGAAACTATATGTAATGCAGTGCTTTGAATAATATGACATGCAATGCAGAAATTAAAACCTAAACTACACAACCCTTAGGTATAATATCGTTTAAGGTGCATGCTATTCATAGGGTCAGAGAGTGGATCTCCTTCCATGGTAGCCAAATTATATGCTCCATTGCCTATAACCCTTTTATGATGAAAGGACCTAGCTAGTTAGGTTCGAATTTCCCTAGCTTTTCTCATTCTGCTAGGTTCCTCTAATTTTCTTTAAGGACTAGATCTCCCACTTGAAAATTTTGTGGGCGGGCTATTTTATTATAACTCCATCTCAGTCTGTTTTGATATCCTTGTAGATGGTTGAATGTTGTTTATCATTTTTATCAATGGTTTCGAGTTCTTGTAACCTTGTTACCCTATAGTCTTCCTCTGATATGATGTTCTGTAAGGAAACTCTTAGAGATAGTATTTCTATTTCAATGGGGAGTATTGCTTCTATACCATAGACCAAGGAATATGGTGTGGCTCCTATAGGCCTGTGTACTCTTGTTCTTTAAGCCCAAAGAGTGGGATTTAATTGGAGATGACAATCTCGTCCTGTGTCAGTGACAACTTTCTTAAGAATTTTTAATATTGTTTTATTTGTACCCTCTGCTTGTCCACTGCTTTGTGGATAATATGGCATGGCAAATCTTTGTTGTATGTGAAATTTGTCACACAACTCTTTCACTTCCTGGTTCTTAAGTGGACACTCGTTATCTATCACAAAGCACATTGGAACTCCATATCTACATATAATGTAGTTGAGCATGAATTTTGATATTTTCTTTCCAATGGTGTATGTAAGAGGGATTGCCTCAACCCATTTGGTAAAGTATTTAGTGGCTATTAAGATGAACTTGTGTCCATTGGAAGAAGTAGGATTGATTTTACCCACTAGATCTAATCCCCATTGTGAAAATGGCCATGGTGATGTAATGGGTTGAAGATCTTGTGCTGGTGCGTGAATGAGGTCTCCATGCATTTGGAATTGTTTACATTTTTGTACATACTTATAAGC
Organism: Cryptomeria japonica; assembly: GCF_030272615.1. Taxonomy (NCBI): domain Eukaryota; kingdom Viridiplantae; phylum Streptophyta; class Pinopsida; order Cupressales; family Cupressaceae; genus Cryptomeria; species Cryptomeria japonica. The sequence continues at coordinate 260,912,065 of NC_081407.1, read as the reverse complement.
GTCCTTTTCCATAGTTGGCCAATAATAACCTGTTCTCAACAATTTCTTTGATAATGGTGGAGCACTTTGGTGAGCCCCACAAATTCCATCATGGACTTCCTTTAAAGCAAGGTGTGCTTCATTCTCATCAAAACATCAGAGAAGAGTTCCATCAAATCCCTTTCTGTACAAAGTATTAGCTATAATGATGTATCTAGATGCCTGACGAATAAAGGTCTTCTTTTGATTTCTAGATAGATCTGGTGACATGTATTGAGTATGTAAATATGTATATATTTCATTGTACCAAGGTGATTCTAGACCCACAATTGTACATACATATTCTGTTGGAGGAGTCTCATAAGCTGATACTGTTCTATGATGAACTCAAACTGAGTTTCATTAGCGGGCATATTCAGAAGAGATCCTATGGTAGCCATTGCATCTATTGCCTTTTTTTGTATTCTTGGGATCTGTTCGAAGGTGATTTTGCTGAAGTGTTCTTTGTAATCTTCTACTAGCTTCTTATAAGGCATGAGTTTGTCATCCTTCGTGTTGTAATCATCACTGACCTAGTTTACAATCAATTGTGAATCACCATAGACCTGTAATTCTTGTATTCTCCACTATATAGCTATATGAAGTCCTATAAGAAGAGCTTCATATTCAACTATATTGTTTGTGCATGGAAAATTTATCCTAAATGATTTAGGTATAGAATCCCCTTGAGGAGTAATGAAGAGAATCCCTTCTCTAGATCCATGACTTGTATATGACCCATCAAAGTATAATTTCCACATTAAAGATGTTGTCAATGTAAACACTAATTCATCTGGAAAGTCTATGAGTAATGGATGACTATCTTGTAGAGGAGCCTCTGCTAACTGATCTGCTATAATTTGTCCTTTAATGGCCTTTCTATTTATGTACTCTATATCAAACTCACTCAAGATCATAACCCACTTAGCCAATCGCCCGGTCAATGTTGCTTTGCTCAATAGGTACTTGAGTGGTTCAAAGCATACAATGAGTTGTACCTTATGACTTAGCATGTAATGTCTGAGATTTTGGGATGCAAAGATTACTGCTAAGTAGGCTTGCTCTATAGGGGTATAATTAAGCTCATAACCAATCAGAGTCCTACTTTTGTAATAAATGACTCTTTCTTTTCCTTTTTTGTCATGATGTGCCAACGGAGCTCATAGAGATGAGTTTGTTGCTGATATGTATAACAATAGAGGTTTTCCTAGAGTAGGTGATACTAACACTAGTGTGTTTAAAAGATAATCTTTCAGAGCTTGGAAAGCTTCTTGGCATTGTTTTGTCCATTTAAAAGTAACTCCTTTCCTAAGTAAATGTTGGAATGGGTGACACTTATCTACCAGCTATGCTATGAATCTCCTTATGGATTGCAGCCTTCCTTGTAACCCTCTGAGTTGTTTAAGTGTTGACGGAGGTTGCATATCAATGATTGCCTTGACCTTGGCAGGGTCTACTTCAATTCCTCTGTTTGACACTATAAACCCTAACAGTTTACCTATTGTTACACCAAACACACACTTCTTTAGGTTTAGTCTGACATTATACTGCTCCAACCGATCAAATATTTGTGCAAGGACCGTTAGGTGACCTTCTCTTGTTTGTGATTTATCCAATATGTCATCCACATAATCTTCCATTAGGTTGTGGATCATGTCATGAAACAATGTTGTCATGGCTCTTTGGTATGTTGCTACGAAATTTTTGAGACCAAATAGCATCACATTCTAGCAATATGTTCCCCATGGGAATGTAAAGGTCATTTTATGTTGATCTTCAAGTGCAATTTTAATCTAGTTGTATCCTAAGAAACCATCCATTAAGGATAGCATTTCATTTCCAGCTATTAGGTCAACTATCATATCAATATTTGGTAGTGGGAAGTCATCCTTAGGACAAGCTTTATTTAGATCCTAGAAATTAGTACAAATTCTTATTCCTCATGTGGGCTTATAAATAGGTACCAAGTTGGATATCCATTCCGCATAATCAATAGGTCTAATAAAACCTACATCTAGCAACTTTTGTAGTTCTGTTTTAACCAGTAATGCAATACTTGGATGCATTTTTTGTTGGCATTATGTGAACTAGCATAAGGACATGATGACATTGTATGTTGTCATTGATGTCAATATGCTGAAGAGGAGAGAACCGATATAACACTGTGAACTGGAATTTGTGCCAAAGTGAAGCGGTGTGTTTGTTTAAGGTGAACTAGCATGTGGTTATGGGAACTGGCACATGGAAGCTTTGTATGACTACTAGTTGGTAGTCTCAACTTCAGGGTTTCTGGTTGAAGTGCTTCAAGCCTATGTGGCTCAATTGGTGACTTTGTGTGATGAGTTAGCATTGTAACAAAGAATAGATCATGTTGCCACATTAGCCTTGTGCGCATGAATGATCCTGCATGAAGGAGATTGTTCCCATCTACCTCAAGAATGTGCAAAGCCTATAAACGGTGATAATGTGTGATGGGTTATCAGCCGCCATGAAATCGGTTGAAAACAAATGATGGAGAATGTCTTGAGATTGGATCAAGATTGTTGTATTTAATGCAATATGCTCAACAGTCAGGATTGAACCGTTTGAATTTCTTAACCTAACAGGTTTAGGGCTTAGGGTTTATGGTTTATGCTACTGACCTATCTGTTTCCTATAAGGTCGATGTTGTGTTCCTTTCTAAGGTTGTTGGCAAAAGTTGTGTGTGTGTATCCAAGAGAAGAGATACGTGATTCTTGCCAGACCAAAAGAGAGAAGTGATACCTACAGAGTGTAAGTGCAGAAGGTGAAGAGAAGCTAAAGCAAATCTGCATTAGCATTTAGTGTTGCTACTAGATCATTGTAATACCTGTTTATCTCTAACCACTTCAATAGTTGGAAAATCCCTTAACAAGTATCAAAGGTAAATGATGCAACACTAGTTCAAAGTCTAAGCTTGGCATTTCTGCATAGTACCAAGCAAAGTTGATAGGTCATTGCTTGAAAAAATGAATGAATCTATCTTTTTCTTCTTTGCTTAGTGATTTTTCCAGATGGATGTTATGTACAACCTCCCCTTCTGCTATGTTTACTTCTTCTATTTCCTCTATAAGAAATGTTGAACTTTCTCTTTCAATAGGAAGGTTACCTAAATCGCTCATGCCATCATGGGTAGTTTGATCCTTATCTTCTATTGCAGAAGCACTTTCTTCTCCAAAGTATGTTGTTCTATCTAGGTATACAACAAACCCTGCTTTGTGATCACCTTGTGGAAATCCCTCTTTGACTCCGAGAAATTCTATAATTTCTTTGTCATTTTCAAACCAATCCAGCATTGATTTTCCTTCTTGCCCCCAATCAATCAAGTGTGAATGTACTAGGGGTAAATCATTACTCCCTTCTATATTAGACTCTAATAACACGAAGACTTGATTGTTTGAATGAATTTGTGTATTTTCATCTTGTATAGGGTTTCTTTGATACCTTAATATTACACTTGCTGGTGGGCTAGAATCATGGAGTGATAAGAACTCGTAGTCATGAGAGTCTGTCTCACATTCAATATATGCTTCATCATGTGAGCTATCATCACTTATTTCTTCTTGTTCCTACCACTGATTCTGTTGTAGATTGATTGGTCTTCTTTGGACATTAGTTACCCTTCTTAAGCCTGGTATAAGCCTTTGCAATCTTTCTTCATCTAGTTCGTTAGGTTGAGCATGATTCATTTCTCATGGTAGAAGTAGTGACAATAACCATGGATGAGATTCAGTTGGTGGTGGTAAACCTGCATCTATTGCAACATTAGCCTGTACTGTTGTATCAACAACTGCATCATTTTGTGACTCAGTGCTAGGTTCTTGCAGGATTTGTCTCATGTCTTCTCCATCTGATTTTGCACTAGGTGATATGGTTACCTGATTACTTGTTTGAGATGAAGATGGAAGAACCTATGATAAAAAATCCCTTTGTGGTATGCAGTCTGACAGTTTCCTTGGTCGATTTAATATATCCAGGGTACGTTGTCTTTCTTTTGTGATATGGTGTACATGTTTATATCCCAATCCTTGATTCCCTGGATTATCATTAGGAACAATAGGCTCTATCCTTCCTTGTTTTTGTAACCCTAGGCCTGTGGTACCATCATATCCATGTCTTTGGAGCATTTTGAATCCATTGCCACACTGATCTGTGTGTATTTTGGGTATTGTCATATGATCTTCTTCTCTATATATCCAATGGTTAACATCTTCATTCAAGGATTCTTCTTATAAGTCACCCCATCTAATGAAAGAGCATGAATCTTTGTATCTAACAATTTCTTTTCCTTTATCTTTTTTTTGTACTATATTGTGAGGTTTCCCAAAAGAATTAGGAGAAAGAGACAACTGTTTCCCACTTAAAGTATTTGCAATAGAATATTGTCCACAACCCATATCTTTTATTTGTAAGGAGGATGTTGTAGGCATATCCTTTTTTATTTTTGTGATTTTTAATGTCTCCAGTTGTGTAGTGAGAGGTGTTTCTTGATTGATAGGTACCTGATTATCCACACTTTCTTTCAAGTAATTGCAATGTTGGAAGGGGTTTGGATCACCCCTTATGGTGATTTCAATACCATTATATGGGAATTTGACACACTGATGAAATGTGGATGGTATTGCTTGCATGGTGTGGATCCATGGGAAACCCAATAACATGTTATATCCCAGTTTTTTGTCCAAGACTTGAAAAGTGACCTCTGTTGTTATAGGTCCCACTTGTATGGGTAATTTTACAATAAATTTTGATGGATGTTATTCATCATCATATGCCTTGATATTTATCCTCTTGGAAGAATCAATGTGAAGTTCAGAATATCCTAGTGCCTTGACCAGCTTTAAGGTACAAATGTTGAGACCAGCTCCTCCATCTACGAGTACTCTTTTGATTCTTCTCTTATGAATGTAAGCTTCTAGATGTAGTGGGTCATTATGAAGTAGTCTATCATTAGGAATATCTTGTTCTATGAATGCAATACATGTGCCTTGTGTCAAATTTCCTATCATAGACTGGAAGGCATTTTCATCTATATCTTTGTCCACTACTGAATCTTGGAGTGCTTTGTCCAGTATAGCTCTGTGAGTGGGTGAAATATGCAAAAGTTTGAATAATGATATATGTGCCAGAGTTTTCTTTAGTTTCTCAACAACATTATAGGTCCCTACTATTGATGGATGATTTGGTGGTATCCTTTGTAAAGTTACCTTTGATATGTGAGTAACTATTGCACAGTCTCTATCTTTGGGAGTTACGATAATCGTAGCTACTATATCATTTGACTTACAGGATTTGTCGATATCATATGCTATTTTATCAAGATTTATGTTAAATCCCTCTTCATAGTCTTTATGTGTATGTTTGACATCCATGATGTGTTCTATGAGTTCATCTTCAAACCAACTTGAATGAGATGGTTGATCATGCCCCTAGTCTCTAAGACAAAGATTTCTATCATCGTTGTACTTTGGTGCCTCTGATATTATGCAAATTTGGTTGTCATTTGTGTGAGTGTCTTCATATTGCTCATCTTGATCAAATGTTTCTTGTGAATCATTGTTTGCTATATCCCCTGAGCTAATGGCATGAATAGTGTAGTCGTATGAGACCTTTGTGTAGTTAGTTGTATTGTCTTTGGTACTTGATGTGGTATCTTTCCCTTTGTCATGCTTAACAAATGGATCCTTAAAAATTGTGTGATTTGTGTTTGCTGAGGTTTTATTGGTATCGATTGTGATGTCCCCTTGGTCTATCATATCTTGGACCAAGTTTTTCAATTGGTAGCAACTTGTTGTTTTATGACCTTTAGTTTGATGATAATCACAGAAATCATTATCATTCCACCATGTGGGTTTGAAAGGACCTGGTTCATACACTCTTACTTCAGGTAAGGTGAGCATGTTTGTCTGTATTAACTTTTTGAGCGCTGACTCAATAGGTTCTCCTAGAGGTGTGTAATTTCTTCTTGGAGCATTTAACCAGGGTACCTTGTGTTCATGTTTTGTGTAGCATTTACATTTGTGGAGGTTGTTTTATTCCCTATATGTGGATTAGATGACTGAATCATTCCCAAAGATAAAACGGGTTGACTTTTATTTATTGTTCTAGCATCTATAATATCATCATTGGTCACATTTTTGTTTTTTGACCAAAACTTAGATTTGTCATTATTGTTGGTGTTGCCATACTTAATAAGACCTTGTTCTACTAGTCCCTTCTCACATTTGAGAGCTTTTTCCGTGATTTGTTTGAATGTGGTTAAACATTGCATTTGTATCTGATATTTAATCTTGGGAATCAAGTTTTTTGTGAATGTGTCCACTTGCTTTGTTTCTAGGATAACTATCTTGCACCTCCTATAGAGAGCCATCCATCATTGTATGAAGGATGCAAATGTTTCATTCTCATATTGTTTAGCGGCACATAGGTCCATCAAAGTAACCAAGGTGTCAATGTTATGTGAGAAGTTTGCAATAAATTGTTCAACTAATTCTCCCCATGATGTGATGGTTGGTGGTAAATGTGAAAACTACTCTAAAGCCAGATCTCCCAAACTTTTAGGAAATAGTCTCATTAAATAAGTATCTTCTGTGGCAACCTCTATACATGCCGTAAAAAACTCTCTGATATGATCTCTAGGATCACCCTTCCCTTGATATCTATCAAATTTAGGCATTTCAAAATGTTGTGGGAAAGGTGGCATGTATAATGTGTGATCGAATGGATAAGGATGTAAGTCTTGTATTGTGTAGCTCTTTTTATCATTACCAATTTGCATCGTCGTCATTTGTTGTTGCAAATTCTGTAATTGTTGTGTCAGAATATATGTTTGTGTCAAAGGTACACCTTATGTTTGTGTATGTCCCACAAAAGGATCAATGGTTGCATAACTAGGAGTTTGTTGGAAGGTACCATGATTATAACTTTGTGTGTTGTGCATTCCACTAGGTACTATGAAGTAAGTGATATGCGAACCCGTGTTTGGTTGAGTTGTACTTGTTGTATTGGCAAGACCTAGATTTGCATTTTGATGACTATATGTTGATCCTATAGAATAGGAAACTAGAGGTTGGGTTGCACTTGTTGTTTGTGTTTGAATGGGTGTTGAGACACTTGATATTATCGGTATGCTTTGTGTTGGTATACTAACATTGACCGCCCAAGATGACGCACTTGTTTGAAAGTTTGTATTCATTTTGACATTTGTTTGGATAGGTATGTTTTGAGGAAAATTGGAGGTCGTTGCTTGTATTTGTGTCATGGATGGTGTTTGACTGTTATCTTGACCTAAAGTTTTTCCCAATGGTAAAATTTTTGTGACGTCAAAATCTTCAGGTAGTTTTGCCCCATTTTGTAATAACAACGATAGATATTTGTCCCTATCACTATGTATAAGTGCATCTAGGATCATAAGGACATGTGGATCTTGTTGAGCTGACTCAATTTCTTCTTTTGTTAAATGTTGTTGTAATTCATTTAGGGTAGAAATTGTCTGAGAAACTAATTGTTGACCAGTTGATATGTCTATGTTCCAAGTTGGGTTTACAGACTGGGCGTTGTATGTGTCCATTATACCTTTTACCTTTTGTGACCTTGTGATAGGCATTTAAGACTACTATATGAGTGTGGTTCTATGCAAGACGATGACTAATGCTAGACTGTAGATGTAAGTATGAGGTATGCAAGACTAGAATAGACTCTCTATTAAGGATTTTGACGCGAGAGTTGTTGAGTATTTCTTGATTTCTCTAATGCAAGTTTTTCCATTTCTTGTCTGAGTTGTTTTGTCTCAATCTCTCTATCAATTCTATGGGCAATCCTACACTCAATATTTATCTTGTACTTGACTCCTATATACTGAGGTTTGTTTCTCCTTGAATCCTAGGCTAAGTTAGCTAGACCGTCAATGATTTCTTGTTGACTGCCATTTGGGACGAGACTAGGTTGTTCGAAGGGGAACAAACCATCACCTGGTAGACCCATTATGACACATGCTATGACTCTATAACTGACAATGGACTAAGACAAACTTATATGAGATCTAGATGAAGACGTATATGAGGATGATAATGTGGACTCAAAATTAGGACTATGTAATGACTATGGGTGATAATGAAGACATGAATGAGGACTATATGCAAAGACATAGGATGATAATGAGGACATAAGTGAGAACTATGCAAAGACTTAGGACGATAATGAGGATGTAAGTGCAAACTATGCAAAGACTTAAGATGATAATGAGGACGTAAGTGGGGACTATGCAAGGACCTCCTAGGCTCACAAGTATGTAAAAACTTTGAGTTTTTGTTTTCAAAAAATGGACTTTGTTTTTTGTAACTTCGTGTGTATGACAAGTTTTGTAGTTTTCCAAATCTGAGAACAATTGCTTCAAGGTAGGTATAGCTGACTAACTCAATTTTCACACAATCTTAGAAAATTTAGAGATACGTAGGATAGGGCCTAAAATAGCCCAAAGGACTGACTCAATATTTGTCTAACACAACGATACATAAAAAAGAAGAGAATACAATCTTAGTCTAGAAATTGGAAACCATTCAAATGAGGCCCTTACAATAAAATACCGAAACAAAATGAATAGATAGAGAGTCTGGCAGCACTGGCTCCACTCCACGTCACACACTTCTTGGGCATGCTAGTCTCTCTTACCCCAAAGATCCAAAGATATTATAGCCGAGGGATTCCTGTATCATAGTGTAAGGTACATGAAGGGTATCTATGGGGTATGATCTGCACTCCCAGAATCACTGAATGTAGGATTTTTGGCAACTAAATTAGTTCATAGTATAAGGTTTCAAGGGGTCCCATTCCAACGACGGATTCTCAGAGCAAGCCACTTAAGACTTTAGTTGATCTTATCGGTGCAAGGAAGGCCTCCACATATGTCGAATTCACTCAACACTCTAGCCGCCTGACCAGTATATTTATATAGCAGCTCGAAAAACCCGTTCGAGAGTACGCTGGGAGAGATGATATCCCCAATGCATCCCAATTTGAAGTACCTCTGTGGGGTGATGAAATCCTCAATCAAAGATACCCCTCACTACGTAGAATAAAAAAAAATTGGATGTCGTTGTCACCTCCTTCCTTTCTCCCAAGACCTCGAAGGTGGGTGGAAAGTTAGTAAATACAACAATAGGTCCACCCCAAACACAATGAAAATTCTTTACCTTAAGAAAAAAGAAATATGATTTAATCTAATGCAGCCTGATTCACGTTCATTTTATAACCCAAATTGAGGTGTTGAGTATGCATGTGCATGTCCATTTTAAACACCAAATCAAAATATGAAGGCATGCATGTCAATTTTAACCATTTGTTGATTTTAAGCCCCAAAATACAAAGTGTGAGATACATGCATGTGAAATTTAGCCCATGTTAATTTTAAGCACCAAATAACAAAGTGTGAGATTATGCATGCATGTCCATTTTAACTGTTGTTGATTTTAAGCACCAAAAGATGAAGTGTTAGATGATGCATGCAACTGATCTAATACTAATCCTATGCTTTCAGTAAATTCACCACAGGCTATAAATAGGAGATTAGTAGTAAAATCAAATCAACACAGTACCTGTGCACTTGCATGATACTGACAGATCAAATGCATGAACCTAACACAGCATATGCGTAATCCTGACAGCCCGAATACGTGACAGTAACAGATCAATTATGTAATAGTAATAGGGTGATTGCGTGACAGATAGGCAGACAACAAAAAATTAAAAAATAAAAAAAATAAAAAAAAAGCTAAACCCGATTAGAAACTTGCAAAACCAATTGTGAAGCCCTAGCTAAATCTCTCATCATCCATTCAATATTGATTAGATCATATTTAACTTGATAAGAAAGGACTAAGCTGTTATATCTATCAAAGGCTAGTTGATCTTCTGAATCTTGTATCTTCTTTTTTTCTTGGAGAACCCTTTGATAGTGCTTGGCCTATCTTCTTTGTTCTTTTGTCCTTCTTGCACCTGAAATCCTGAATTGTATTTTTGGTGCCATAAACTGTTATAATAAAATCATGCAATAGAAGTAATCTGTTTCCAGATTAACCCAATTTTAGACAGAATTAAACAGATCAAATAATAGAAAGAATAAACAATTAAATAGCAATTTTCCCTGCGAATGCGTGATCCGGAAAGGGCGATTGTGTGACCTAGAAAGGGCATTTGTGTGACCCTGTCAGATCGAATGCATGATTCTGAGGGGTCAAATGTGTAGCATTGTCTATGTGATTGCGTGACGATATAAGCGTGATTGCATGATGAAAAATCTATTCTTGAAATTCATGCAAAATCTATTAAAAAAAAGAAAGATCTGTACGACTTGCAAAAATTACACAAAGAACAGAGAAGGTAGATTAGTCATTGTTTCATGTCAGGTTCACCAAAATGTCATACATGTAAAATTCATCTTATTCAAATATCAATTAGAAACAAAGGGAAATCATGAATCCCTATCTAATCAAAGAATTCTAACAAACAAACAATGAAATAACACAATCAAGAAAAATAGGAACTATAAATGAAATCAATTAAAGACTCCATATTTCATGACTGCGTATAACTTTCATTGCTCTTCTCTTCTCTGTGGTATGATGGCACTCACATATTACACTGGCAACTTGCAAGTGACACAAAGATTCAAAGTTCGTGATTATTGAAAATGAAGATTGAATGCCCAATTTATACATTTTTGGATGAGATTGATTGAAAGGTGGAACAGATTGATCAAGAGGTGGAACTCAGGTGAGCTCACATGCTAATTGATAGTTGAATTGCTGACTTGAAGGAGTGAAACAGAATAGATTGAATAGATCAATGGAGTCAACTAATTGAGAAAAAGATGACTGAAGGAAGAAAATGAATAATTGGAGGAAATAAAGAGGATGACAAAGAAAGCTTAATTTAGAAAAAGCTAACTGAAAGATAGAAATAGAGATTGGAGAGATAAATGATTTAATTAATTAATTGATTGAATTAATTAATTTAGCATGTGCTTGCACTTTGACTTAGATTTTCAATTTAATCTTTGCATGAGATTTTAATTCAAATAATTTAATTTAACTCAGTTTAGTATCTGAATATATTTAGAACTTGACTTTGATTTTCAATTTGATTTTTGAAATCATGCACATGTAACTAGAAGAATTAATTAGTTAATTAAATAATTTAAAGAAACTATTTAATTATTTATAAATTAAAGAATTAATGAAATTAGAATTTGGGGATTTGGAAATGGAAGAATTAATTAGTTAATTAAATAATTTAAAGAAACTATTTAATTATGTAGAAATGGAACTTAATTAAATAATAAAGATTATTTAAATTAAAGGAATTAAATTACAATTAATTAAATAATAAATATTCAATTAATATTTAGAAAAGGATTGAATGATTAGATGATCAGAGATAGAAATTAAGAATATAATTATTTAAATAATAAAGATTATTTAAATTGGGGGAATTAATCAGAATTAATTAAATAATAAAGATTTAATTAACATTTAGAAAATGATTAAAATGATTAAAATGATTAAATGAGGAAAGAATAAGAAAATAGAATAATTAGTAAGATTATGAGGAAATATGAAATTAGAAGAATATGATTAATTAACTTAATTAAATAATTAAAGAATTATTTAATCAATTAGAGGAATAATTAGTACATGATCAATGAGACATTCTTAGGTGTCTACACCTCCAATCATAGATTTGTACCTTGTCGGATTTATAGGAGCTGAATCATCCTTTAATGTCAATTTATCTGTTGTAGTCATAGGAGTGCTTACCAGTTTGGAGTTTTCCATACCAAATTTCTTCAAAAATTCCTTCAAGTATTTTGTTTGACATATGAATATACCTTTATCTATTTGTGAAATCTGCAAACCTAGAAATTTTTTTATCTCTCCAATCATAGACATTTCAAACTCTTCTTGCATCTTGTTAGCAAAGTCTTTACATAACTCATCTTCTCCTCCAAAAATGATATCATCCACAAATACTTAACTAACCAAAATGTCATCATTGGTGATTTTGTAATACACAACATTACCTTTAATATAACCAAGTTTTAAAAGATATTTATCCAATCTAGCATACCAAGCTCTAGGAGCTTGCTTCAATCCATATAAATATTTTCTTAACCTGCAAACCATATCCTTAACATCTATTAATGAAAATGCATCAGGTTGTTCAATTTAAACTGCTTCTTTAAGATCTCCATTCAAAAATGCACATTTTACATCCATTTGATAAACTTTATAGTTCTTATGAGCTACAAAAGCAGGAAATAGTCAACTGCTTCAATTTTGGCTACCGGTGCAAAGGTTTCATTATAATCAATTCCTTCTTTCTAAGAATAACCTTTACAAACTAATCTTGATTTGTTTTTTATTACTTCACCATCCTCATTAAGTTTATTTCTAAATACCCATTTAGTTCCAATTACATTTTTGTCTTTAGGCTAGGGAACTAATGTCCAAGTATGATTCTTTTCAATCTATTCTAATTCATCTTCCATTGCTTTTATCCAATGTTTATCTTGACATGCTTCAATAACTGATGTTGGTTCAACTTGAGAAATTAAACATACCCCTTCATTTGCCAGTCTTCCTCTTGTAATAGCACCTTGATTTTTATTTCCAATTATCTGATTTTCTGAATGATTCAATCTTACATACCTGGGTTTCTTCTAATATTCACTCATAGGTTGTTGTTCTTCAGTCACAATTGAGTTCTCTGATGATGTTGTTGTGACTGGTTCTTCATTCTATTTCGATGCAGACTATGCCGATTCATTTATAATCAATTCTACTACCGATTCAGAACCTATAGATCTTGATTCTCCTCTAAAGTGTTCATCTATCTTCACATTAGTACTTTCAATGATTTTATGTAATATTTTATTATAATATCTATATGCCTTGCTTCTAGTTGAGTAACCAAGAAATATACCTTAATCACTTCTAGGATCAAATTTGCCAATAGACTCATCTCTCCTAATATAGCATTTGCTTCCAAATATTATAAAGTATTTAAGAGTAGGAGTATGACCAAACCATAGTTCATAAGGGGTCTTACTAGTTTCACCTTTGATGTGAACTTTATTGAAAGTATAAACTGTTGTATTAACTTCTTCTCTCCAATACACATGAGGTAGATTTTCTTCCATCATCATGGTTCTTGCCGCATCCAGTATAGTTTTGTTCTTCCTTTCCACAACTCCATTCTGTTGGGGTGTCCAGGGTGCAGATAATTGTCTTTTGATTCCATTCTTCTCACAAAATGCATTGAATTCCCTATATGTAAATTCTCCTCCTTGATCAAATCTTGAGCATTTAATTTTCTTTTGGTTTCATTTTCTACCAATACCTTTTATATCTTGAATCTTCCAAAAGCGTTTGATTTCTCCCTGAGAAAACTAACCCAACACATTCTAGAATAATCATCATTTATTAGCATAAAATATCTATCACCCTGAAGACTCCTTGTCCTTGCTAGACCACATAAATCAACATGAATTAAATCAAGTATATTATTGGATTTCTCAGAAATTCTCTTAAATGTTGTTCTAACTTTCTTACCCAATTGACATTCCTTACATACCGGATTATGAGGTTTCACAATCTTAGGTAAATCCCTTACTGCCTTGGTTGAAAATCTTTACAATGCAATCAAATTTCACATGACAGAGTCTTTTATGAAATAACCAACTTTGATCAATGTGAGAAATCAAACATGTCTTATCACTAGTAGTCAAATGAAAGATATAACCTTTAGTCTGATTACCGGTTGCAATCTCCAATCCAGTTCTGTTCATGATTTTGCATTTTCCATTCTTGAATTGTAATTGAAATCCCTTTTCCACTAACTGACCAACACTTAAAATATTATGCTTTAAACCTTCAACATAATAAACATTGTTAGTATTGTGCTTACCATCCAAAGATATAGTGCCTCTTCATTTGATTAAATAGGCTTTGTCATCTCCAAATCTTACTAGAGCTCCAAAAATTTCCTGTAATGATAAGAATTTTCTTTTATCACCAATCATATGATGTGAGCATCCACTATCAATGATCCATTCATCCTTTTCTTCATTTTTTGCTGCCAATGCCTACTCTACCGGTTTGACAATAGGTGCCAGTTGATCTTCTTTTATTGCAACAAATGCCCATCCACTATCTGCTCGATCTTCATCTATAACACCTTCATTTGCATAGTAACATGACTTATCTCTATTTTTCTTAAATCTGTATGTCTGATATTCAGGGTTAGGTTTATATGTTCTCTTAGCTTCATCTCTTAGTCTTGCATGTCTATCAGGACACCTAGACATCATGTGACCAACTTTATTGCAATTAAAACATTTGAAAGGTGCTTTACCTTCATACTTACTTCCTGTTGGACCTTTAGGCATCTTCCTTACAAATAGTGCTTCAAGTTCTTCATTTTCTATCCTGATATCCTCAAGTTCTTTTGCATAAAGTGCTTTCCAATCAGATTTGTCAGATGATGATGATGATGATGTTGTTGATGATGATGCTTTGAAAGCTATATCAGTTTTGACTATAGGAACATTACCAAATTCTTCAAGCTCAAATGTTGAAAGTTTTCCAACCAAAGTATCTCTTAAAACTAATGTATTAGGCATTGTTCTCAACTCATTAGTAGTAGTCACTTTCATTTTGTAAGTCGGTGGCAAAGCTCTTAAAAATTTAGAAACAATTTCATCTTCACTTAAAGATCCTCCACAACATTGTATTCCTAAAACAATTTCATTAACTCTTTCCATAAATGCATAAATTCTTTCATCTTCTTCCATTTTTAAATTTTCCTACCTGACCTGGTAACATTCCAATTTTGCAATTTTGACAGTGGTATCTCCTTCATTAAATGTTTCTAGTTTATCCCAAATAGCTTTTGCAATAGATCTGTTTGATAATCCCATGATTTGTTGATTTGATAATGTGCTTAGAAGTGCTTCTCTTGCTTTGCAATCATTCTCCAAGTCTTTAGCCAATGTCGATGGATGAGGGTTATTCAGAGTAGGACCAACATAGCCATTCTTTGTAACATACCATATATCTCTTTTGATGCAATTTAGATGTGTTTCCATTCCGATCTTCCATATACCATAGTTAGTTCCATAAAGTTTAGGATTGTTCTTCCTAAAAATATTTGCTGCCATAGGATCTCCTCAAGCTGTGAGGCTTCTGCAAAAGAGGACTATGCTTTGATACCAATTGTTAGGAACCATAAGGACAACTGAGAGGAGGGGGGGTGAATTAGTTGTCAATAAATTACAACCCAAAACTAATTAATCCAACTTAAAACTTAGTGCCAGTAAAAAAAACTTAATGCTGGTAAAACAGATTAACAGTTATAGTGGTATCGGTATAATTTAATGCATGGAACAGAAAGGAAAACAACATTCACAACACATGACATAGAGATTTTGACGTGGAAACCCTGTAAGGGGAAAAACCACGGTGGGAAACCTTACCCACAATCATATGATACTACTGTATATAGTAAGTGTATACAATAATGGGGTCTGCACATGCAGAAAGGCCAACCGCCTAGAGATCACTACTCAATCACAAAATGGGAGTCACACTAACTACAATTGGATGGTTAAATCCAATAATAATGTACTGCTTCA
Organism: Cryptomeria japonica; assembly: GCF_030272615.1. Lineage (NCBI taxonomy): Eukaryota > Viridiplantae > Streptophyta > Pinopsida > Cupressales > Cupressaceae > Cryptomeria > Cryptomeria japonica. The sequence goes on along the minus strand of NC_081407.1, from coordinate 260,896,341 downwards.
GTATAGCATCTACAATGCTAGATTCAGTACCAGTTTAAGCTCTGACCATGAGTGCCAAATACCTTCATAACCTTTCCTTCAACCTTCAAAATAATATCTACATGATTCGCACAAGGATCTGCTTATATAATGATCTTCAATATTCGCACACACTCACTCCATCCTACACTCATACATCTTTACAATTATTTATACAAAACCCTAAGACCTTATGATGAGGTCGGCTCACTAAAGATATTACAGTTACAAAATAAGTCTTGATGTGATACAATGTGTCATCTCAATACATTTAAACATTATTCAATCAATAAACCATTTCCAAAACATGTTGTGCTGATCTGAAACATGATATCTTATACCGGTCCATAACCTAGACCTATCTGTCATTTAAGACAAATATGTGAACCCGATTAGTCCAATAATAAAAACACTAAATGACATCCAATCCATGTCTTCAATATAACCAAATGATCTCCAGATGATAACAAGTCATCATCACTATCAGTGAACCATATACCGGTGACTGTGCATAAGCCAATATCCATGCCAAGACCACAATGTGTCAGTTCAACAATAAACCAATATAACTAGAGTGCCAAATAAACAATGTAGACCTCTAGAAAGATAAGTGTTGACATCAATGACAAAACCAATGCAACACATGATGAAGTCATCCATAATACCAACAAAAGCTTCGGTACTGCTAATGAAGCTCAAACAATCGGTATGCATAACTCATCAGAATAGAGGAAACCGGTAAGGTAATCTAATGCTTATAAATTCAATGGTAGATGTTTTGTTTGTAATAAATTTGGGCACATGGCTAAACAATGTAGAAATAAGGCAAATCAAAACTACAATTTTGTTCCTGGTCAATGCACAAACTACAAGAAATATGGAGAATGAATGTTAAATGTCATGCATGTGGAAAGTTTGGACATTTTACTAATCATTGTAGGTCAAGAAATAATAATAATACCAGATATGTCAAAGCAATTCAGAAGAACAATGTTACATGTTACACATGCAATGAAATAGGACATATTGCTAAGTATTGTAGAAAAAAGACTCAACCGGCTAATAATGATAAAGACATTGAGAAAGGAAAGCAGAAGGTAGATGAAATACAACAAGATCATACCAAGAGATGGGTTAGAAAATCTGAAGAACAAAGTGGAGATGGATCTATACCGACAACTCCATCCGTAGAATAGAGTATTCCTCCACCAGCATGAAATTCCACTGGTGACTGAGGCATAAGCCTTAGGGGTTGGCAAAGTCACTGCTAAATTTTGCATATTAACCCGAAAGAGATCTAAGGATAGCTGGAAAGAGATATGGATAACTATGTTTATCATTGATAAAGGTTAGCTCGACACTTAACTATGAAACTGACATCCGTAGGGTTGTTGGTGAAACATTAATGACAAAAAATTAGGGTTTTATTTGTTGATAAAAGAAGCTAAGTGAATTCATTTTCACTCACCAAGGATTCAAGTAATTAGAGCAAAGTAAACACAAACTAAGAGCGAGCAAAAGCATTGAGAGAAGATTTCGAGCAATTATCTAAAGCATTCAATTCATCCATCGATATTCACTCAGGTATTTTATGACATGGCATCTGGATCTTCCACTCCTACTTTTATTGCAAATCCGATAACTGTCGAAGTTAAGGATAGGTTAAGGCCAGTCTTTAAGGAGGTTCCCAAAATTGCAAAGAAGGAAGACTCTACGGGAGCGTTTTCTAGGGTTCCTGAAGGAGTAATATATGTTGAAGATGTGAGGGCATACATACACTACACTCTTGAGGATCTGGGTACCGAAGACATAAAAAACATGTATCAATCAATGATACTGGGAGACACTAGAAAGATAAAACCAAAATTTAAGGCAATTGAGGATCTAGGGTTAATCGGTATTCTATATTTACTAGTATTCACGGATGAAGTTATCAAATACATCCTGAGAAGGGTTCATAATGAATTCATATGGTTAGAAAGACCCTACATAATCACAAAGGAATCTATACAAGTTGTCACTAGCTTACCTAGGGTTGGACAAGAACCTGGTAAGAAAATTTCCAAGATAGAGGTTCAAAAACTCATTGGTTCCACACCGGATAATAGATCAATAAGGATAAGCACAATAACTGACTCAAACATATAATTTGCAAGCATGATCATAAAATATAAGGTAACTCAGTCCAATCGATTGAATTATGTTGCATGTTCATGCATTCATGCCACATATCAAATGTTAAGAAACAATGTGAAATGTGACATGTGAATGGATGAGGAGTGAGTTAATGTTAAACCTTAAAAAGATCAAAGGAACCAAGAAAGGCACATTTAGATATGGAAACTTAATTGCCTGTTTAATGCTTTATTTCTTGAATGAGCTACCCGGTTTAGGAAAGAAGCAATGGGCTCATGACATATCGGTAGGTATGCAAATCAAAATGGCTCTCACTGGTCTTGGTACTAGTAGGGATGAGAAGCTCTAGGGTTACTTCAAGACATTTCAAGAAAATATGAGGCAAAGGGAAAGAATCTCTAAGAACATTGTAGAAAAGTATTCCACTGACATATGTTTCATGGTGAAAACTGATGAAATACTCATGGAAGCAGTTGAACCTAGGCAAATTTGGATCACTGAGCCTAGATATGAGGCAGATGATAGTATTTTTGAGCTTTATGAAAAGATGTTATTAGATGCCCCCTTGGATGACAAAACAAAGCACTTCGATATAATAGGAGAAAAGGCTCTTTAAGTGAAAACAGGTTTCATTAGAAAAAGGAGAGAAGAAAATTGAAAAAATGTCTACATATGTGCAAAATGTGGTTTACAAGATAGACACTCAACTAGGTTCCCAATATAAATAGGCAGTCAAACCGGTAGAGGTTGCTACTGAAGAAGTGAAGAAGCTACAAGTTCACATTTCCCCAATCAATTCTGACTCTGACCCTGAGGATAATGAGCCTCTGGCTTTCAGAAGGGTGCAAAGGAAGGATGTGGTAAAACCACTAGTAGAGAAACAAAAAGAAAAACCAAAGAGGAGACTTGTCAGAAAGGCAACTCAGCCTACTACACCTCTACCACCGGTAAGGAAGCCTATGCAGAAGAGGAAACCAGTCACACCGACAACAACAAGCAAAAAGAAGAAGGGTGATGATACTAGATCTGGTAAGATATCAATGACTTGTGCTAAAATTATTGATGAAGTGACAAAAGATGGGATATTAAAGAATATTTCAAAATATTATGAAGTTTTTGAAGAGAGTGAGCAAAATGAGTAAGAGGAAGCTATTTTATTGTATATAGATATCTATAAGAAGGCATTAGTTGAAATTTTGAAAGAAATACCTTTATCTCTATACAATAAACTAGAAGCTAGGAGACTTGATGCTATCAAGAGGGATAAGGAAATCAAGGAAGTTGCACTTTTGGAACAATGTGACACTATAAATAATGAAGAGATGAAAATATGTATAGATATTGCTAATAGGACAATTTTTAGTAGTAAAAACCGGCAGATAAGTCTAATGTTGGGTAGAGTAAATGAGGTGGTAAATGAGACAAGTAAGGGGTGGGAAAAATTATTTCAGGAAAACCAAGACTTTCACACATCTCAGGAAGAATTTTCAAAGGCAACATCCCCTACAATTCCTAACAAGTCAAAAGGAAAGGGTATTTTAGGCAGTTCTACTCCAATTTTGACACAATTACAACCGGCTGTAACTACAGGAACACAACCACAATTGGCAGTCATAGAGAGTGTAGAGTTTATATTAGCACAAACCAATTTTGAGCAAGAGAGTGTATAGGATAGTGGAAAAATTGTGGATAATACTCCACCGATAGTAATCGACACTACACCAAGTGGTAAAGCCACCGGTGCAAAAGAGGTTGAAATGGACAAGGTCAAATCAACTGAGTCCATACCGATAGGCAAAGCAAATTCACTGGCAAGAGTATTGGCAATTGACACTTCTCAGGTCGAGAAGAAACTAGTTTCTAAATTAAGTCCAACAGAACTAATGATGATGGCCACTCAGAAATTGTTGAAGGAAGGAACTGTAGAAAAAGGGTTAATTGATAAATCAGTCTCTGTATTACACAGAATAATGCCTGACTATCAAATAGAGGATGGAGCAAGCCCTTCTGGTAATCTCAAAGCTTTAACAGAACACATATCAAGTAATTATCAATCCTTGAGATAGATTGCAAACCAACAGGCTTTGGACATTTTCTCTGTTGCAAAAAGAGTAGCTTTTGATTAGCTTATAGTACCTAGGAAGAAGAAGATAGAGGACAAACTTATCTCTATTGAGGTTTGTTTGAAACAATGCACCAATATTTATAGAGTATGTTGTAATATAGGAATTCTAACAACCAATGTAAATGAGAGATTAAAAGAAGTATATGACAAAATGGCTACTATTGCTAATTCTTTTGATGGGCTAACTACACTAACTACATCTGTTGATGATCAAATTTTGTCCTTGGAGAACCAAGATTTTGCTTTTGAGAAAGAAAAAGATAAAATACTGAGGAGAGAAATAAATTTAAGAGGATTGGTGAGTCCAAGACTTGACTCTTTGGGTGTTCACAAGAGAGAATGCATGGACATGCTAGCCAAACCCACACCGGTAGATACCCAAGAGAAGGAATCATTTGCCCACTTACTCAGTAGACTAAGCTCAAATGACTCTAACTGTATTCTTTCATTTTTTTCCTTCATCGGTATTTGGCATTAATGTCAAAGGGGGAGTATGTAAATTTTTGAAAAATATCAAGGAATATGTTATCAGTTGAAGTGTATTTCTTAGGGGGAGCACACTGGCAGGGAATCCATTTTTCACATGAGTGTTGCCATCAATGCCAAAGGGGGAGATTGTTGGAAATTGACACTCATTGGATTCATTTTTTTGTCATTTAGGGCAATAAGATCAGATAGAAGGCAACAAGACTTGATGGAAGTCACAAACTGACACTAGGAAGCATATACCAACAGATATCGGCATTGGAAGCATTCAGGGATACATCGGTACCGACACTGACACTGACATCAAGAAAGATTTATTTTAGTAAATCATTTTGTAATTATTGTCAAGGCTGACATTTAATATCTTTTTAAAATGCATTGTAAGCCGACATAAGACATATCATATGTAATAGGTATATAAGTCAGTTTGCTAGGTCAATTTAATACATGAAGAGATGGTATATAGATAGACATATAGAAGAACTATGTGATGCAAATTATATGTATGGAGATCATTTTTGTATGCAAACATTGTGTCATGCAAGGATCTACAGATAGCTACGAAAGCACGCTTGGTGGAGAAGTAATACTGGTAATAGCTCAAGATTGTGAACCGGTACATAGCAGAACCAGAACCAAAACTCTATCTAGCATAGCAGATGCATTCTTGACTTCATTCTTAGTAATTTACTTTGGCAGCAAGCTTGTGGTCAGTGAGGATCTTTAGTGATGAGTAGTATGCTCTAGGAAGTATGCCTTTCTACAAGTGCAGGCCCCTATTTATGTAATATCTTTTTATATGGCCAATGAACTGATATTGTGGGTCACAAATCCCACTGTGGTTTTTCCTCATTGAGGTTTTCCACATATAAATTTTGTGTGTTATGGTGTTCATTTATGTGGATGTTTTATTTGCTTCTTATTATATTCTTATTTTTTTACCGGTACATACATGCATGGTTTAGAAAGTTAAATATTGTTGATTCTAACATAACACTGATTCACCCCCCCTCTCAGTGTTCTCAGATCCCAACAGATGTATGATGTCTAAATCTCTCGACTAACCACTTTGCACTGACGAGTCCCCACTAAATAAGAATGAACTCAACAGTGAAAACAAATATAGATAAATTTAAAATAATATTATAACACATAAAAAATATGATCGCTCACCTTTAGGTCACTAGCAGTCACCAATGCAGTCAACAACAATGATTTTTTTTGGTTTGAAACTTCACTATTGATTAGAATTCAGAGCCTAGAACCCACCAAATGTGTAGAGATAGATCTGATCTTTGAATGTATTTATACCAATCCTTATATGATGAATTCCATTGGAATTTTATATGGTATACAAATATTTGGCGAATCCCGCGTAACTATAACACGACTTATGTAATTTTTGAGGCGATTATGGGTCATGCAAATAATTGGCAAATACAATATAGTTGGTGAAATTTTGGGTGAATGGAGACACATGTCAACAAAATGCCAGGCAAATTGGGTACTCCTGGCTAACAAATCTTCATATGCCTATAGACGAATTATGGTCATCTATTAAGGCAACCTCAAAGAGTGTAGGTGAAAAAATTAAATTTACCGTGTGTCCATCATATATTGTTTTGGCAAAATCCTTGCATAGAAACATTTAATTACATACAACATATGGTGATCGGGCCATGAATTTGATAGAAATTGATAATGTTCTAGTGACATGGCCACTCCCAGTCGGTACAAAATATTCGCCATTTCCCAATTCGCCGACGTGAAAAATTCACCACTATAGTAATCTCTGAGTGTAACGTGTATCTTGAAATCAGCTTCAATCTTGAACAAAAAATAGAACCAAAACAAAAGATTATAATCACATGCTTCCTAAGGATCTTCCCATTCACCGAGATTACAAAAATAATCACCAAAAATACCGCAATCATCGAAAATCATTTCGGACCAAAACATTACTGAGATACCCTGTTTTACTGGTTAACTGCCTACTAGTTAACTCTAACTTCTAGATAAGATGAATCACGAGTATCGGATCGAATCTCCAAGAAGAGTTTCCATCAATGACAACCATAAATAATAAATCAAGCATCGAAGATCGCGGAATGAGTGTCAATTGCCAACAATCTCCCCCTTTGGCATTGCTTGTAACATTTGTGAAAAATGTCTAAGTGTTGAGCCTTGTGAAACCTGTACACCAGATCAAGAATGGAAGAATTCTAAGGCTCCTCCTTAGATCAACAATCCAAAAATCTGCATCACCAAACTATACACTCTATACACAATTAGTATATATATTTTTCACCTTATCTCTCCCCCTTTGACAACAATTCCAAAGATGGGGTGTTGCCCAAAATTGTTATATAGATGACAAACATTTTACAAATACTTGAAGAGGTCAACATAAGCAATCTTCAAAAATATCAAGTGAGTATCCCACCCACTCTCAATTTACTCTCCCTTTACCTCTCTGTTTATCAATATCAATAGTGAAGTTACGAAAAATGAGGCAATATTTATATAATTTACTGGCTTCTAACAATGAGTTAGAAATAGTCTGCAATCCCTTATTCAGTGTTACCCTATCATCTTCAATCATTTTCAGGAATGTTTGTTTTCTAACTTCCTTAAACTTGTCCAAAACTTTCTGAGTAGCTGTCTTCTACAAAGAATCAAAATTGGTATTTACATTGTTAATCAACTGTAATAATTTGTCGGAGGGGCTATTATTTGAATCGAACTGTACATTGGAATCCACCTTCTACAAAACATCTATAGACATCAAAATTATCATTTTGTCTTCATTCTCTAATTTCACCAGATCTTGACTGGCTTGGGCTTGCACTACAGCAACAAGCATGAGCTTCTCGGTAGGAGACATCTTCCCAAGGTCAACTGAGCCATCAAGATTGATCAGAATCAGAGGTGGGATCCCTGTAACTAGAGGAGTGGCAATTGTTGGATCAACTATGCCTTTACCTTTGTCAACCTTACGTACCTCAGCCTCTCCTAGCATAACATCCTTCTTCTCTCCCTTGTCCCCAATATCAGTCTATTGAATCATAGGGGCTACAAAGCTATCTATCATCGAAGGATTGCCATCAATCTCAGCATCAATTGTGGTATTACCTTGATCTTCTGGTTGATCTTCATTGCAGTTTGGAAGGTTTTAAAATATCCCTAGAGGGAAGATATCCTCATAGTTGCATCACTGATTCCCCATAGACCTTCCTTGATCTACATCATCACTGGTTTACCATAGGCCCATTGGACCTTACTGTTGATACCGAGTATCTCATTCAGAAAGTACAGTGCTAGGCAAGTAAAGCGTGTACCATATTTAAAAGTATGCTTTGTATCCTGCTTAATCTTCTTCAGATTGCTCAATAATTCATTTAGAAGTGTAGTACATAGATCATACCTCTTATCTTCCATAAGCATTTGGTATGCAAAGTAGATAGCAGTATCGAAGATAAAGTTGTATTGGCTAGACTGCTAAACCTTGTATCTAACTACCATTGAAGCAAACTTCACATCATTATCCAAAATGTCATTCACAATCATGGCTCTGCTGTCAAATTTGGATCTAGTAGTATCTATGATGGTGTTCTTTGATACTTTTCTTAAACTAGGCACATCACCGATTTTAGCTAAACCAATTACAGCATGGATTGCTTGCTTGGTGATTTTGTGAGGCCTATCAAGCCATATAAACTCATCATGCACATGGATGAGGATGTAGTGGATCCATTTTGCCTCATCAAACAATAAAAAATGCACAAACTATGAGAATCCCTTATCCTACAACACCTTATATTCGTGTTTGAGATTTCCCAAACTATTGGCCAAATGATTGTTGTATAGGTCCAACATGTTTGCATTCCCAAGCTCTTCAAGGTTACAATGAATGTAGGCACTGATATCTTCATTGTGCAGCATGTCGTAGGGCACAAATGAGAATGCACCTTTTGGATCATCCTCAGTTGATTTAAATGGATGTTTCTTAAAGACTGGAGGGGCCATAGATCCTTAATTTCAACCACCAGAGGAGTTGCAATACCAGAAACTGAGGCCATTTTGAATTCTAGGGTTTGTAAAAGCTGAAAAATTGAAGAGATAAATACCTCTCTTCACAACTGGGTGCTAAAATTTAGTTAGAAGTTGTTGAAATTATTGTTGAGATCAACAAGTTGCTTTTCTCTCTCGTCTGCTCTTACTCGCTTGATCACATTGTGACAAATGAAGTCTTGAGATGCACTTTTATCCTTCAAAAACCTAATTTTTCACTATAATAAATGTAGCAACTGGTTATCATGATCTTCAAGAAATTTCATACCGAAGCACACGATCCTTCAAAAACTTCTGGATATCATCAGCACATATGATTCAATCATTCTGCAATCTTCCAAAATCGATTGTAGACCACCAAAGAGGGGGTTCTTAGAATGTGCATGAAATGCTTCCCCTAAGGCATAAAACCCTAGTTACCAGTTGAAGATACTACACTAGATTCGGGTGCAGACCCATTGTCAACTCTGTATTCATCCTTTCTCACCCACATCTTCTCGTGCTTCTCCTTGATCTCTTCTACTTTCACTTTTCCTCTCTCATCTGATTTGTTCTTTTCTATCAGAGAACTGTTCTTTCTTTTATAATACTTTGTAATGTGACCAGTTTTGTTGCATAATTAACACACAACATTATTCTACATTGGTTTGAAGTTCATTTGATTTGGTCTTAACCTGCACTGATTAGAGACGTGTTCAAACATTCCACAAGCATAGCATCTCTTGTTTTTAAAGTTATTCACTACTTCTCTACACACATTTGACTTGTGTCCAAAATTATTGCATATGAAACACTAACCTGTAAAGGTAGGAACATCGTTCATATTGTTTACTCCATTATTCATCCTAATTCTGCACTGACTATCCATATGACCAAATTTATTGCAAGTAAAACATCTACCATTGAATTTATAAGCATTAGGTTGTATTACCAGAGGATTCTTGTTCTTCTTCTGATTAGGTTTTGTATTGCCTTTCTCAAATCCTATACCTCGCATGTCCTTTCCATGTCTCTAACTTTTCAGCATCTCATCAAGCCTTGTTGAACTAGCTTTGAATTTTTCTTTGTATTCATTGGCAGTAGCAAGTTCATCCCTCAAGGTAGCAATCTGTCTTTCAAGTTCTTGACCATTATTTCTTAATTGTGTCAACTTAAGCTTCAACTAATCATTCTCATAGGTAAGCTTGAAGCATTCATCAGCTCTTTCCTTCAAGGATTGTGCTAGATTCTCTTCATTCTTCTTCCGGTCCTCAATTTCCTTAGTCATTCTCATCACAATGGATTACATCTCATTCTTCAAAGCAACATTCACTCTCTTAAGACTGTCAACCTCATCAGGTTTGTCCTGGTATTCCATCATATGATCTTATTTCTCCTTCAACTTGTCCATTAATTCCTTCCTCTTTTCTCTACAGATACTTGCTTGATCCTTTAGCTCACTAATTATGAATTCATCAACAACATTTAGGTTCTTCTTCAACGTACAAGTCTAATTTCTAGCTGCATCAAGATCCTCAAGTGCCACATTGAGTTGTCTCTAAAAGCCAGAATCCATAGAATCAATCTCCCAGATCTTCCTCAAGTAGTTAAGCTTCCTTAGAGGAACTAGGCTCCCATACCAATTGTTAGAATCAAAGATCACTGAGGGGGGGGGGGGGGTGGGTGAATCACTGATCTACCAGAAATCAAATCCACAAACTTAATTTTTGTCCACTGGTTAGCAATGCATAACATAAAAGAACATAAACATGCAATAAATAAACCATAGATCCACAATACCAAAAATACATGGAAACCCAAAAAGGGAAAAACCACGGTGGGGCTGGAACCCACAATATTCATATACTATGGCTAGGAGTACATAAATATTACATAGATGGGGAATGCACTTGCATTTAGGCTCACTGCCTAGAGCTCACTACTCAAATATAGTTGTATGGAAGGCTACAATCGTCAGGGAAGTCTCACTGACTTACAATTTTATTACAATGAGGAAATACAATGAATCGAACTCTCAAGTAGCATTTGGCTATGAAAGAATGAGTTTCGGTTAAGCACTGCATCTCTGACTGCCTTCGCTCTGCTAAATACTTTGTTACTATCTTAGTCATCTATCAGATTGTCTATGAATTGAACTATGCCCAATCGCACTAAAAATGATTGCCACACCACTAATACACCGAAAATCAATCACCAATTTGATCTTATATATCCGGTCTTATCACAAAAACAATCTCCTTCAAGTCAGCTTCAAGAAGTGTAACATGTAGCTTCAAGTCGGCTTCAATGTCAAATAGAACATAGCACCAGACCAAAAGATTTTAATTACATGCTTCCAAAGGATCTTCCCATTCACAGAAATCATAAAAACAATCATCAAAACCACCGTAATCATCGGAAATCATTCCAGACCAAAACATTACTAAGATACCATGTTTTACTGGTTAACTGCCTATCGATTAACTCTAGCTTTCAGATAAGATGAATCGTGACCACCAAATCAAATCTCTAAGAAGAGTTTCCATCAATGACAGCCCTAAACCATAAATCAAGCATCATAGATCACCAGATGAGTGTCAATTTCCAACAGGAGGGGGTGACAAAAAATGAGTTTAGGGCAATATTTTTTGAAAATAGGGGGATTTTTTAGTATTCCATGAATGCATGTGCTATAATCTAGGCTCACTAAGTGAAGCCCTCGTGCAATATACATGTAGAGAAATATTTTGATGAGAGTACCACCAACTAGAGATTCAAAGGTAACTCAATAGCTATAAGACTCTTGCACACAACCTCCATCTCATGCACCTCATATGTAAGAGATACAATACATGAAACCATCAAATGGTTTTACAAAACCATGGGCTAAAGCCACTCAATAAAGTGGAACCAATCTATCTCCAATCCTAGATGCCATTTGATGTGTCAAAATAAACATCAACATGTGTACCTCCCTTTTACAACTCATTTATGTGTTTGAAGCATTTTATATTTCCTATTTTAGGAGACCAAACTTTAGAGGCCATAACTTTTAAACTAGGTGTCAGATTGACAAACTGGTTGAAGCACTAGAAAGCTCGCGACATTCTTTATCACCTCCTAAATCAATGCACCATTTACAACCACTTTTTAGGCCATTTCAGAGCCTGTAAAGTCCTCAAAATTGAATTCAAAACATTTATCACTGTTAACAACAATAAAGAAGGAAAACTGAGAGGGGGGGTGAATCAGTTTTCATTGGATCAAAAACTTAATCACAAATACATATCTAATAAACTATAGCAATAACAAAGATAAGAAAATTGATCTCACAACATACAACACCAAGATTTTGACATGGAAAACCTGGTTAAGAGAAAAACCATCGTGGGAACCTACCCACAATAAGATGATACTCTGCAGTAGTATGTGAAAATATTACAATGAGAAATGCACATGCATCCAGGCACACTACCTAGACCTCACTACTCAAAAGATAACAATTATTGTATATTTGGATACTGTGAGATCTGAATTGTCAATTTGTGGCTTATAGTATATGACAATTGATGTTCCATTAGATATCTAGAGATATTGAGAAGAAAATTGTTTTTTGAAAGTGATTATTATGAAAATTATAAGATGAGTGAATAGGTGTTAAAAATTCTAATTTCTCTCCATGAAAGCTTAGTTGTTATTGTGGTTGGTGTAAAGCAGAAAATTGAACCCTAGGTGTTCCCCCACTCCAAGGAGAGAGAAAGGAGGTCACTAGGATTGACGGTTTTCACTTAGGAGAGACTTTACATTCAAAAGAGGGGTTGAAACTCACAAGATCCAATCCCACACAATGCAAGATTGAATTCTAAATGAGTTTCAAGGGTTGAGACAACAAGGATACCCTCTTAGGAGTGTATGTAAAAGTAAGAAAGATTCACTTGTAGATGGAGATAGGGACATGGGATGAAGCTACGGACCTAAAATTAGCAGTAAAATGTCAAGACGATATTGTCCTGCAAGTTTGAACGAAAGTTGACGGGACAATGGCACCCAGAGTGCACACGGTCCTCCAAAAAATCCATGAAACGAAAGGGGATCTGTTCGTCTCTACACGAGGAATCCAGATCTTCAATTACAGCCACGTACCTGCAACCTACACACAAAAAAGAGAGGACGATTGGGGGGTTAGGGATTAGGGGTTTGCCTTCAGGTCAAACCCCGGTTTTGGAATTAACCAAGAAATGAGAATGTTGTAAATGTAAGTGTTTGTAATGTAATCAAGTATTGATACCTTGTTGTAAGAATGTTTGTATTCTTACATGCGAAGGTGTAATGATGTTGTATGTTGTATGTTGTAGGTGATCTCCTCTTCAATGGTTGAATGCAACACCTAGCCTTGAATGGAGACCTAGAATGCTCAATTGCTTGAAGGAATGCTTGAATACTTGAATGTTTGTCTATCATTTCCACCTCTTGCACACATATGTTTCTCACCCCCTTTTTATCCAAATGGGAGGGAAAATGTAGTTTATATACTTGTCAATTAGGGTTAGGAGACTGATTTTTCCGACCTTAGGCCGACCTAGGAACATTATTTTCCAAATTACAAACTTGAAGACCTGATGCCCAACAAGAGACCGGGCCCAAAATAGGGCCAGGGACCAGGGCACTGGGCGCCATGGTCCTGAGGGACCAGGGCACTGGGTGCCATGGTCCTGAGGGACCAGGGCGTTGGGCGCCATGGTCCTGAAGGACCAGGGCACTGGGCACCATGGTCCCACCTCCCGGGACAACAGGGTGCAAGGAGGATCAGGCCAAGGTGCAGAAAGATGCAGTTTTTGATGTCGTAAATAGGTTTCGGGGTCTCCATTCAGGTTCAATGTTGCACCACCATTGTGAAGACCCAAATGTAGTTGAAATTGCAAGTGTCGCAATTTTACGATGCTACAGTTGGTGAGTGTTCGCTTGAAAAAGTATATATTTTTAAGTTTTATTACTTGTTTCAATTTTTTTTAAATATAATTTTGTGTTGGTATTAGCATTTATATATGTTATTATTTGTTTATTTACATAACTCGTTTAATTATTTCAAGTGAGATAAAATAAATGAGTACATGTGATTTTCTTCATTTATGAAGTTTTCTACTTTTTTCTTGTCTTCTTAAATTTGAAAACTTTTTTAAAAGAATCTCTTTTTTTTTTTTTTCTACCTTATTCTTGTCTCGGTCAAATTAAAAAAGTCTGATAGTATATATTGTAGCTCTTTCATAGCTCCTCTATATCATTGTGTAAGATTTGGTTGTGAAGCCACCTAGATTATAAATTAGTGAAGGGAATCAAAAGCAAATATCCAAAATTGTAAGAATAAATTGTATTATGTTTAATAAGAAATACAAAGAAATTTAGTGTTAGTGATTAAAATATACAATAGGTGAGCATATATAGGATATCTCACCTAGGGGACTAGAAACACAACCAATGTGGGATAATGTATAATTTTTTTTATAAGTTGTAATGTAGTGTGAAAAGGACCTAGGTGGAGAACTAGCTATGAAATGAACTAGAAAATAACTATAAATTGTTCACACTAACACACTCCCTTATGTGTAGCTTAGGAAATAAAAGATAAAAGCACTTAAATAAGGATGAGTTCCAATAAGGTTTGACGAGGTACTCATATACAAAAATCCCCTCACAAGAGAAGAGAAGGAGAAAACCTTGGGGAAAAAACTCCTGAGTGAGAAGAAAAGAATAGAAAGGCTAAGTGAACCTCCCTAAATATACATCTTGCATCCCCCAAGGAGCTTAAATATGGATTACTCTTAGTGAATGTTTTGGTGATTATATTTGCAACTTCCTCTACTATTAAACAATAGTACAAATCAATGACCCACTCCTAAATCATCTCCTTAAGAAAATGCATGTAGATCATGATGTGTTTGGTCCATTGATGATAGACTAGATTCTTCAAGCTTTGGATGACACTTTGATTATCATATTAAATGATTGATTAATTCTAAAAAGTGATACTATGTTTAGTGAGCATAATTTCAAACCAATTTTCTTTAATGGTAGCATTGAAAACTCCTTGATACTCAATGCTTATTTAAAGAGAGAGAAATATCATGTTGCTTCTTTCTCTACCAACAAATGAGGCTAAAACTAAGGTAAAAACTATATCTAGATATAGACTTGTGATCATTAATATTATGGGCCCAATTAGAGTCCATGTATCTAATCTATTTTGAACCTTTTCTTATTGCATAGTGAATTCTATAATTATAAGTTTCATTTATGGTTTCCATGAAATGTGAGAATATGACAATTGTAAATGAAATGGCAAGTTGTGTATGAGTTAAGTGTAAGGAAGTTAACCAGTGGAACAAATACCTATACACTAACCTTAAGAGGAGGATAATACAGAAACTTTTACAAATCATTACAATAGTTACAGAATATTAACAAAAATAGACATAATAGCATGCGTACTACAACATAGTGATTTATGTGGGAAAAACCCCACACTCAAAAATCCATCCAATATCTTATTCAAAAATAAGAGATATATTACAATATACTTGTAGAACAAGCTTTTCCTGGGAGTACCACCAACCAGAGATTCAAAGGTAACTCAATAGCTATATGAATCTTACACACAACCTTCATCTCATGCACCTCATATATAAGAGATACAATACATGAAACCATCAAACAATATTACAAAAAAATGGGCTAAAACCACTCAATAAAGTGGAACCGATCTTATCTCCAATCCTAGATGCCTTATGATGTGTCAAAACACACATCAACATGTGTACCTCCCTTTTACAACTCATTTATGTGTTTGAAGCATTTTATATTTCCTATTTCAAGAGACTAAACTTTCGAAGGCCATAAATTTTTAATCAAGTGTTTGATTGACAAACTGTTTGAAGCGTCAAAATTATCACGACATTATTTATCACCTCGTAACCCACTACACTAGTTACAACCACCTTTCAAGCCATTTCAAAGCCTCTAAATTCCTCAAAATTGAATTTGAAATTCTTATCACAACTTCCAAAATGGAAACTTTAATATCTTTAAAACTAGTTGTGATCTTGGAAAAAAACATTATCGGCATGCTCATCTATCCAATCCGAATATTTGGTAAAAATTCTAAACCAATTCATGCTCAAATAAAAACATTCTATAAATTGTAACCTTATGTAAATGCAAAATTGATACACCATTTTCCCAACATTCCCCCACTTGTCGAACACCTTGCAAGAGAAAAGGGAGTCTCTACACCATAAATTAATTTCTAGGGGCCATAAGGTCTATAGACTTTGAACACCATCTGAAATTATCTATGTTCGCAGCCTTAGTTAAAGAATCTACAACATTCATTAAAGTCTCTACCTTACTAGCTTCACTCTA
This sequence comes from Cryptomeria japonica, assembly GCF_030272615.1. NCBI lineage: Eukaryota > Viridiplantae > Streptophyta > Pinopsida > Cupressales > Cupressaceae > Cryptomeria > Cryptomeria japonica. The sequence continues at coordinate 260,880,110 of NC_081407.1, read as the reverse complement.
CCACCTTCAACCATATCTAAAAAAAATGATATTGAACATCAATGTTCTTAGTCCGAGTATGAAACATCAGGTTCTTGGCTAGGCAGATCACACTCTAATTAAAGTCTCTAATTTGAACATGAAATTTTAAGACAAATGGATTCTTTGGAAGAATGAGTAGCTGCCATATACTTTTCTTTTCTAGTGGACAAAGTAATTGCAACTTGTCGCTTACTCATCCAACTAATTGCAACACCAAATAAAGTCAAGACATAAGCACTGGTGGATCTTCTGCTATCAATATCACTTTCCCAATCTAAATCCACATAAGCATGAATATCAAGGGAAATGATGTCTCCTACCAGATTACCATGATATCACAAAGAATACTTTGAGGTACCCTTCAAATATCTGAAGACTCTTTTAACTACATCCTAATGAACTCTACTAGGATTAGACATATATCTAGAAAGAACTCCCATTGCTTGGGCAATGTCTAGTCTAGTGTAGACCATAGTATACATCAAACTTCCAATTGCACTCTGGTAAGGAACTCTTCTCATGTCTTCCATATCTAATAAGGATATAGGAAAATTTGAAATAGATAATTTTGTTCCAACTGTTAGGTCCCGGAAGGACAACTGAGAGGGGGGGGTGAATCAGTTGTCAACCATGTTGGCAAATGCACACTCCAATGAGACATTGTAGGTGATTGAAGGTTTTGTCATTGATGGAAACCTTACAATCTCATGACACCGGCAAGGCATTCCACTGGCACTAGCAAGATCAGACTCTACACCGACACATAGACCACCGACACCGGCAGTGAAAGGAAGCATACCGGCATAGAAGCCGACATGATTTTTGTTGTAATATATTTTGTTTATTATTGTAAAATCATTGTAAGCCGACTTGGCAAGTTGTAAAATGGCTCTTATATAAGGATAGAGGAATGTAATTAGGCGAAATAAGGCTGACCTATTATGCGAAATATGGGTTAAGGGTTTATGTAAGAAGCAAAGCAGAAACCGGTACTAGATCTGAGATTATAGATGCTATTTTGAAGCAGTACAAGACACTGGATTTATATAATCCATTTTGTAAGTCAGTGAGACTTCCTATTTTGTATTTGAGTAGTGAGCTCTAGGCATTTGGCCTTTCTGCATGTGCAGGCCCCTCTTGTAGTAGTAATATTCTCTTATTGGCTAGTAAGTGAATATTGTGGGTCACAAATACCACCGAGGTTTTTCCCACACCGGGTTTCCTCATTAAAACATTGTGTTATGGTGTGTTTTTCATGTGGTTGTTTTTATCTCTGTTTATTGCAATACTTTCTATTTATCGGTACACAGTATTAATATGCTCTACATGTTTTAACTTAAGAAAATCTCATTACCGGTTAGATACTGATTCAGCCTCCCCCCCTCTCAGTATCTATGGGAATCCTAACAACTGGTATCAGAGCTTGGTCCTCTATTTTTAGAAACCTAACAACTTGAGGAAGATCTTGATACCGATAGAGATGGAAAACTTGATGAAGCAACTTGAAGTAGCTCTCTCAGACTATGATGGAGAAAAATTGAAAAATATCAAACTTGAAGATGACCTAAAAGCAGCTCAGGATATTATTCAAGCACTTCAAGAAAATATTACTATTTCAAGAAACAAGAGAAGAGAACTTTGTGAAAAGATGCAAAATGAGAATGATGAAAAAGAAACTCTTAATGATATGATAAAGAAGTTGAAGCAAGAGAACATGACAACAAAGAATGAGATGCAGGATATGACTATGAGATTCTGTAAAGAAATTAAAGATAGAAAGAAGAATGAAGAAGATTTGAATAGAAGACTAAGTGATGCTGCAAATGAAAACACAAGACTCAGTTATGAAAATGATTTGTTGAAGATAGATCTAATGCACACACAAAATGACTCAAATGAACTGATGAGGTAGAAAGAAGTCATAGAAAGAGAACTAGATACAACAAATTAGCATAAAGAGAAATTAAAGAAAAGCTCAAAAGAACTTGGTAACATGCTGAAGAATCGAAAACCTAAAGGTGACACTTGTGGAATTGGCTTTGAAGTTGGAGAAAGCTCTGGTACTACAAACACACAGGATCATAGGAAACCGGTAAGACAACCTACTACTTATAAATTCAATGGTAAATGCTTTAACTGTAACAAGTATGGTCATAGAGCAAATCAATGTAGATCTAGAAATTATCAGAATACCAATGCACCCACTGGTCAATGTTCAAAATGCAACAAAATTGGTCATAATTCTGAAAATTGCAAAATGAATGTAAGATGTTATGTTTGTGGAAGATTTGGACACTTATCTAATCAATGTAGAACACAAACCGGCATAGGTTATGGGAAGGCTATTCAGAAAAATAATGTGACTTGTTATGCTTGTAACAAGATTGGACATATTGCAAAATTTTGCAGAAGTAAGGCACCACCGGTAGACAACAAAGGTCCTAGTTTGAAAGGTAAAGAAAAGGTTGAAGAAGTAAAGAAAGAATTCTCAAAACAATGGATCAGGAAATCAGAACTAAATAGTGTTGGGAATACTCCTCCACCGGTAGAACCAAGCAACACTCCACTGGTAGAACAGAGTAGCACTCCACTGACAAGAGTCTCTTCATCTAATTGAAGAAAATTCTTTTGAGGGTTTGGCAATCATATGAGGAATATGCTATTATTCTCTCGGTTGATGGTAAGAAGTTGAAATTACTTCTATACTAGAAGATAAAGTTAAGTGACTACTTAACCGGCAAGCATTAAATGTGGTAGTCAGCAGGTTGACATTATAAATTAGTGTTTTTGGCTTCATTTCACTTCACCGAGCATTCAAACATTCGAAGAGCGTGAAATTTCTAGAGATAAGGCATTTCGAGCAAAGAGGCAAAGCATTTCAGCAATTAATCTTTCCAAAGGTAGAAAAAGGTATTTATAATCATGGCATCCTCTTCTGTACCTGAATTCATAGCAAACCCTACTATAGTCGAGGTAATCAAATGCCCTAGGCCCATATTTCAGCTAGTTCTAGAGATAGCTAAAAAGGATGATAATGTTGGAGCATTTTCCCAAATCCCCAAAGGAGTTGTTTTTGTTGAAGACCCTAGAATATACATCTATTGCCACATAGAAGAATTAGGTGATGAGGAAACCAAGAACATGTACAAAACTGTCATATGTGATGATTTTGGTAATGTGAAACCTGAACACAAAATTATTGAAACCCTAGGATTCACTGAAATCCTCAGCATTCCAGATTTCCCTAAGGAAGTTATTAGGATAGTATTGAGTAGGGTAAATGGTGCTTTCTTTTGGCTAGATTCAGTTCATAAAATTACCAAGGAAGCTGTGAAAGTTGTAACAGGGTTACCTTCCACCGGTAATAGACCAGACAAAACAAAGAAGGTCTCAAATGACCTGGTAATGAACCCAATAGGTACAACATCCGACAAAAGGTCTTTAAGGCTGAATGATGTAACTAACATAAATGTGAGATTTATTAGCATGATTCTAGGCTATAAAACAACGCATGCAAATACACTTAATTCAATTTCCAACTTATGCATAAAAAGTGCTCATGATATGGTTAAAGATAATATGAAAATTGACATATGTGAATTGTTAAAGGATGTATTGATTGACAATCTGGGAAAGATCAAGAAGGACAAGAAAGGGACATTTAGATTTGGTAACTTACTTGTTTGCCTAATGCTACATATAACCAAACAGGTGCTCGGTATAGGTAACAAGAACCTTGGATTTGACATACCGGTAGGGAAACACTTATCTGACCTATTGAACAACATGGGTGAAAATAGAGAAAAGAATATTAATTAATACTTTCAAGCATTAAAGGCCAAAATGAACACTAGAGTAAGACTGTCACAAGCAATTGTAGATAAATATAAGGATGACATATGCTTTGTGATTAAGAAGGATGAGATCTAGATGGAAGCAGTTATCCCAAGAATAATTTGGGTTACTGAAATGGGTTATGAGACAGATGATCACATCATTGAAACATATGCTAAAGCCCTTCTGGAAGCACCCAATGAACCTAAGGAAGAGGTATTCGATAGTGCTGAAAGTATTGAAAAACAAATTCAATCCAAAAAGAGAGTGAAGAAAGTAGAAGCAACAGTGAGGAGAGGTTCAAGGCATGCTAAGGCTATCAAAGAAGATGTACTGAAACAAACCGAGATCACTAAAGATGAGTTAGAAGCACTACAGCTTGAAACTCACCTTTCACCGGTAGCTACTTCTTTAGAGAGTGATATGCCTATAGAATTTGAAAGAGTTGTAAGGAAAAGGGAACCTTCACCGGTATCCACACCTTCACCTAGAAGAACCAGGCAAAAACAACAGGCAGTGAGGCCCCCGATCAAGAAGTCTACTCCTAAGAAGAAAAAGTTGACATCAAAGAAAAGGACTCAACAAAATATTTCTCCAATTGACAAACTATTGGATGAAATAACAGAGGAAGGATAATTTAAGAACATTAACAAACTATATGATACATTATCAGTTGATGACAAGGAGAAAGTTGAAAATAGTGTAATTCTACACTTGGATATCAGCTAAAGACTCATCTGCTTAGGGGGAGTTCACACATTTTTTGGTTCACACATTTTTGGTAACATATTTTTGGACTGCACTTTTTTGAATTTTCTCATGAGTGTTGCCATCAATGCCAAAGGGGGAGATTGTTCGCAAATGCACACTCCAATGAGACATTGTAGGTGATTGAAGGTTTTGTCATTGATGGAAACCTTACAATATCATGACACCGACAAGGCATTCCACTGGCACTAGCAAGATCAAACTCTACACTGGCACACAGACCACCAGCATCGACAGTGAAAGGAAGCGCACCGACACAGAAGGCGACAGGATTTTTGTTGTAATATATTTTGTTTATTATTGTAAAATCATTGTAAGCCGACTTGGCAAGTTGTAAAATGACTCTTATATAAGAGAGATCATTGTAGAACAATTATGTAAGGATAGAGGAATGTAATTAGGTGAAATAAGGTTGACCTATTATGCGAAATATAGGTTAAGGGTTTATGTAAGAAGCAGAGCAAAGGAATACAAAACTCTGTACAAAGACACGTGCAAGAAAAACTTTTTGGCAATAGACATAGTGTTGGTAAATATATTTGTCACTATGGTCGTTTACCTGAAACTAACCCTGTTTGCTTGATAAGCAGTGACAAATGTTCCAACAGTTGGAGAGATCATTCTATGAAACACGATCTTCCTCTGCGTTTGAGAGGGGAAGCTCCCTCGTATGATAGGGGTGTTTAGGATTTTCATGTACTTTTAACCTAAAAGTACATAAAGGAGAAAACATAGAACTAAAAGGAAATAAAGATAGAAACCCCAACAATAGACATACAACCATCAACTGAGATTTCTCAACATTCGCAACAAATAATGAGGTGAGTTTGTAACGCAATATGCTTAGCCATGAGATGACGACAAAGAAGAATGACAAATCTCAACATACGTAGAGATAAGATACTTTGACACATTCAAACTAAGATACCAAAGGTTTCTTGTGCATCATCACATCAATTGTACAAATCACACATGCATAAAAAAAGACTACCAATTTGACATACAAGAAATCGGCAATAATAACACATGAATACATTTAGAACATATGAACTAAGACATATTCTTCATTATCCTTTTGGAAATATACAAGTCTAAAATCCTTTCTATACATAGTGCAAATCAAAATGTCATTACAAGTTTCTCTTGGAATTCCAGTAGAGTTTTCCCCTCTGTAAAAAGTCTCCCCCCCCAAACATTACAAAAAGCCTTGCCTTTATAGGCTTGTAGGATAACTACTTTGTAACCAACTTCAATCCTAGGTTAATAACTAACTCTTTTCTGCGTAAATTTCAATGAGTTAGTAACTTACACTTTTATGTGCAGAAGAAGTCAACCTTCTAACCTTGGGTTACAGTATGTGACATAAGTCACTTTTTACAAAAAAAATATCAAAATTATTACATTGAAGAAATAACGCATTGTCAATTTTGTGGAGGTGACCTCCATGTCTTTATCTAATCTATGAGTTGCTTTCTCATCAATAATTTGATCTTCAAACACAAGTGATTTGACTGCATCTACTGATCATCTTTTCCTCTCTCGAATGTGATGAATTTTTGAATGACGAGGCACTTGAATGGAACATTATTACTTTTCACATACTCATCTTTGTTGTATCTAATCAACCATGTTTGATGGAATTTTTATCATCTCAAAATATATTTCATGTTGCTTACACTATTCCATGATCCCTTTAACATGATTTTAAATGAGAGGAATCATCACCTCTTCACTGAATGAAAAACCCATATCCATCAATACATTCTTTACAGTGGTGGCATCTCATGACTCATCATAAGCTGCAACTATTAACCTGTTTAATACATTGACTAATGTCTTCTCCCACCTTGTAAGGGATTAAATGATGGCATCCTTTGTCATATTGATTTAAAAACTTTAAGTTAATTCTCAAAAGATGTAATTGGCATGACTTTGATCCTCGATCTATTCACTTTATGCTAAAATAGATATTGTAGTGTGAAGCAAAAATAAATAAAAATAAGCTTACAATACACCCCCATGAGAAATATACATTACATCCCCCCATATCAATATCTCACAAATTTATTATGAGGATGGCCATGGTGTACATTTTTATCTTCTAAAACCAAAGTAAGATGAATGCTCGTTTCATATAGGAGGTTTTTCTCATTTCCTTGTGTAATGCCTTTGACTGCTTATACCAGGGCTTCATAGCTTGTCGTCTCTACCCAAGTGGGAAGGATGCTAGTAAAACTTGTGGCATTTGGCTTTACACTCATTAATTACATTAGCTTGAAACTTTCTAAAGCTTTTTTTTTTAATCATATTCATTTCCTTCACATTTTGCAAGCATATGGCCATTGCATTGACATTCATATTTGGGTATCTAAAAACCATGGAAGCATATCTTGCACACTGTAAATCAATGGCGACCTTGAGTCTCCTCACATTGCTAATATTACTTATTCCAATTATCCTTCTCACTGTTATGTGGCTCATAGTTCAACCACGATCATTAAAGGTCCTGATCAATGGCCGCCATGTGTTCATAACGGGAGCATCTAGTGGAATCGGCTTTGCTCTATCCCACAATTTGCAGCATCATCCCCTAGAGCCGTTGCAACTACAACTAACTTATCTCAGCCTAGCCATCCTTTGTTAATCTAACCATCCCATCCTTTCACACGATCATATAGTGATATGTGTCACCCACCTTGGCTTTATCGTGAAACTAGTCATTCCTTTTTTTAACTAGATAGCAACCAATGGAATAAGCTACATCCTACGTGGGTATGTATTCTTGCCTCTGCACCTAGTAATGCTTTTGAAACACCTGTTCCCATTAATGAATCTGCTATTTAGTACCCCATAACTCTGTAGGGTTTAGGCACCCTATGAACACCCGACTAGACCCCCTACTGATAAATGGCCAGAACCCCCGAGAATCATAGGGTTCAACCCTGGGTGGCCCCAAAAAACTGTAGCCTCCAAATAATCCGGGCACACACCTAGTAAAATCATCGTAGTAGCGGGGCAAGGGTTAGGATGGAAAGGGCAGAGACAACCCAAGGGATTCTTCTCACCTAATGAAGAGTGGTTTGGTTTATGCACCCACCCAGCCTCTATGGATTCTTTGCCTCATCCCCTTCCTGCCCCAGTGGTAATAGATCCATTGAGCAGATTCATCCACTAGCTTTGTCCTGCTCTTCCAAGCACCTTCTACATCAAACAGAAATCCTCTAGCTTCTACAATTATTGCATGTAAACAAATCCATTTTGTGGATATCCTACAATCATCGCATTCCATAAGACCACATTTCTATGATCAACGCATGCCATGAGATAATGTTTCTTTGAGGAATTTTGTCAAACTATTCACATGCGTTGTCTATGCATCCATATTTCACATGATTTGCAGCAGTTGTCACTAACAAACCCTACTGGAAGCGATGTTGATAACTGTCCACACGCCTTATCACCTTTTCATGCCTTATGAGCACGTGACCATGAGGGACTCTGTCAAACTATGGTGTGCACTATTTGCAACCAATAGCTAAGACCACGTGACTGTGAGGGATGATGCCAAATAGTTTATGTGCACTACTGATAATCTCAGTATTCTTTGAGGAACTTATGCCAAACAATTAACATGCATTGCCTATCGCATTCCATAAGACCACATTTCTGCGATCAACGCATGCCATGAGATAACATTTCTTTGAGGAATTTTGTCAAACAATTCACATGCATTTTCTCTACATCCATAACCTATAGCATACATGGTATTATTGTCAAGCATCTCATGGATATTGTCTATTCTTCCTCATTCTGCAACATTCAAACATGTTACGTATATTGGCTATCAGAGTAGTTGTGACTACAACATCTGACACGATTCCCTCTCTTCTTCAATGCTTTGATGAACACTCATAACCTATTCTTTGAATCCTTCTTTTATTTATTGTTTTTCTTTAATATCTTCCCTTTCTTTGATAAAATCAATAAGAAGTTAAGAATGCTCAAAAATTGAGCATTTCTAACCTTCTTGACAAAGTGGGCCTCAAAAGGTTAAGAAATGGGGTTAGAAATGCTCAAATTTTGAGCATCCTTAACCTTTTGGGGATAGGTTAGAAATATGGGTTAGAAATGCTCAAAAAGTGAGCATTTCTAACCTTTTTGGCAAAGGTTAAGAATGCTAAAAAAGTGAGCATTTCTAACCTTTTTGGCAAAGGTTAAGAATGCTAAAAAAGTTGAGCTTCACGAACTATCCTTTAGACCTTAGAAACCATTTATCATAGAGAGGAAACAAGGAAAAGTGCAACCGATGCTTTTGAACAACTTTTTAAGCACAAAAGATCAGAAATATTAAAATAATTTAAAATATTAAATTATTATTTGAGAAATAATTTAAATATTTCAAATATATTGCTTTGGCCAGAGAAAAATGGCATAATTTTCAAATGGTAGGGAGTTAGGTCCTGAAATTTGAAACGCGTGTTAATGAAAGGGAAAAGGGTCCACTTGATTATTTACACCTCATGACGAAGCCTAGGATGAGATATTTAATCATTTTTGAGGCAACTGACACCAAAAAAGGAAAGTTTAAAATATGACAAAGTATGAACTAGGTTCAGGTGAAAGTTGGCCACATGATATAAAATGACGTTTAGATCCTGACTGTCAAGCAATTTCCCTGAATTTGCAGTAATTTTCAAAATTCTTTCATTTTTCAGATTCTCACTAGTAATGACCTTGGACGATGTGCTTATTACTTACGTGTAAACACTCATTGGACCTTTTCTCAACACTGAGACTAATTTGAAGTTCAAATTTTAGGTTGGCCAAATATGGGGCAACACATAGATAAGAAAATAAGAAAGGTACAGGATGAAATCAATAAAGTTGTTGATAATTTTGTTAACTCACCTGATACATTATCAGTTTTTGAGCAAAGGATAACAAATTTTGAGGAAGAGTTACTTAAATGAGAAAGAGAAAAGGAGAGAATAGTGAATAAGGAAAAGCATTTGAGATTAAAACTAAGTCCAAGATTGGACTATCTAGCATCATTGCAGAAAGAAATATCTGAGGCATTGATATAGGGATAGAAAACACTAGCAGAGCATATGCAGCACCTCATCGGTACAATCAAAAGAACAGAGACAACAATAAGAGATAGTAAAAAGTTTATGGAGAGTATAAAACTTGATTTTGGTGGATCTATTTCAAATTGTAACTACCCAGTTACAAGGTTGAAACTACAAACTCTACTGACATCTTGACAACCTTTGTCATTGATGCCAAAGGGGTAGTAGTGGTATGAGAAAATTCAATTTCACAGGAATCATTTGCTCAGGGGGAGCACACATTTTTGGTAACATCTTTTGGAATTCACATTTTTGGATACACTTTTGAAATTTCTCATGACTGTTGCCATCAATGCCAAAGGGGGAGATTGTTGGCATATGCACACTCCAATGAGACATTGTAGGTGATTGAAGGTTTTGTCATTGATGGAAACCTTACAATCCTATGGCACCAGCAAGGCATTACACTAGCAAGATAGTTCACCGGCATCAACAGATCACACTCTACACCGGCACTTAGACCACCGGCACCGACATAGAGAAAGAAAGCATACTAGCACAGAGGTTGACAGGATTTTTGTTATATTATATTTTGTTTATTATTATAAAAACTTTGTAAGCTGACTTGGCAAGTTGTAAAATGACTCTTATATATAAGAGAGATCATTGTAGACATTTTGTAAGTGAAGGAAGCGAAGAAAAAGTAGATATTAGGCAGACCTATTATGTGAAATATAGGTTAAAGGATTTATGTAAAGAACAGAGCAAAAACCGGTGCTAGATCAGGCATTATAGATGCTATTATAAAGCAGTACAAGATATTGGATTTGTATAATCCACATTGTAAGTCAGTGAGACTTCCCATTGAGCAGTGGGCTCTAGGCAATTGGCCTTCTTGCATGTGTAGGCCCCTTTTGTAAGTAATATTCTCTTATTGGCCAGTAAGTGAATATTGTGGGTCACAAATCCCACCGAGGTTTTTGCCACACCGGGTTTCCTCATTAAATCCTTGTGTCATGGTGTGCTTTTCATGTGGATGCTTTTAATTCTATTTATTGCATTATTTCTTGCATACGAGTACACTGTTATAATATGTTCTACATGTTTTAAGTTGAGAAATTCTAATTACCGGTTAGATACTGATTCACCCCCCCCCCCCCCCCCCCTCCTTAGTATCTATGGGAATCCTAACAAAATATAGGTTAAGGGGTTATGTAAGAAGCATAGCAGAAACCAGTATTGGATCTGGCATTATAGATGCTATTTTGAAGTAGTACAAGACACTGGATTTATATAATCCATTTTGTAAGTCAGTGAGACTTCCTATTTCATATTTGAGCAGTGAGCTCTAGGCACTTGGCCTTCCCGCATGTGTAGGCCCCTCTTGTAGCAGTAATATTCTCTTATTGGCCAGTAAGTGAATATTGTGGGTCACAAATCCCACCGAGGTTTTTCCCACACTAGGATTCCTCGTTAAAATATTGTGTTATGGTGTGTTTTTCATGTGGTTGTTTTTATCTTTGTTTATTGCATTACTTTCTATTTACCGGTACACATTTTTAATATGCTCTACATGTTTTAAGTTAAGAAAATCTCATTATCGGTTAGATACTGATTCACCCCCCCCTCTCAGTATATGTGGGAATCTTAACAAACCAATTATTAGAAATTGTAATCCAATTTACCAAAAATAATAATTAAACCTTAATGTTGGTAAACCAAACTTAAGTACCAGTAAAATACTTAAGCAGATTTAGCAGTACCGGTAAAACTTAATGTGAAAGACAGAAAGAGAAACAACATCCACAACACATAACATAGAGATTTTGACATGGAAACCCATTGAGGGAAAAACCACAGTGGGAAACCTTACCCATAATCAGATGATACTACTACAGATAGTATGTGTATTCAAATGGGGTCTACACATGCAGAAAGGCCAACAACCTAGAGCTCACTACTCAAATGACATCAAGGGAAGTCTCACTGACTTACAAGTGGATGGTTAAATCCAAGATAATGTACTGTACAAAATAACATCAACAACGCTTGATTCAGTACCGGTTTAGGCTCAGAACTTCTTCATAACCTTTCCTTCATCCTTTGAATGATGTTTTCTTGATTTGCATAGGGATCTGCTCTTCAATATTCTCTTATATCAAAATCCTTAACCAAGTGTACATATTTGATCATCAAGTGATCTTACATTTATACCAAGCCAAAGACCAAATGAGTAGGTCGTCTTACAAAAGATATTACAATAAAAATAATTACAAGATAAGATACAATATGTCAGCTCAACATAATAAGTCATCTTCATAATGTGCAATGTTGATCTGATGGTGAAACGTGTGTCGATGTATAACCAAGTCCTATCTGCCGGTAAAGGCAAATATGTCAATCTAATCAGTCCAATATCTAGAACACCAAAACCAAGCTTCTAATCAATGTCTTCGACATAGCCAAATGATCTCCAAGTGATAACAAGTCTTCATCATTGCTGGTGAACAAAATATCCCTCCGGTGAGTGCAATACCAAAATACCAAAACATCAATGTAGATCTCCAAATATGACAAGTGTGACAAGTGTTGACATCAATGACAAAACCAATGCAACACATGACAAAGTCATTCATAATACCAAAAATCTCCCCCTTTGGCATTGATGGAAACACAAGATGGAAAAACCATCTAAGTGCCAAAGAAAAAATGCCAAAAACCAAAAACCAACAATCTCCAGAATAGATCAATACCAGAAATCAAAATACAAATGCAGAGAGTGAAAATCTCTCCCTCAATAAATAATTGCTCCCAAAATAATGTTGTTTTTCCATAGATATCTCTCTCCCTTTGACATCATATGCCAAAGAAAAGAAGCTTCATGAAATGAAATACTCATCCAGCTACTATAACCAATTGTTATAACCAAAACTACTCCCCCTGAGAAGTAGCTCTCCTCCATCAAAGCCAGAAAATAGATTTTCTGATAAGTCCTACCGGTTTGATGCCAAAACCTTATCATCTAAGTCTCTATCGATGGAGAAATTACCCCAAGCTGCTCTCTAAGATATTCAAATGTTTCCTTAGCCAGAGGCTTAGTAAAGATATTTGCAATTTGTTCTTTAGTGTTCACATAAACTAATTTTACTTCATTTGCTTCTACATTCTCTTTTAGAAAATTGTACTTAATTGAAACATGCTTTGTCTTAGAGTGAAATACCGGATTCTTTGATATATCAATTGTTGTTGTATTATCACAATAGATGATTACTGGTTCTTTGCATTTTATCCTTATATCCTTCAACATTTGTTTTAACCATAATACCTAAGTACAATTCGTTGCTACCACCACATATTCTAATTTTGTAGTGGATAAAGAAGTACATGTCTTTTTTTTTCTTATCCAAGAAATCAGGTTGCTACCAAGAAAGAAATCTCCTCCAATGGTTCTTTTTTTGTCATCAACATCATCTACCCAATTTGCATCAGTGTATGCACATAAATCAAAGTTCTCATCTTTAGGATACCATAAACCAAGATTTGTTGTCCCTTGTAAGTACCAGAAAATCTTTTTAACTGTTGATTCATGATTTTCTTTAGGATTACCTTGAAATATAGATACAATACATATTGCATTCATTATATCAGGTCTTGTTTGTGTCAAATACAGTAAACCTCCAATCATATATTTGTACCTTGTTACATTAACTGAAGCAGATTCATCTTTTAATGTCATTTTATCAGTTATAGTCATAGGAGTACTTACCGGTTTAGAATTTTCCATACCAAATTTCTTCAAAAGTTCCTTCAAGTATTTTGTTTGACTAAGGAATATCCCTTTATCGGTTTGTGAAATCTGTAAGCCTAAAAATAATTTTATCTCTCCAATCATAGACATTTCAAATTCTTCCCCCATTTTGTTAGCAAAATCCTTGCATAGACCATCTTCACCTCCAAAAATGATATCATCCACAAATACTTCAATAAAAAAAATGTCATCATTGGTAACCTTGTAATACAAGTTACTATTAGCATTACCTTTTGTGTAACCAAGATTCAAAAGATATTTATCCAATCTAGCATACGAAGCTTTAGGTGCTTGTTTCAAGCCATATAAAGCTTTCCTTAACCTGCAAACCATATCTTTATCTGCCAAAGAAAATCCATTAGTTTGTTCAATGTAAACTTCTTCCTCAAGATCTCCATTCAAAAATACACATTAAACATCCATTTGATAAACCTTGTAATTCTTGTAGGCTGCAAAAGCTAAAAATAGTCTAACTGCCTCTATTCTAGCTACCAGTGCAAAGGTTTCATTATAATCAATTCCTTCTTTTTGAGAGTATCCTTTACACACTAACCTTTCTTTGTTTCTGATTACTTTACCATCTTCATTAAGTTTATTCCTATATACCCATTTAGTTCCAATTACATTTTTGCCTTTAGGTCGGGGAACCAATGCCCATGTGTTATTCTTTTCAATTTGTTCTAATTCATCTTCCATTGCTTTAATCCAATTAACATCCTGACATGCTTCAATAATAGATGCTGGTTCAATTTGAGAAATTAAACATACCTCTTCATTTGCTAGTCTTCCTCTAGTCATAACACCATGATTCTTATTTCCAATTATTTGATTCTCCGAATGATTCAATCTTACATACTTGGGTTTGTTCTGGTTTGTACTTACATGTTGTTATTCTTTTGTCATTGTTGAGTTTTCTGATGATACCGGTGTGACAGGGTCTTCATTTTGTACTGGTGGGATGTATGTTGGTTCATTTATGATTATCTCTATTGTCGGTTCAGTAGATCTAGAATCTCCTCTAAAGTGTTCATAAATTTTCACATTAGTGCTTTCAATGATTTTCTACAATCTCTTGTTATGGCATCTATATGCTTTGCTTTTAGATGAGTAACCAAGAAATATACCTTCATCACTGCTAGGATCAAATTTCCCAACATATTCATCTCTTTTGATGTAACATTTACTTCCAAAAATTCTGCAATATTTAAGAGTAGGAACATGACCAAACCATAACTCAAAAGGTGTCTTACCAGTTTCACTTTTGATGTGAACTCTATTGAAAGTGTAAACCAATATGTTCACTGCTTCTCTCTAATACATGTGAGGTAGATTAGCTTCCATCAACATAGTTCTTGTTGCATCCAAGATAGTTTTGTTCTTCCTTTCCACAACTCCATTTTGTTGAGGTGTCTAGGGTGTTGATAGCTGTCTTTTAATTCTATTCACTTCACCAAATGTATTAAATTCTCTAGATGTAAATTCACCTCCTTGATCTAATCTTAAGCATTTGATTCTCTTATCGATTTCATTCTCTACCAATGCTTTGAATATCTTGAATTTCCCAAAAGCTTCTAATTTCTCCTTGAGAAAAGTAACCCAACACATTCTGGAATAATCATCAATGATTAGCATGAAATACCTATCTCCTTATAAACTTATTGTTCTTGCTGGACCACATAAGTCAATATGAATTAAATCAAGTGTACCATTAGATTTATCAATAATGCTCTTAAAAGATGTTCTAACTTGCTTTCGCATTTGACATTCCTTACATACTAGATTATGAGGTTTCACATGTGAGGCCCTACCCTGACCCATCCTAGTATTTCAATTATTTTCATGTTGGACCTATTATTGATGCTTCATTTCTATGCATTATGGATATAGAATTTTATATGATCCCAGGATTGGATAACATTGATATGGTGTATCTCATTTATTTTGATTTGCAGAACTTTATTATGATGTTAGAAATATGGATGCATGTCTTATGAATGATTGAAATTTATGAGGATTATGATAATGTCATTAAGTGATTTGCTTTATGTGGATTTTATTGGATATATGGTAATTTGATTAGTATGATGGCAATTGTATGCAAAGTGATTGAATTGTTTGTTTTTTATATGTTAAATTTATATGTGGCTATTTGGGAATTACTAATGTGTGAAATGAGATGTGCAGGAAAACCAATCCATGTGACCATGGAAACAATATGGAGAATCAAGCCTAGACCTTTGTGCGTTTGTGAAGCCAAGGGTTGTTTATTTGGAAAGACAACACCCCATATGTATCGTGTTTTTATTTGTAAACATAAATGTTTGAATGTGTGTTAAATTGTATTTATTAATTTGTTTAATCCAAAAAGAGACATTTGCCATGTGTAATTAACTAATGCATTTTTATTGTGTCACTTGACACATGTGATGTACAGTGTGTTGAAAATGACATGTCTCTTGGAGGGAAATTGTTTCAACCAATCCTATTTTCAAATATTTGAGTGTGGTCCTAGATTAGTCTTGGGTAGAGAGTCTTTGGAGTGGTCAACTCAAGTTTGACCCGTAGGTAAACTTCAGGTGGGTTTCTAAGGGGTCAAATTGACTCCTAGGGTTAGTTTAGGGGATTTTCCAAAGGTCCATATGGTATACCTATGGGTTATGGGCATTTTTAAGCATGTGATCACTCTCATGTGACTATTTAGTCACCTCAAAAATTGATTTTCCCAAGATGGACGAAATCCAACTTGGAGGATTCCACCTAGGTTAGACAACCTTCCCTTCTTGTGTCACTTCCATCTTCCCCTTTTTTAGTTTTCTAGTTTTAGTAACATGTAAGAGGTTGGGAAGAACAACCAATGTGAGCTCACACTTTATCCAAGAGGTTGGAAAGAGTGAGAGAAGCCTTCTTAGGGAAGGGTTTGAGACTTAGGATGGTAAACACCCACTCTCCATCTTTGGAGACTTAAAATCTTGAGAAGTTTGGAATTTTAGTATAAGAAATTTTAGTTAAGTCTTGAGAAAGAAGAAGTTGTAGATTTGGGCAGCTCTCCTACAAACGTTCCTTTGCATCCTTTTGGCAGATTCAAGGTTGGTTGAATCACTAACTCATTGATAGTTCTGATACTTAAAGATAAGTATAGATGTCAAATTAATAAGATGAGAAGGGGGGTGAATCATGCAAACTTAGTCTTCCATAAAAACATCAGATTCAACCTCGGTAACCTATCCTTCAGTAATATAACCAAAACTCCTAAACATGCAAACTTAAAAGCATATAAACATCATAACACTCATAACAATAGATTTAACATGGAAACCCAAATAGGGAAAAACCACTGTGGGATTTCGGACCCACTAAGAAATATACTCTTCTAGAGTATGCTCGGTTAAAAGAAAATCCTATTAGAAATTACAAACACATTGCTAGATGTGACCCGGTTAAGGGATTTCCCTTAGATCTGTTAGGATCTTCACCTTGTTAGAAGTGACCTTGTTAAACGATTTCAAACACTCAATCAGAATGTCACCTTGCTAGAGGGTTTTACAAATAAGACTGTTAAGTCCACTAAGTTAAGAGATTTTCTGTCACTTCTCAAAATAAAATTAATAAAAATCTATCTACAACTTCACATCTAAAATGCTAAAGTAGATTCTTATTTGCTCAATACAATATAGACATAGAACTAATCTTGTCCATCTGCTAGGCTCTATACTCTGTTATTCAAAACAGGTCTTCAAGCTTCTGTGCTTGGTATTCACTATGTAGCATCCCTATGCATACACTTGCTCGCATGCATTGTTTATCAATAGTTCCCTATTTATAAACAATTCTCCAACCACTTAATCTCCTTGATTACATTTCCCATGATCAATCATAGCCATCAGATCTTCAAACTTTGTCCAGGTTCAATGTATCCTTCGATCTAAAAATGTTTTACCCTACCTTGGAACTTGCATACATTTCTTGGAACTTGTGCTAGGGTATTGCGGTTCAATCTAAATTGTAGATATTCCTGTTGATTTTCCTTTGCTATAGATTCTTTAACAAACTTCATTCACGGTATACCAATCATTTAATCATAGCCAGCTCATCAGCTTCCTTCATTAAATAATGCTTTTATTCATTCAATGTATTCTGTTATTACTCGGTTGCAACTTAGTAAATACTAAACTTCACTCGGTAGACATTCTGCCTTCATTAACCGATAGCGATAACCTTAGTTTACCGACTAGGTTCTTTGCTCGGTAACATATAATAGTATTAACCTTTCAATTAATAACATATGTAGGTTATCAAAACAATCCAATCATCATGATCTCATCATTGTCTAACTCAGTAATAGTTGCCTATTGAATAACTTATTTCTCC
Source organism: Cryptomeria japonica (assembly GCF_030272615.1). Classification (NCBI taxonomy): domain Eukaryota; kingdom Viridiplantae; phylum Streptophyta; class Pinopsida; order Cupressales; family Cupressaceae; genus Cryptomeria; species Cryptomeria japonica. Next base: position 260,862,242 of record NC_081407.1, on the reverse strand, counting down.
CCTTATTCATCATATTCTTTCTGTGTCTTTTACTGACATCTTTATACTCATCAAATCATACTTCTCAAGATATGGCAACATTATACTGAATTAGAAAATCAATTTCTTGACATCAATGAAAAAATAATAATATTAAGATAGTAAACATCCTTAATAACTTTTATCCATAATCATCAACAACCTTCTCAATATCCTTGTTGAAATGCCAACAATCTCCCCTTGTCTGTTATAATGCCAAATGCCAACACTCAGGTTTGTTGTTTATTTTTAAAAAGATTGTATATTGCATATGTTCTTCCATTGTTGTTTTTTATTTGTGTAGGAAGATGTTATGTTATTTCCTATGTACTTTTGGTTGAGTTTTTTATATTAATGTTTTGGGAGTTTTCAAGGCCAAACTCACCCTTGGGAGGGAAGACAGGCCTAGGGGTGAAGGGGTGTTTGACAACCTTTGAGTGAGAGGCTCTCTTTGGAAGAGAGTGATTTCACAAGAGATTTTTTGTGACCCTTGCTGCATAGTGATTTTTTTATGCAATGGGGGTCATAAGGAATTGTTGGGACAAGTTTGGAACTTGTGGATGTGTTCTTGGTTGCCTTGTAATGGCAATATGTTCTCCTATTTGAAGTTTTCTTCTCAAGGTACTTAGTCCACCTTAACCCCATTTAAAAGTTCACATAAGTGATGTTGTTTAGCCTTGGGATTGGAATGTGAATGTTGTGAAGTTGTCTTGCTTGTTTGTGTATTGCTTATGTGAATCCCATTTGGGTCTTGATTCTCCAAGCTCAGGGGTGGCTTCTAGTAAGCCTAGGTTGGGAGGTGAGCCTCCATGGTCACAACCTAAAAGCTTTTTATTGTAGGTTTGCTTGGGAAAGGATGAAAAGAAAAAGCTATGAGTTGATCCTATTTTTATTTGTAATAAGAAAAATGTATTTATTTGGGAAGCCCTCATTTAGTAGAAATGAGAGGCTAAGTTGGGTATCTACCTATTTGTAAAAGTTTACCATGATGTATTAAATGTATTCTTTAAACTATGTTTTATCATGAAATGAGATGTATTGTTTTATTAGATTATTAATCTTGCAAGAAAGAAATAAAATAAAATTTGAAGTTATATTTCCATAGATATTGAGATATTCTTTATTGGCATTTTCTTCTTGAAATGAAAATTATTTCTTCCTTATAGCTTGTTGTCTTCAAAATTTGATTCACCTCAACATCCTTATAATAAAATGATTTGAACTTTGTGTAGAAGAGATATTAAAGGGAAGGAAATTCTTAGGACAACATATGACAAGGTTTGATTTAGCCTTCTACACTTTGGACTTACTCAGAGTCTAGACGGGTATACCTTTGTGAACTAAATTCACACTTTCAAAAGATAAATCCATAGCAAACCAGTCTAGAAAACTAGTGGATCTAATCACCTTGAAACCAACTGAAACAAAGGAATGAAAACTATACTCATATTCAGTATATTGATCTACAAAACATACAATAGACAACCTTGATCTATACTAGTGCCTTATCCAAGGTCACAAAGTCATCAAAATTCAAGCAACACTCCCTAGAAAAAATATCTCTACACATCCCATTGGCTCGACTTTTGTTAATCCCTATATATGCCTGGTATATATAAGAATTTATGCACACCAAATCAAACTATGCTCATCAAGATTCAAAATATCCTATGAAGAATTTACTGATAGAGATGATCCCTGCATATTTAATTTCCCTCCTAAAGAGAAAAGCTAGCGAGCACATCTACTAAAAATTGCCTTACAATCCCCATTCAAACAAAATAACCCTCGACTATTCAGAATGAAACAATAAACAACTGCAAGCACATTCGAAGACAACACAAAGTTTTACTCAAAACCGATGGTCTGTATATTGATATATTTTCAAGAAAGTATTACAAAAAACTTTTGAATATTCTCCATTACACTTAGAAAATCTTAGATAAATTTCTGCAGTGTTTTCTTACAATTCTTTGCAATCCTCATTTTACTAGTCCCAGTATCCATTTATAACAATATGGATGCACATAGCTTTGGACTTTCCTAGGAGAATTTGTTATAATCATTTCTTTTCCAAAAGAAGTTACAAAGCCTTTTACAAAAACAGTTACAAGTCCTTTTCGACCTCTGCAGCTTCTTCAACTTGTTGTCTGATTGCAACCTCTTCTAATTGTTCTGGAGCACCCTCTAACTGCTCTACATCCTGGATGGCATATTTTGTTGTCGATTCATTGTACACATCATTAGTGGGCCATGTGAAATTAATCACTTTTGCTTTAGCCTTGGTTAACATTTTCCATGAATTCCTCATCTTGTTAACCTCTGAATTGAGAAAACCATAATGAGATTTGATTCTCTCTATCTCCTGAATTGTTACAACAAAAAAGGAAGCATCATCTAAGTCAACAATTCTTTTTATTCTAGCTGACAATTTGGCCTCTAATTCCTTAAGCCACATTTGTTTGTCCTTTAACTGATTTGGGCTGACAAAAACTCATGGAATCAATTCAAAAACCTGATCAGTGTAATCCTTTTTATACAAGTTGATTTTCCTGTCAGCATTGTCTACCTCTCTTGCCAATTTTACTAGATCCTTGGTGGTGTCACAAGTGGATTTGATGATAGGATCAACCCCTGCTTCATCATAAGATGCATAAATAGACTCCAAGTCCTGCTCTCTGGACTTCCACTTGTCAAAAATAGGTGTCAAAATGGCCTTATCTCCATTGAGCTCATTCCTCATATCCAAAATCTTGCTTATGTTATTATATAGCAATGAGGCTCTCATTGTATCTGCAAAACTTGAAATAGTAGCCCTTACCCTCTCCTCATATTTCTTTGCATACAAGGCCTGAGCCTATTTTAAATTCTCTAGCTCTTGAGGAGTAATCTCAACCATTTGAGAGCTGGAAGGTGCTAGAGATGGTGGGAACTAAATGATGGGGCTGGTAGGTGGAGGTCTTGTAGGAGAAGAGGAGATCATCAGTGTTGAAGACTCACTTTGATGGTACTGTCCTGTCAACTAGCTCTACAACTTAGCAATGATGCTATCCTTACCTCTTACCTCCTCCTTAGCACTATTGTAGGCCTTCAAAACTGTCTCCAACTTGACTTGGAGGACCTCTTTTTCCTTGGCCTCCTTTTCTGCTACTACAACACTAAATTTTGCAGTCTCTAGCACAGTACTAGCAGCTTCTACCACCCCTATGTTCTGCACTCTCTTCACTATCATTCCACCAAGGTAGCTTGACCCTGGGGTATCTTTGATTCTCTTACTCTCATCTCTCTTGAGAGACCACATGACTAGTGTAGCATTATCCTTGCTAAAATTAATTCCCTCCATGGGCTTAGTCTCCTTTCTCACTGCCTCTAGTACCAAGGAATCTACTATGTCCCACTCAAGGAGAATGAGCACTCCAGCTTGTGCCACCATATCTCTTCCTTGCTCAAGAGTGATGGTCTTAAATTCTTCCATCATTTCTTGTTTTATTTCCTCCTCCACCAGGGCTGGATCTTTGTTAGGTTGCTCACCTTTTCTCTTCTCACATCTTGCATTGTATTTATCTATATTTTGTTTCCATACAAACTGCACAAATGCTCCTGATGTGACAAATTGGTTGTCAGCCAAGAAGTCATCACTGGCCTGCTTTATCTCAGGATCCCACTCCTAGCCTTTAAGTTCAGTTGTAGTAATATTCATTTCAGCAACAAGGGGTTCTTCTGGCATTCCTTCTTCCACTTCATCATAAGTGTAGGCTATTTCTCCTAAACTTCCTAACTATAGAAGTTGCTCAGCTACTACTTGCTCATCTCCTATGTGGATAGGGGATTGGGATGGAGAGTACAAAGGTGTATCAAATGGTATTTCTTTTCCTACTCTCTACTTCTTAGGGCTCTCTTGGATGTCAATGACATCTTGTATCTTCCTCTTTCCTTTGGAGGTAGAGGGCTCCCTTGTTGTAGGCATCAGGACACTATAACTAGATTTCTTGTGCAGGGTGTAGTCACTAAGAGGGATTGCTTTGGTGGAGGCAAACCTACTTAGAAGCATTCTTTCCTTTTCAGAGTTTCTTTTAATCACAACTTCCCTCTTCTCCTTCAGGGTCTGCATCACATCCTAAAAGCAAACAATTAAAAACTTTATTTTCTCCTCCAGAGGGAAAAAGCTAGACAATGGGTCATAGCTGGCATCAAACTGATGCACGAAGTCTAAGGCTTTCTTAAAAGCCACCCATTTTTCTTTCCTTAGTTCCTGCTCATCCAAATCAAATTCATTTCTAATGAGGTCTTCAGGAAACTGAAATTGATGGGGTCTACCTCTGCATGTTGCTCTCTTTCTAAAAATGCCATTAAAGAAGTCTTATGGATCGGCACACCTGGATATTGCAGTTGACAAATGATAAGGTTTGAGAAAATCCTCACAACAATTCCAACCTCCCTTAGTTATTACAAATTGGTGGGCTATGGTAACTGTAGGGAAAATAGTCCCTTTACCCCTGCCTATCAGTTCTGCCTCTTGTACACTACCAATTTGTCTAAGGACTTCTACAATTCCCACTTTGAGAGGGACCTGATAGGGCAACAAGAATGGAGTGCCTTTGAAACCAAAAACTTTGAAAGTGTTGAGACTGGGTACAGATAAATGTCACCCTAATTGTGAATAATCTTTATACTCTCTGCAAATTCTTTTGGTCTAACAAACTCCAAAAGAACCTTGGGGATTCTTGGGTTTTCTGAGCAGAGAAGAGTCCTAATCTTGGATGCAAAATATTTATCAAATTTTAAAAAGCTAGCATCCTCTCTGTCCCATGACAACATAGTACTCCATAGTTGCACTGGCATCTTTTCTCCTTCCTTCTCTTTGATGAGGTCCAATCCACTGGCAAAGTAATCACCACCTTTGAACAGAAATAGATGTATAAGGAGTGAATACCATCCAAAAGGCCTATCCACCTTTCCATTTTTTATTCCTGTTAATCTTCCATGGATAGCATCAATAATGAAAGAAGCATAGTCAAATGTTACTGCAAGGGAAGGATTCAAAATCTAAGCAATCATTAGCAAATAGTGATTTGGCATATTTGCCTCAACATCTTCTCCCAGAATCTGGCAGAGTGCCCAATACATTCCCTTAGCCCTAAGGGTGAACAGATTCAATGAGAAGGGCTCTTTAGTGTAGGGTCCTACAATTGCCAACCCACCTATCTTCACAAAAAGTTCCTTAAAGGCCCATTTCTAAGGTGATTCCTCTGTGCATTGTATACTTGAGCTAATGATTTGAAATTAATGGGTTCCAAAAAATTGGTAAACTCATTTAGCCCAAAAGCATTTCTGAATTCCTAATTATTGATTTCAATGAGGGCTTTCCCATTTGTGTCCCTAATGCTTTTGGTAACTGGATCATAATTGTGTGCAATTTGAGTCAATAGATCCATGTCCATGAATACCCCTGGGACTACCAACTTCCCTACATCTAACTCCCAGATGCTATTTTATGGGGCCGGAAAATTCCTTATTCCAAATCCAACCTTAAATAACCCCAACCTAGACAATCTGACCTGCGGATCTCTCAACCAATTGCCCTTGTCATATAGCCCTTCTCCTATTTTCAAATGAGGAGCTCTAAGCACTAATTCTTTTGCTTTTGATGCTTGATTAGTTGACAACGTCAACTACTCAAGAAAATCATCACAAATGGCCCCCTCTTGATAATTGACTTTCTCAGAAAATTCTCTCTTAGGTGCCATTTTGAAAATGCAAGCAATTAAAATACTACCCCCAAATGGTTCTGTGACAAATCAATATCTTAATTAAAACACACCACAAAGAAATTGCTACACGAGAGTACAAGAAAACCTATTTTTAGCTCGAAGGAATCTGCTCTACAACTGAATTGACTTGCTCTGTATTTGAAGAAAATGGCTCTGTATCTGCTCCTCTGCAATAATTCTTTGGAAAGATACCTTCATCTGGTTGATAGGAAATCATATATGGTACCCAGGCTCTTAACTACGGCATTGATACTGCATGCTTCGGTCATCCCTTCAGAATTGAATTCATGAGACAATTCGTATTTTTCACTCCAATGGGCCACAACATTTCTGCAATTCTTTCCTTTTGCTCTTTCATAACTTCACGAAGCATAACCTTCAGGCAATTTTGTCCTACGAAACAGCGCCAACCGTCCGATTAAAAGAAACTTGATCAACCGTTACACTGACTTAACAGTCTTGCCTCTGCGCTGGGCCCCACCTTCTTTTCGCCATTTCGTAGACTTTATCTTTCGAGCACTTCTCCTTCACGAAATAGTGCTAGGCGTTAGATGGAACTCTAACTGCTCGGTGTTTAACTTTGACCAAAACCGTCGACATCTTTACTAACTGCGCCTTTACTTTGACTGCTAGCAGTTTTTCGCTATTTCACGAAGCTTAAACATCTATCAACTTCAAGCTGCGAAACAGTGTGAAGAGTTGGATCAATTCGGAGATGGCCATCCTTTAAGGGAAACCTTTATGCTTGCTTTACTTACACTACCTTTTCATTGGCTACTGGCTACCACGTGGCACTCAACCATTGGCTTTGTAAAACCCTTCGCATTTAATTCAACATCAGCCACGTGTCTCTCCTTTATACCTTCGGTTTCACCTTGGCGGGCCCTCAACTTCTTCTAAAACCACATGTCCACTGACACATCACCATCTAGCCTGACACCTGGATGAACCTCTTTTACTTTCGCTATTTCACGAAGCATATCCTTCAAGCATCTCGCAACCACGAAATAGCGTCGGCTGTTGGATCAAAACAAAGACGATCCTCTTTTAACCTTATGTTTTATCTACCTTTGGGGATGAAAAACCTTTTTGCCATTTCGTAGGGTATAAAGCACGAGCATCTTACCCTTGCGAAATCATGCAGGTCGTTAGATCATTTTCTACTTGCTCAGTGCTTAACCATCTGAACAAACTCCGGCAGACGTGGGCCCTCCAACTCAACCTCGAACACCTGGCATCTAGTCACTTTCAGAGCTGAAATGTCAGTCTTTCATTTGCCAAGAGAAAACACTGGGTTCCAATTAATTCTTACCACCTGCATCTGCCAGGTCACCTCTTATTCCGTGGCATGACTCACCTCTGGGACCCACCTTTTAACTCTTAGACCCACCTTGTTGACTATTGTAGCCTTTGCCACGTGCCATCATCTTACTCACCCTCTCGACCAACTAGACCATCTGCTTGGAATTCCATGCCATTTCGCAACTTCGCGAAAGCTCACTGTCAAGCATCTTCATCCTGCGAAACAACACGAACCGTCGGATCAACTTGGACTTGATCACCATTTAGTTGCTTAGAAAGTTTTCATTGTCGGGTCCCACCAGATTCTTTTGCCATTTCGTGAAAGGTATTTCGCTTGCAAGTTCAGGCTGCGAAATAACACTAGCCGTTGGATCTTGGACAAGATGAGACCTCTTTAAACCAAACCAAAATTGCCATTTAGAACGCAAAGCCTTTTCGCCATTTTGCGGATCATAAACCACGCGCAACTTCACCTAGCGAAATAGTGAAAACCATAGATCTTCCTGAGAGATGTGCACCACTTACTGGGCCCAACAACATTAGGAGGAAAACATATAAGGCGTAAAATTTTATGATTAATTCAAATGACTGCCTAGGTAAATGACAAGGGGGGACACTTTCGACGAACCTGAGACCCATTACTTAAGTGGATAAAGTAACGAAGAAATAGAAACTAGAGGGTTTTTTGATAACACATTGAGTGATTTTAAGACTAAAAACCCTAAACCCTTAAGACCTAGCACAGAGCTGAAGCAATTACTAGCATGTCTTATTCAAAATTTCAAAATCATAGCCAATTATGGGAAAGGAAAACCCAATTTTTAAACAATGATAACATAGCTATTGTAAATGAGAGGAAATAAATAAAATGTTGAAACATAGATGTTAGTAAAAGAAAATAAACATTTATTTCTATCTACTATTCATAATGCAAGATAATGTAAATAGGTTTTAGAGTGTATGTTTGTATTGCATCTCATTATGTTATCTATGGATTAAATGATTTTAGACAATATTAGTTGCAGCTGTAATAAATTAATTTCTGCTTATTTTTCCTTTTTGTGAATGTAGAAAGTAAATCTAGATATTTCGATTTAAAAAAAAAAAAAAAAAAATTCATGATATTGGAAGAATATAAAATATAATCCATTGTGTTTTATTGATTAAAACCTGCTCTAGATTTATTAAAAAAATGAGATCTATATATACATATATATATAAATATTATATATATATATATATATAGAGAGAGAGAGAGAGAGAGAGACATATTAATTATTGTCTTGTTCTAACTAAGTGGTTGTTTTAATAAGAGGAAAATAAATATATATGCTGCTATATAAAAGAAATTTAGTTTTAAATGTCTTTATATTTAAAAAAAATCAAACATATGCATATATATTTATATACTTTAAACTTTGAAAAAGAAATATTTAGTTAATTGATATTGTTGGTTTATTTATTTATTTAACAGTCATTATTAAATGTCTATATTTTACAAAAATATAAACATATGTATATATATATATATATACAAAAAAAAAGATAGAAAATAACCCCATCCTCGTGCCCAGAGCCGAAGCTCCCTACAAGCTGCCTCGGGGTGGCTCGGGGCCCTCTGTGGGTCGCAACCCACAGGGGTGACCCCCGATTGACACTATGGGTTGAGACCCACACAGGTGCCTATGGCAGGCCATGACCCACAAGGGTGGCCTTGGCCACAACTGCGGGTCATGTCCCACAGGGACGCCGCTGCAGGCCGCGACCTATAGTGGTGGCCTCGACACCACTGCGGGTAGCCACCGCCATCACCATTGTATATATCGCCACCGCCCATGAACATAACACTGCCTCTTTGCCCTCCACCATTTCTCACACCTGCACACACAAACACAAGCCCATTTCAAAATTTAGATGTGTGTTATTAAACCCTAACCCGAAATTCGGGTTAGGATAAAATGAAAGGTAGAAATAAAAGTTTAAGTGGATTATTAATAGATTTTTTTAATATGAAACCCTACTTAGGTTTCATAAAGTTTTAATATTAAGTAAAACAAAAAATAAAAAGGGGGAAACCCTTTTCAAATTTGAAAAGGGTAACTCCATTAGTATTTTAGTTGATGTTGATATTTGCTTTATTTTAAAGGGGTATTTAGTTTTAATGCATCTTTTATTTTGGATGATTGTTTTTATGTTTATATATATATATATATGCTAATAAACATATATATTTATATATATGGGTGTTTAGGTTAAATTCTTTTTGGAAATTTTATTAATGGGAATTTTTAAAAGAATAATGTAAAATTTTAGCCAATAGGGGTTTTATGGGTCAACATTAAATATTTGGTATTTAATAATTGTAGGGGATCAAATTTGGCATTTCGGGAAATGAATCTTTAGGTAACTGTTATTATTGTTTTAGTTAACTTTATAGTTGAATCTAATCGCATTAATTACATTTGCTCAAATGATTTTTTAAATTTAATAATATTAGTGTTAACATTTTTTAAATTATTATAAGGGGCAATTAAATATTATTTGAGATAATTTATATCTCTTGTCTAATAAGTTAAGGATTATTAGGCTAAATTATAGTATTAATTATTAAAGTGGTTATGGCACTTTTTGGAGAATTATTTTCGCATTAAATTATTATCGCATGCATGGTTAAGTTAATTAAATTAACTTTAGTAAACCACTCTTTTTTATTCTAAGTTAACCTATAGTTAAGACAAAACTTAATTGTTCCATCTTTATTGTGGCACATTTAGTTTTATTAGGATGTTTTTAAAAAATTATTGTTCCTTTTTTGCCCAAAAGTTTGGGCATGACATTTTGGTATCAGAGCAAGGTTTCCAACACTAGGAACCTTTCTCCATTACGTTTCTCTTTAATTATTTAATTATTTAATTAAATTTTCTCCAAAATTATTTATTTCATTTTATTTTATTTTTTCATAAGGATGCCTCCGACTACGCAACAAGCTCATAAGCACGGTAGAGGTCCTAGACGTGCATGCATGGCACATGAAGATGTCGATAGGGAGGAATTGGTTCTGAAAAGGAACCCAAAAGCTCTTCCCGAACAACCTATTGACCCAAACTGAGATATCTTGGTTGCTCTTCAGAACCTGATAGGGATAGTTCAGGATAGGCTCCTAGCAGTAGATCTTCAGGCAGAAAACTAGAATTCTGAGAGTCATAGATCAGCAGTTAGGGAGCAGAGTAGGAGTCCACCTCCTAATCCCTTAGAGGGTCAGGCTGAGCATGAGCCTGAGTCCATTCATCTACCCGGACCACCTCCAATAGCAGGGCCAGTATATTTTGAGAGAGCACGTCGTGATCCCGGGGATCAGATCAGAGAGGTTTTGCACCTTTAGCCACCATCTTTTGGAGGGTCTACCGATGGGGTAGAAGATGAGGCTTGGATTTTGAGTCTGGATAGGTGCTTTGCATTGCATCCCTATGAGAAAGGAATGGGTTATTGTTGACCTTTTGAGAGGAATGACTTCCACATGGTGGAGGAAGGAGGAGTACAAGTGTGGTATAGTTGCAGACACCCTCACTTTGGAGATCTTTACAAAGAGATTTAGAAACAAATACTTGTCAGAGCACTTTAGGTAGCGTAGGATCGATGAGTTCCATGACCTTCAACAGAAGGGTCTCTTAGTGACCCAATATGAGAGCAAGTTCTTTGAGCTCTTACCTTATGTAAAATACCTAAAGGATGAGAAGCTTCTTGTCAACCATTTTATCAGGGGATTGAATGTTGGAATAGCAGGACCGATGAGGATGGCAGCTCCAGGAAGCCTTCGGGTTGTCGTGGAGAAGGACTTGATAGTAGAGGAGATTCATGGTAGGCCTCAGGAAATGCAGGATCAGTTCCAGAACTAAAACCCTATACCTCAGACTTATAGGTTTCATAAAACCCACTGGAAGGGTAATGGTAGACATTCATCAAGGTCCTTCAAACCCCCTCCTCCGCAGCAGTCACAGCAGAATCAGAGGCAGAGGCCTCCGCAGAGTCAGCAGGGCTTTAAGCCCAAGTAGTGGCAGACACAGGGTCCTCGACGAGATCAGTGACCCCAGGTTCCTTACACACCTCTGGTGCAGACTCAACAATCCTCCAAGGGTGGGTATAGTGGTTCGAGCAGAACAGGTAGGCAATCATACTCTAGGCCAGAGGGTGTTCAGTTTTAGGCATGTGGTGCTTGTTTCACTTGTGGAGCCATGAGGCACATGATGAGAGAGTTTTTTCAAGGTCAGATGGCAAGAAGTCAGTGGATGGTAGCATCAAAGTCTACAGTTGGGGATATGGGCAAGTCCCATAGAGTCTTCATAGCGGTTGACAACTGCTAGGCAGAACATCAGGCCACAATTATTGAGGTTGCATGTATGATCAAAGGTAGTAGTGTTTCTATATTGTTTGATTCAAGAGCTACAAATTCCTTTATATCTCCATTGGTTGTGGAGCATTGCGGGCTAGTGGCAACTAGGTAAGATGTCAGTTGGGAAGTGGAGTTAGCTTCAGGGGCTAGAGTGTCTGTGGAATCAGAGGTTAGGGGATGCAAGCTTCAGATTGGTAGTACAATCACCTTAGTAGACCTTCGAGTTACACCATCTAGATTTTATGGCATCATACTTGGTATGGATTGGCTATATGCCCATAGAGCCAAGATGGATTGTCGTCAGAAAAAGATCGAGTGTGAGGATAATCATGGTTCTCCCATAGTAATCACTGGGATTCAAAGACCTGTATCACTTTGTATGATTTCTACAATGTAGCTTAAGTGGAGCATGCGAAAGGGATTCCAATTATTTGCCATCACTATCAGTGATAGAGAGGAAGAGGACAATAAGGAACCATCTATTGATGACCATCCTATCTTTAACAGATATTCAAACGTGTTTCCTTCCGAGCTACCAGGTATGTCACCTCGTAGAGAGATTGACTTTCACATAGACCTAGTACCGGGAGCTAAGCCAGTTTCGAGAGCACCTTATAGGATGACCGCTAATAAGATTAATGAGCTCAAGATGCAGCTTGAGGAACTTTTAGAGAAGGGTCACATTCATCCTAGCGTATCCCCATGAGGCACACCAATCATCTTCGTAAAGAAGAAGGATGGATCCCTTTGGTTATGTATGGATTACCGTCAGTTGAACAAAGTGACCATCAAGAACCAATACCCTTTGCCCAGGATTGATAATTTATTTGACCAACTTCAGGGTGCCAAAGTATTTTTGAAGATAGATATGAAGTTAGGGTATCATTAGTTGAGAATAGTGGAGAGCGATATCCACAAGACCCCTTTTCGCATTAGGTATGGCCACTATGAGTTCACCGTAGTTCCATTTGGTCTTACGAATGATCCAGCTGTATTCATGAGCCTCATGAATGGGGTATTCCGCACCTTCCTTGACCATTTTGTGATTGTGTTCCTCAATGACATATTGATATATTCTCAGAATGAGAAGGAGCATGAGGAGCACTTGAGTCGGGTATTGCAATGTTTGAGAGACAATCGGTTATATAGCAATTTGTCGAAGTGTTCTTTCTTTAGATTAGAGGTCAAATATCTAGGATATGTTATATCTGGTGATGGGATCTCATTTGCCCCATCAAAGATTAGAGCTATTATCGATTGGCCAACACCAACTAGTGTGACAGAAGTCAGGAGCTTCATGGGCCTAGCAGGTCATTATCGACACTTTGTTGAAGGGTTCTCTAGAGTCACACATCCTATTACTTCCCTTCAATGTAAGGGGAAGAAATTTGAGTGGACAAAGAAGTGCGAGAGGGCCTTTTAGGAACTCAAAAGGGCACTTACTAGCGCACCTATCCTTGTAGTGTTAGATCCCTCAGCTGACTTCATGGTTTGTGTAGATGCTTCCCTAAAGGGTTTAGGAGCAATCCTCATGCAGGATGGTAGAGCTATAGCATTTGAGTCTAGGAAACTTAAGACTCACGAGCTTAACTACCCTACTCATAACCTTGAGCTTGCAATAGTAGTGTATGCACTTGTGAGGTGGAGACACTTCCTTTTGGGTCATCATTTTGAGCTTCATTCAGATCGTCAGAGCTTACAGTACATATACACTTAGCCTAATCTTAATGTTCATCATAGAAGATGGATGGAGTTTTTATGCAAGTATGATTTTGATGTTCACTACATCAAGGGGAAAGAAAACATAGTTGCAAATTCCTTGAGTAGGAGATGTCATGAGGTACACTCCATGTCTATGGGCATAGATTTGAGAGATCATATATTGCAGCGGCTACCAGAGGATGAATGGTATTTAGAGGTTTGTTAGGTGATGCGATCTTAGGAGACCCTGGAGGGAAATTATGTTGATTATTCCTTAGAGTTTGATGGAATATTATGCCATAGAGGGTGCATCTATGTGTTGATATGTGGCGACTGATCAACAAAAAACTGTACACTCAACACATTTTTGTTGATGAAAACTGACATTGTAATAAACCCTAAAAAGGTCAACTTTGTCTGTTGCCCTAAAAATGCATGTTATAAGCAGCTGGGATGCTTAAGGTAGAGGGAGGTTCATGTACTATTTTTGCTGGATAATAAGAAAGATAGGACGACTATGTATGGTGGACGTAACCCATTCTAGGTGAACCACGTTAAATCTCTGTGGTATCTATGTCCTATTTTTATTCTTTTATCTTTTGTATTTAGATCTACTTGAAACCCTAACAATTGGTATGAGAGCGAGGTTTTATGTAAATTGGTAGGACTTTTAGATTTGAGTGGGAGCAATGCAGGATTCCAAATTCAAGGTCAAAAAGTTTAACGACCAGAATTATTAGTTATGGAAAATGCAGATGGAGGATTACCTATATCAAAAGGATTTGTGGAGGCCATTGGAAGGAAAGGTAAAGAAAGCGACCACAATGTCAAATGAAGAGTGGGACATTTTAGATAGAAAGGCACTGGTGTTGCTATTTACTAAGTTGTCATTAGCTTTATGCCCAAAGTCATCCTATATACACTAGTTGGTTAATACTACCGAAAAGTCCAATCGGTAAATACCAAGGCTATCGGTGTCAGTTATAGAAGAGAGACAAGTCACCAAGATGATATACACCAAGCTATGAACTGAGACGAATACAGAATGTCTACCGAGTAAAGTTCATAGGTCTACTGAGCAGCAAAGAAGGTATACTGAGTTAATCTGAACCGAGTGGAAATGTGTTACCAGATTCAATGAACCTGGACACACATGTGAATCATGTTACAAGATTTGAGAAGATGAAACCATTATTACATAGGAAATTACATTTAAAGATTTTGTATGATTTTGAGGAAGAATATCCAATGAAATAATTTCTATGTTTATTCATTCAATAAAACATGTTTGTATGATCGAAGCATGAACAGATCACCATCTCAAAGATCTATATAAATAGAATGATTTGAGTATTTGAAAAATGACATGGACAATCAAGAGATAAGATACAAAGCGATCATATAGTGAAGAAAGAAGATTGACAAAGATATTCAGAGGTTACCAAGAAGGTTTCAGAGAATAGTTTAAGGGATGGAGTATACAGAAGTGGTTACCGAGTTTATTTATCAATTACTGAGGAATGCTATGAGAAAGGTAATTTTATATTGAGCACATATAGTCTGCTAGAACATTTCAGATGTGAAGTTGCAGATATTTTGTAAAGATTTTGATTGAATTTTTAAGTTGTGTTAGAAACCTTTAACAGAGTAAAAGACTCTAATAAAGTCTATAAATTGTAAAGCCTTTAACCAGGTACAACATTTTGTAGAAGTGTTTGTAAAATCCTTTAGCAAGATAGATCTAAAGATCTTTATACTCCTAACAGGGTAAGCTATCCGAAATAGCTAAACATGTAGCTCTAACTGAGCAACCTTGATTACTGCAGTAGTGAAGTTGTGGGTGCCATCCCCACCGCAGTTTTTCTCTCTAACCAAGAGTTTCTGCGTGACCAAAAATATTTGTGTTATGGAGTGAAATTTTGATGGATGTCATTTCTATGATTATGTTTCAGTATTATATATTTATGAGATTAGCAATACTTAGTTTGTGTTTATCAGCAAAATTGTTTTTCAAGAAAAGTTTTGAAGTACTGATTCGCCCCTCCCCTCTCAGTACATTAGCTTTCCAAGTCAGACCTAACAATTGGGATCCATTCAATTGTGCCTTGCACTGTCTGTAGCTTTCAATATAACAGAAGCAAAAATGACTATAGATTTTATAGCGATATTAGCTAAGTTGTATGAGAAACCCTCGGCTTCAAATAAGGTATTTCTTATGAAGTGTTTGTTTAATTTGGAAATGAGTGAGGGAGGATCTGTAGCGGAGCACTTAAATGAATTTAATACAATTACCAATCAATTCTCTTCGGTAAAAATTACTTTTGCAGAAGAGGTTAGGGCTCTCTTGATTTTATGTTCTTTGCTAGAAAGCTGGAATAACTTGGTTATGGTTGTAAGTAACTCTCTCTCTGGTAAAAATACTTGTGTATTTGATGATATGTTGGTGTTATCCTAAGTGAGGAAATGCAAAGGAAAAGCACAAGTGAGACTCCAACATCATCAAGTAGTGTTTTGAATGTGGAGAATAGAGGAAGATCAAAGGAAAGAGGAAAAGACCCTGGGAATGAGAAGTAATGAGGGAAGTCAAAGAAAGGATGCTCTCAATCTAGAGGAAAGAAAGATTGTTGGTACTGTGGAAGACCTGGTTATCTACAGAAAGACTGTTGGTCTCGAAAAAACAAAGAAGGAGACAAAAATGAAAATGACTGTAAGGAAGCTAATATTGCAAGTAATACTTTACAAGATGCTTTAATCTTATATTTGGATAATGTTAATGATTCTTCGGTAATAGATTCTGGGGCTTCATTTCATGCTACACCCCACAGAAAATATTTTCTAGATTATGTTAAAGGTGATTTTGGATAGGTATATTTGGGTGATGATGAGCCCTGTCAAATTGTTGGAAAAAGAAAGATAAAGATCAAGTTGCAGAATGGAAATGATTGGTTTCTGAGGGAGGTAAGACATGTTCCTAATTTAAGAAGAAATTTAATTTTTGCAGGGCAACTAGGTAGTGAAGGTTGCATAGTTACCTTCTCAGATAGTATCTAGAAGGTCACTAAAGGATCATTAGTAGTAGCTAAAGGTGTGAAAGTAGGCACATTATATATGTGTACTGGTAACACTTACTCTACCCTAGCTGCTAGAGATAAAGTTATTGTAGGGACAACAACAATAGATGTTGCAAGAATAGATTTGATAATGTGGCACCATAGGCTTGGGCACATGAGTGAGAAAGGGATGAAAATCCTTCACTCCAAAAATCTATTGCCAAGACTAAAAAATATTGATTTAGAGTTCTGTGAAAACTACGTTTATGGTAAACAAAAAAGAGTCATATTTCTCAAGGTTGGGAAAGAGAAGAAGAGTGAGAAGTTAGAGCTTGTACATTCAGATGTATGGGGACCAACTCAGGCATCATCTCTTGGTGGCTCTTGTTATTATGTTATTTTTATTGATGACAACTAGAAAAACATGGGTATATTTCCTAAAACAAAAATCAGATGTTTTTGAAACATTTAAGAAATGGAAAGCTTTGGTTGAGAGTAAGACAGGAAAAAAGTTGAAGTGTCTTAGATCAGATAATGGAGGTGAGTATTGTAGAAAATCATTCAAAGATTACTGATCCTTAAATGGGATTTGAAAGCAGAAGACAGTTCTGGGAACTCCACATGAAAATGGTGTGTCAGAGAGAATGAATAGGACTATCATGGAATGTGCGAGAAGCATGAGATTGCATGTTGGATTGCCCTTACATTTTTAGGCAGATGTTGTACATACTCATGTCTATTTGATAAATAGAGGACCTTCAACCTCTTTGGATGGTGGTATTCCAGAGGAGGCATGGACTGGTAAAAAGGTAAATTATTCTTTTCTGAAAAACCTTTGGTTGTGAAGCTTTTGTCCATGTTGATAAAAAAAATAGAACCAAGCTTGATGCTAAATCTCATAAATGTATCTTCATTGGATATGGGATAGATGAATATGGCTATCGGTTATGGGATTTTGAAAATAAGAAAATAATTAGAAGTAGAGATGTTATATTCAATGAGAAAGTTATGTATAAAGAACAGATGCAGGAAAAGAAGCATGAACAAGACAAACAAGAATATGTGGTGTTGGATGAGATTCCTGAAAAATGTCATAGGTACCTGATGCTCAACAACAATGGATTGTCCCACAAACTCCTGCAAGTGTTAGACATTCTACAAGGTCAAGTAGACCCCTTGAAATATTTTCTCCTTCTTTGTATTCTATTTTATTAACTGATTCTGGTGAACCAGAAGAATATGAAGAAGCAATGCAGGTGGATGCCAAATAACAGTGGGAGCTAGGCATGAAAGAGGAGATGGACTCCTTGATGAAAATAAGACTTGGGACTTAGTCCCTTTGCCTGCAAAAAAAAGAGCCTTGCCTAACAAATAGGTTTATTGACTGAAGGAGGAGGAAGGAGGTCAGAAAAGATATAAGGCCAGACTTGTGGTAAAAGGTTTTGCATAGAAAAAGGGTATAGATTATGATGAAATATTTTCTCCAGTTGTAAAAATGAATTCAATTAGAATTGTACTTAGTCTTGTGGCTACAGATGATTTACATCTTGAACAATTAGATGTCAAAATAGCTTTTCTCCATGGAGATTTGGAGGAGGAAATTTACATGTTGCAACCACAAGGATATGAGGTCAAAGGTAAGGAGAACTTGGTGTGCAGGTTGAAGAAAAGTTTGTATGGCCTAAAGCAAGCACCCCAACAATGGTATTTAAAATTTGATAGTTTCATGGCTGAACACAGTTATCATAGATGTCATTTTGATCATTGTGTATATTTTAAGAGATTGGATAATGGCAGTTATATTATCCTATTGCTTTATGTTGATGACATGCTTGTTGCTGGGTCTAACATGCAACATATAAATGATCTTAAACAAAAATTAGCTAGGTCATTTTCTATGAAAGATTTGGGTACAGCTAAGAAAATTCTCGATATGAGGATTACACGAGATAGGAAAAATAGAACCTTGAATTTGTCCCAAAGTGAGTATATAAAGAAGGTGTTGAAAAGATTTAACATGCAGGATGCAAAAGCAGTTAGTACACCTTTGGCTAGTCATTTTAAATTGACTAAAGAGATGTGCCCAAAGGCACAAGAAGAGGTAAATAAAATGTCTAACATCCCGTATTCATCAGTTTTTGGCAGTCTGATGTATGCAATGGTTTGCACAAGGCCATATATTGCACATGCAGTGGGAGTTGTGAGTAGGTTTATGAGTAATCCGGATATGGAACATTGGAATGTTGTGAAATGGATTCATTGGTATTTGAAAGGAACTATTACGAAGGCATTATGTTTCAAAGGATATAATGCTGCTTTGAGTGGATTTGTTGATTCTGATCTAGCAGGTGATATTGATTCACGGAGGATTACTATAGGGTATGTTTTTACTATAAGGGGAACTGCAGTCAGCTAGATATCTAGGCTGCAAAAGGTTGTTGCACTTTCAACCACTGAAGCTGAGTATGTTGCTACTACAGAAGCCAACAAGGAAATGATTTGGTTACAATATTTTTTGGAGGAATTGGGTCAAACACATGAGGATCACCCATTGTTTATTGATAGCTAGAGTTCCATTCATCTTACGAAAAACTCTACTTTTCATTCAAGGACAAAGCACATTCAGCTTAGGTGCCACTTCATTTGGACTGTTTTAGAGGAGGGTCAGTTACAGCTTGAGAAGATTCACACAAGTGAGAATCCTGTCGATATGTTCACAAAGGCAGTTCCATAGGAGAAGCTGATTTCTTCATCAGTTTTCTGTTGGTCTTCTTGATTGATAATTGTGGAATTTATACCAATCGAGTCCCAGTGTTTTATCCAGTGGATGCTACAAGTATAGTGGTGTCGTCTAGTATTAGTCTCCAAGTGAGAGATTGTTTGGTGTGGAGCCTGATCAATCTCCAAGTGGGAGATTGTTGATATGTGGTGATTGATCAGCAAAGTACTATACACTCATCACGTATTCTCGCTGGGGTCTGGGGCTAGGCATGGGCCCCGGGAAAGAGGGGGTTCGGGGGTGGCAGCCCTCGAAATTTATTTTTTTTGGCCATTTTTTGTTGATGAAAACCGACATTGTAATAAAACCCTAAAAAGGCCGACTTTGTCTATTGCCCTAAAAATGCATGTTATAAGTGGTTGGGATGCTTAAGGCAGAGGGAGGTTCATGTACTGTTTTTATTGGATAGTAAGAAAGATAGGATGACTTTGTATGGTGGATGTAACCCATTCCGGGTGAACCACGTTAAATCTCTGTGTTATCTATGTCCTGTTTTTATTCCTTTATCTTTTGTATTTAGATCTGCATATAATTTTTAGTTCTTATTTTCTTCAGATCTGCTTGAAACCCTAACACTATGTACCTTCTTCTGGGGAATTGCGAAAGTTCATTGTGATCAATGCTCATAGAGCTCCTTATGCAACACATCCCGGAGTTAAGAAGATGCATGCAAATTTGAGGCAATTATATCATTGGCTAGGTATGTGGCAGCTTATTGCTGAGTTAGTAGCCTGATGTCTTGAGTGTCAGAGAGTCAAGGCGGAGCACCGCCATCCAGGTGGGTTGCTCCAGTCTCATGCTATACCAGAATGGAAGTGGGATACTATATCCATGGATTTCATCATTGGTCTTCCCATGTCATCCCGTCGCCATGATGCCATCTTGGTGATAGTTGACAAGTTGACCAAAGTGGCCCACTTCTCACTAGTTCGGACTACTTTCATAGCACTAGCAGTGGCACAAGTATGTTAGGATTCCCAAAGATACTAAGAGGGGGGGTGAATCAGTATCTAACCGGTTAATTGATTTTTTTGACTTATTAAATGAAAAGCATTCCAAAATTGTGTACCGGTAAACCAAAATTAATACAGTGAATAAGAACAACAACCACAACATGAAAGACACACCATAACACAATATTTTTAATGAGGAAACCCAGTGTGGGAAAAACCTCGGTGGGATTTGTGACCCACAATATTTGCTTACTGGCCAATAAGAGAATATTACTGTTACAATAGGGGCCTACACATGCAGAAAGGCCAACTGCCTAAATCTCACTACTTACATACAAAAGAGAAGTCTCACTAACCTACAAAAGTGGATTATGAAAATCCAATGTCATGTACGGCTACAACAGGGCATCTGCTATGCTAGATCCAGTACCAGTTTAAGCTCTGCAACTTCCAAAACCTTATTCCAAACTCTGCCTTAATGTTCGCACATAATATCCATCATATATCCTACATACAAATGTTCTCTAAGATCTCATACTTATATATGAGTCTTATTACAATATGCCTTGTCAGCTTTCAAAAAGATATTACAATTAATTATATTTTGTAATAAATAAAATCCTATCAGTCAGGGTGCCAGTGAACGTACGCCAGTGTAGAGTCTGTCGGTGTCGGTGCCTACCAGTATCATATGACTATAAGGTTTCCATCAATGACAATACCTTCAATCACCTATAATTTCTCATTGGAGTGTGCATTTGCCAACAAGGTATTCTTGCGAGACATTGTTAGACTTCATGGCATCCCACACAAGATTATTTTTGATAGGGATTCCCTCTTCACTTTTTCCTTTTGGAAGGCATTATAGGAAGCAATGGGCACCAAACTCAATTTCAGCACAGCCTATCATCTGGAAACGGATGGACAAATAGAGAGGGTTAACCAGGTGTTAGAGGATATGCTTCGTATGTACGTCATGGACCACTAGACCAAATGGGAAGAGTACCTTCCCTTGGTAGAGTTTGCCTATAACAATGGGCATCACACTTCTTTGGGGATGCCATCCTTTCAGGCTTTGTACAACAGGCCTTGTACAACACCATTGAGTTGGGACCACATTGAGGATAGAGTAGCTATCAATCCTGAGATAGTTTGAGATATGGAGCAGTAGGTGGATTTGATTATACAGCATCTTAAAGAGGCCCAAGATAGACAGAAGAAGTGTGCAGATGCGAAAAGGATAGATCATAGCTTCTTGGTTGGGGACAAAGTCTTCTTGAGAGTGCAAATACATAAGAGTCCAATCCATTATGGAAAGGGTTCTAAGCTCACACCTCGCTTTGTAGGACCATTTGAGATCCTTGAGAGGATATGACCAGTTTCTTATCATTTAGCTTTGTCACCTAGCCTATCATACATCCACGATGTGTTTCATGTATCAGTTCAAAGGAAGTATATTTATGATGAGTCTCATATTCTAGATTGGGATGCCTTGCAGGTGGAGTCAGATGGGTAGCTAGCTTTGGAGCCCATTTGCATTTTGGCTCGTTAGACATTGGCCCTTCGAGATCAAGAGCTGGACCAGGTTAGGGTCCAGTGGGATTGCTATGACGAGGTTACAACATCATGGGAGGATGCAGCACGTATGAGATCTCAGTACCCCCATATTTTTTATGAACTCCAGGAGGAAGTTCATGCCTAGAGGGGGAGGGTGTGAGGCCCTACCCGGACCCATCCTAGCATTTCAGTTATTTTCATTTTGGACCTATTATTGATGCTTCATTTCTATGCATTATGGATATAGAATTTTATATGATTCCAGGATTGGATAACATTGATATGGTGTATGTCATTTATTTTGATTTGCAGGACTTTATTATGATGTTAGAAATATGGATGCATGTCTTATGAATGGTTGAAATTTATGAGGATTATGATAATGTTGCTAAGTGATTTGCTTTATGTGGATTTTATTGGATATATGGTAATTTGATTAGTATGATAGCAAATGTATGCAGAGTGATTGAATTGTATTCTTTTTATATGTTAAACTTATATGTGGTTATTTGGGAATTACTAATGTGTAAAATGAGATGTGCAGGAAAACTAATCCATGTGACCATCGAAACAATATGAAGAATCAAGCCTAGACCTTTGTGCATTTGTGAAGCCAGGGGTTGTCTATTTTGGAAAGACAACACCCCGTATGTATCATGTTTTATTCATAAATGTAAATGTTTGAATGTGTGTTAAATTGCATTTATTAATTTATTTAATCCAAAAAGAGACATTTGTCGTGTGTAATTAAGTAATGTGTTTTTATTGTGTCACTTGACACATGTGTTGTAAAGTGTGTTGAAAATGGCATGTCTCTTGGGGGGAAATTGTTTCAACCAATGCTATTTTCAAATATTTGAGTGTGGTCCCAGATTAGTCTTGGGTAGAGAGTCTTTGGCATGGTCAACTCAAGTTTGACCCGTAGGTAAACTTCAGGTGGGTTTCTAAGGGGTCAAATTGACTCCTAGGGTTAGTTTAGGGGATTTTCCAAAGGTCCATATGGTATACTTATGGGTTAGGGGCACTTTTAAGCATGTGACCACTCCCATGTGACTATTTAATCACCTCAAAAATTGATTTGCCCAAGATGGACGAAATCCAACTTAGAGGATTCCACCTAGATTAGACAACCTTCCCTTCTTGTGTCAGTTCTCTCTTCCCCATTTTCTCTTCCCCTTTTTCAGTTTTCTAGTTTTAGTAACCTGTAAGAGGTTGGGAAGACCAACTAATATGAGCTCACACTCTATCCAAGAGGTTGGAAAGAGTGAGAAGAGCGTTCTTAGGGAAGGGTTTGAGACTTAGGATGGTAATCACCCACTCTCCATCTTTGGAGACTTAGAATCTTGAGAAGTTTGGAATTTTAGTATAGGAAATTTTGGTTAAGTCTTGAGAAGGAAGAAGATGTGGATTTTGGCAGCTCTCCTACAAACTTTCCTTTGCATCCTTTTGGCAGATTCAAGGTTGGTTGTGTTGGTATTTTGGTATGGTTTTGTCATTGATGTCAACACCTACTGAAAACTAGCACTTTGGAGATCCAGCAACATTCACCGGCAAGCAAGTTACTATTGCACAATTATTGGTATATGGTTCGCTGGCAAGATATAATGTTCACTAGTACCTAGAATGATATGGAAGACACTTGGTAATGTTGAAGACATCATGTGGATACTTTGTTTTGAAGAATTAATCATTGGTATATTCATATTTGCATATTTGCTTTTACTGGCAAATAGGTCCAAGGTTATCTAGGGTTACACTGGCAGGTTTATCTTTTCCAAATCAGCATGGCATGCTATGAGATGATTTATTATTGTTGTAAATGCATTAAGCCGACATGTTCAATCGGTTATTGCATCGGATATTATATTATATGTAAAATATTTTATTGTAATATCTTGTAGAGCTGACCTACTAAAATTGGTCTTAGGGTATGGTATAAATGTAAGATCTTATTTGTAAGATCAAATGTGGAATGCGAAAAAGAATTGTGTGAAGGTATATGTGAGATTAAGCAGAGGTATACATGAAGACATCATTTGAAGGTGAAGCTAGGTTTTTGTAGAAGCATATCAACATTACACTGGTATTGAATCCATCATATGAAGATGCTATTTTGTGCAGTACTTTCTTATTGGATTTAACCATCCAACTGTAGTCAGTATGACTCCCATTTTGTGTTTGAGCAGTGAGCTCTAGGTTGTTGGCCTTTCTGCATGTGCAGACCCCATTTATGTACACTTACTATCTCTAGTAGTATCATCTAATTGTGGGTAAGGTTTCCCATCGTTGTTTTTTCCCTTACAGGGTTTCCATGTACAAATATTGGTGTTATGTGTTGTGGATGACTTTATGTTTATGTTTCATGCATTAATCCTTACCAGTATAGTAATTTATTGTTAACACTATCTACCGGCATACTTAACTGGTTTATCGGTATTAAGCATTAAGCTGGTTAAGTGGTTTTTGGTTTAAATTTATTAGACAACTGATTCACCCCCCCCCCCTCTCAGTTGTCTCCGGGACCTAACAATTGGTATTAGAGCGTAGTCCTCTTTTGCAAAAGTTTAACAACTTGAGGAGATCCAATGTCTACAAATTATTTCAGGAAGGATAGTCCAAAACTTGATGGAACCAACTATGGGTTATGGAAGATCAGGATGGAGACACATCTAAATTGCATCGGTAAAGACATCTGGTAAGTTACAAAGAATGGTTATACTGCTATTGTAGCTAGTCAGACTGCTCCAACTACCTTAGCTAAAGATGAAGAGAATGATTGCAAAGCAAGAGAAGCACTTTTGAGTGCATTATCAGATCAACAAATCATGGGATTATCAGATAGGTCTACTGCTAAAGCTATTTGGAATCATTTGGAAACACTAAATGAAGGAGATTCCACAGTTAAGATTGCAAAACTTGAAAGCTTCTAAGTCAGGTAAGAACATTTGAAAATGGAAGAAGATGAAAGGATTTCTGCTTTTATGGAAAGAGTAAATGAAATTGTTTTGGGTATTAAATGTTGTGGAGGAAGTTTGAGTGAGGATGAAATTATTTCAAAAATCTTAAGAGGATTGCCACCGGCATATAAAATGAAGGTTACTACTATAAATGAGTTGAGAACAATGCCTAATACATCAGTAACTAGGGATACATTGATTGGAAAACTTTCAGCCTTTGAAATTGAGGAATTTGGTCATGTTGCTACTATAAAGACAGATTTGGCCTTTAAAGCATCAACATCATCTGCTCCATCATTTGACAAATCAGACTAGAAAGGCTTTTATATAAGAGAACTTGAAGAAACCAGGAAGGAGAATGAAGAATTTGAAGAACTTGAAGCACTATTTTCAAGGCAAATGCCAAAAGGTCAAGTTGGAAGTAAGTATGAAGGTAAAGCACCCTTTAAATGTTTTAACTGCAATAAGATTGGTCATATGGCTTCGAGATTCCCTGATAGACATGCTAGACTAAGAGAAGAAGCAAGAAGAACATACAAGCCTAATCTTGAATATCAGAGATATAGATTTAAGAAGAACAAAGACAAATCTTGTTACATTGTTGATGAAGGTGTGACTAATGATTCTGATGAGGATCCAATAGATAATGGATGGGTTTTTGTTGCTATAACAGAGGATCAACTAGCACCTATTGCTCAACCAATAGAACAAGCCCTAACAGCTAAAGTTGAAGCAAAGGATGAATGGATCATTGACTCAAGATGCTCACATCATATGACAAGAGACAAAGGCAAATTCTTGAAATTTCAAGAATACAATGGAGGTTTAGTAAGATTTGGAGATGACAAAGCCTATTCAATCAAAGGTAAGGGTTCAATATCTCTTAATGCTAAGCATAACATTGACAATGTCTACTATGTTGAAGGATTAAAGCATAATCTTTTAAGTGTTGGTCAATTAGTTGAGAAGGGATTTCAGTTACAATTTAAAAATGGAAAATGCAAAATCATGAATAGAACTGGTTTGGAAATTGCAATCGGTAATCAAACTAGAGGTAATATCTTTCATTTGAATAACAGTGAAAAGGCATGTTTGACTGCACATATAGATGAAAGTTGGTTATGGCATAAGAGACTATGTCATGTAAACTTTGATTGCATGATAAAAATTAGTACTTCTAAGGTAGTAAGAGATCTACCTAAAATTGTGAAACCTCAGAATACAATTTGTAAGGAATGTCAATTTGGACAAAAAGTTAGAGCTAGTTTCAAAAGTATTCGAGAAAAATCCAATAATGCTCTTGATTTAATTCACACTGATTTATGTGGTCCAGCTAGAACAAAAAGCTTACAAGGTGATAGATATTTCATGCTAATTATTGATGATTATTCTAGAATGTGTTGGGTTACTTTTCTCAGAGAGAAATTAGAAGCACTTGGAAAGTTAAAACTATTCAAAGCAATGGTTGAAAATGAAACCGGTAAGAAATCAAATGTTTAAGATTAGATCAAGGAGGAGAATTCACATCTAAGGACTTTAATACATTCTGTGAAGTGAATGGAATCAGAAGACAGTTATCAGCACCTTGGACACCATAGCAGAATGGAGTTGTTGAAAAGAAAAATAGAACTATCTTGGATGCAGCAAGAAGTATGTTATCAGAAGCAAATCTACCACATGTGTATTGGAGAGAGGCAGTTAGCACTGTTGTCTATACATTCAACAAAGTTCACATCAAAGGTGAAACCGATAAGACCCCTCATGAACTATGGTTTGGTAATACTCCTACTCTTAAGTATTTTAGAATTTTTGGAAGTAAATGTTATATTAGAAGAGATGAGTATATTGGCAAATTTGATCCTAGAAGTGATGAAGGAATATTTCTTGGTTATTCATCTAAGAGGAAGGCATATAGATGTTTTAACAAGAGATTGCAGAAAATTGTTGAGAGTACAAATGTAAAGATTGATGAACAATTCAGAGGAACTTCAAGGTATATAGACTCTGAACCAGCAACAGAAATTGTGACAAATGAACCTACACCAAATCCACTGGTACAGAATGAAGATCCAGTTACCCCGGTATCATCAGAGGATTCCACAATAATTGAAGAACAACAACAAACTAAGACACCCCGGTATGTAAGATTGAATCATTCTGAAGATCAGATAATTGGAAACAAATTTAAAGGAGTTATGACAAGAGGAAGATTGGCAAATGAAGAGGTATGTCTTATTTCTCAAATTGAACCATCATCTATCAATGAGGCATGTGAAGATAAATTTTGGATTAAAGCTATGGAAGAAGAATTAGGACAAATTGAGAAAAATAATACTTGGACATTAGTTCCCCGGCCTAAAGATAAAAATGTAATTGGAACCAAATGGGTATTTAGAAACAAACTTAATGAAGATGGTAAGGTTGTTAGAAATAAAGCAAGACTAGTGTGTAAGGGATATTCTCAGAAAGAAGGAGTTGATTACAATGAAACCTTTGCACCGGTAGCCAAAATTAAGGCAGTCAGATTATTCTTGGCTTTTCTGGCTCACAAGGACTACAAAGTTTATCAAATGGATATTAAATGTGCATTTTTGAATGGAGATCTTGAAAAAGAAGTATATATTGAACAACCTGATGGATTTTCTTTAACAGATGGCAATGATATAGTTTGCAGGTTAAGAAAAGCTCTGTATGGATTAAAACAAGCCCCAAGAACTTGGTATGCAAGGTTGGATAAGTATCTTTTAAAGATTGGTTTTACTAAAGGAAATGCAGATAGCAATTTATATTACAAAATAACTAATGATGACATCTTGATTATTGAAGTATTTGTTGATGATATAATCTTTGGAGGACAAGATGGATTATGTAAAGAATTTTCTATTAAAATGCAACAAGAATTTGAAATGTCTATGATTGGAGAAATAAAATTCTTTTTAGGATTGCAGATTTCACAGACTGGTAAAGGTATATTTTTGAGTCAATCTAAGTACTTGAAAGAATTACTAAAGAAATTTGGGATGGATAACTCTAAACCAGTAAGCACACCTATGACTACAAATGACAAATTATCTCAAAGGGATGAATCTACACCTGTTAATCCAACTAGATACAAATCTATGATAGGAGGTTTACTGTATTTGACACAAACCAGACCTGATATTATGAATGCAGTATGTATTGTTTCTAGATTTCAAAGTAATCCTAGGGAAAATCATGAATCAACTGTAAAAAGGATTTTTCAGTACTTACAAGGCACAACAAATCTTGGATTATGGTATCCTAGAGATGAAACTTTTGACCTATGTGCATATAAAGATGCAAATTAGGCAAGAGATGTGGATGATAGAAAAAACACCACTGGAGGAGCATTCTTTCTTGGAAAAAGATTAGTTTCTTGGTTGAGTAAGAAACAAAGTTGTACATCTTTATCAACAGCAGGATCAGAATATGTTGCAGCAGCAACTAACTGTACATAGGTACTATGGCTTAAACAAATGTTGAAAGACATAAAAGTAAAATGCAAGGAACCCATTACTATATATTGTGATAACACTATAGCAATTGATATATCTAAGAATCCAGTATTACATTCTAAAACAAAACATGTTTCTATCAAACTTAATTTTCTAAGGGAAAAAGTTGAAGAAAAGGAGATAAAACTGGTTTATGTGAATACTAAAGAACAACTTGCAGATATTTTCAAAAAACCTTTGCCTAAGGAGACTTTTGAATATCTCAGAGATCAACTTGCAGTCATACCACCACCGGTAGAGACTTAGACAGTTGATGATTATCATCAACCAACAGAATTGAAAGACAAATCTTTTACTCCAGTCTTTTGATGAGGAAGCTACTTCTCAGGGGGAGTAGTTGGTATTTTGTATGAACTTGATTTTTGTAACCTTGGCATTTGATGTCAAAGGGGTAGATATATCTATGGAAAAAAACATTATCTTTTTAAGGAGAGATTGGTATGAAAATAAATCTTTGGATAAACACATATTGCTCCCAGAGGGAGAAATTATTGTTTAAAAAAGATTGTTGGTTTTTGGTATTTGACACTTTGATGGTTTTTCCATCTTGTGTTGCCATCAATGCCAAAGGGGGAGATTGTTGGTATTTTGGTATGGTTTCGTCATTTGATGTCAACAGCTACTGAAAACTAGCACTTTGGAGATCCAGCAACATTCACCGGCAAGCAACTATTGCACAGTTACTGGTATATGGTTCACCGACAGGATATAATGTTCACCAGTACCTAGAATGATATGGAAGACACTTCGTAATGTCAAAGACATCATGTGGATACTTTGTTTTGAAGAATTAATCATTGGTATATTCATATTTGCATATTTGCTTTTATCGACAAATAGGTCTAGGGTTATCTAGGGTTACACCGGCAAGTTTATCTTTTCCAGATTAGCATGGCACGGTATGGAGATGATTTATTATTGTTGTAAATGCATTAAGCTGACATGTTCAATTTGTTATTGCATTGGATATTATATTATATGTAAAATATTTTATTGTAATATCTTGTAGAGCTGACCTACTAAAATTGGTCTTAGGGTATGGTATAAATGTAAGATCTTATTTGTAAGATCGAATGTGGAATGTGAAAAAGAATTGTGTGAAGGTATATGTGAGATTAAGCAGAGGTACACACAAAGACATCATTTGAAGGTGAAGCTAGGTTTTTGTAGAAGCATATCAACATTACACCGGTACTGAATCCAGCATATGAAGATGTTATTTTGTGCAGTACATTCTTATTGAATTTAACCATCCAACTGTAGTTAGTGTGACTCCCATTTTGTGTTTGAGCAGTGAGCTCTAGGTTGTTGGTCTTTCTGCATGTGCAAACCCCATTTATGTACACTTACTATCTACAGTAGTATCATCTGATTGTGGGTAAGGTTTCCCGCCGTGGTTTTTCCCCTTATAGGGTTTCCATGTACAAATATTGGTGTTATGTGTTGTGGATGACTTTATGCTTATGTTTCATGCATTAATCCTTACTGATATAGTAATTTACTGTTAACAATGTCTACCAGCATACTTTAGTGGTTTACCGGTATTAAGCATTAAGCTAGTTAAATGTTTTTGGTTTAAATTTATTAGACAACTAATTCACCCCCTCCCCCCTCTCAATTGTCTTCGGGACCTAACAAGTTGAATCACTAACTCATGTATGCTGTTTATTTTTAAAAAGATTGTATATTGCAAATGTTCTTTCATTGTTGTTTTTTATTTGTTTAGGAAGATGTTATGTTCTTCCCTATGTATTTTTGGTTGAGTTTTTATATTAATGTTTTGGAAGTTTTCAAGACCAAACTCACCCTTGGGAGGGAAGAGAGTCCCAGGGGTGAAGGGTTTTTTGACAACCTTTGAGTGAGAGGCTCTCTTTTAAAGAAAGTGATTTCACAAGGGATTTTTTGTGAACCATGCTGCATAGTGATTTGTTTATGCAATGGTGTCATAAGGGGAGATTTGTTGGCTTTTATTCCTTGGGGGTCATAAGGAATTGTTGAGACAAGTTTGGAACTTGTGGATATGTTCTTGGTTGCCTTGCAATGACAACATGTTCTCCTATTTGCAGTTTTCTCCTCAAGGTACTTAGTCCACCTTCACCCCATTTAAAAAGTCACATATGTGATGTTGTTTAGCCTTGGGATGGGAATGTGAATGTTGTGAAGTTGTCTTGCTTGTTTGTGTATTGCTTGTGTGTATCCCATTTGGGTTTTGGTTCTCCAAGCTCAGGGGTGGCTTCTAGTAAGCCTAGGTTGGGAGGTGAGCGTCCATGGTCACAACCTAAAAGCTTTTTATTGCAGGTTTGCTTGGGAAAGGATGGAAAGAAAAAAATATGAGTTGATCCTATTTTTATTTGTAATAACAAAAATGTATTTATTTGGGAAGCCCTCATTTAGTAGAAATGAGAGGCTAAGTTGGGTATCTACCTATTTGTAAAAGTTTGCCATGATGTATTAAATGTATTCTTTAAACTATGTTTTATCATGAAACAAGATGTATTCTTTTATTATATTTTTAATCTTGCAAGAAAGAAATAAAATAAAACTTGAAGTTATATTTTCTTAGATATTGAGATATTCTTTATTGACATTTTCTTCTTGAAATGAAAATTATTTCTTCCTTATAGCTATTGTAAATGAGAGGAAATAAATAAAATGTTGAAACATAGATGTTAGTAAAAATAAATAAACATTTATTTCTATCTATTGTTCATAATGCAAGATAATGTAAATAGGTTTTAGAGTGTATGTTAGTATTGCATCTCATTATGTTGTCTATGGATTAAATGATTTTAGACAATATTAGTTGTAGTTGTAATAAATTAATTTCTACTTATTTTTCCTTTTTGTGAATTTAGAAAATAAATCTAGATATTTCGATTTAAAAAAAAAAATTCATGATATTGGAAGAATATAAAATATAATCCATTCAGATTTATTGATTAAAACCTGCTCTAGATTTATAAAAAAAAAACTATTGTCGTGTTCTAACTAAGTGGCTATTTTAATAAGAGGAAAATAAATATATATGCTACTATATAAAAGAGATTTAGTTTTAAATGCCTTTATATTTTAAAAAAATTCAAACATATGCATATATATTTATATACTTTCAACTTTGAAAAAGAAATATTTAGTTAATTTTTTTTTCAATAAAAGTGGATTATTCCACTGAACTTTTTTATTAATATTTTTTATTTTTTACATAGGATTCAAAGAGCATACCGGAGGAAAGAACCCTGGGAAGAAAACCTTCGGTCACAGCTCATAAAATAAATCTATAGTATCTAACATATCAGTTTATACACCCCTCCCAAAACCACATACAAAATGCTATCACAACACATATAATATTAGTTTTGCATAGAGCCCATATGACAATTTGCCAAAAAAACCCATCGGATAATTTTCAAATGTAGACTCCATAGCTGCTATCAATGGAAGAAGACAGAATTTTCCAAAGCTCTGTGCCGAATCCCATGAGCCAAAAACCTTCCTGCCAAAAAAGAAAGTATCAAAAAACCTTTGGAAAAACACTATTGTATCAAATACTATGAGCTCTAACTCTCTCCTAGACAATGAACATGAATAATTGAAATGAAAGGGGAAAGCAGGAATAATTATCATCATAAAATTTTACATCAACATTACTCAAGAAAATCACATAACTATTGTTGCAAACCTTCCCATACCCTAGAAGGAATTTCCTCAAAACCCACCTCTCGTTGATTAGCATTGTTATCAATGGCTAAATTTGCCAAATAATCCGCAATCTTATTAACTTCTCTGTAACAATGGGATACCAAGAAAGATTCAAACAATTCTAATTTTTGTAAAATGGGATCAAGTATATACTGCAAATTTCAACAATTCGATTTCTTTTTCATAACACATTGAATAATCACCATAGAATCACCTTCAATTATTAAGTCCTTAATTCTCAAAGAGATTTCCATATCCAATCCAAAAGACAAAGCATGAAATTCTGCATAATTGTTAGTTTTAAAACCAATAGCATGACACTTAGCTTGAATAAAATTTGCATTGTGAAATATTTAGTTAATTGATATTGCTAGTTAATTTATTTATTTAACAGTCATTATTAAATGTTTGTATTTTACAAAAATATAAACATATACATATATATAGATATATATAAATATATATATATATATGTGTGTGTGTGTATATATATGTGTGTGTATATATATATATATGTATATGTATACATATATATATATATATATGTATACATGTATACATATATATATATATATATATATATATATATATATATGTATACATGTATACATATATATATATATATATGTATACATGTATACATATACATATATACATATACATACATACACACACACACACACACATATATATATATGTATACATATATACATATACATACATACATACATACATATATATATATATCATTTTATATATATTTTAAAAAGTATATATATATTAAAAAAAGACAGGAAATAACCCATCCCCGTGTCCGGAGCCGAAGCTACTTGCGGGCTGCCTCGGGGCGGCTCGGGGCCCTCTATGGGACATGACCCATAGGGGTGACCCCCAGTCTCATAGTGGCACCCGTGGCGTCGCTGTGGGCCGTGACCCATAGTGGTGGCCTCGCCGCCCATGAACATAACGCCGCCTCTTTGCCCTCTGCCATTTCTCACACCTGCACACACAAACACAAGCCCATTTTAATGTTTAAGTGGATTATTAATAGATTTTTTTAAAAAATGAAGCCCTAGTTAGGTTTCATAAAGTTTTAATATTAAGTAAAATAAAAGGGGGGGGAAACCCTTTCCAAATTTGAAAAGGGTAACCCTATTTGTATTTTAGTTGATGTTGATATTTGCTTTATTTTAAAGGGGTATTTAGTTTTAATGCATCTTTTACTTTAGATGATTATTTTTATGTTTACATGTGTGTGTGTGTGCGCGTGCGCGCTAATGTAGCGTCGTAAATTGTACGCACTCGCTAGGGTGGTACAATTTCACACCTAGTTTAGCACTCGCCTTGGCGCATTTTTCATTTTGCATTGCATTTCCCCTTTAGCACTTAATTAATTAAATTAATTAGGTCTAATGTTCTATTTTATCATCTCCTATATCATAAAATTGGGCCCTTTTCAGTAAAGTGTGCCCCTTTCATTTTATTCCTCCAATACATCATTTAATCAAAAACCCTAATTAGGTCCTATTTTGAACTTGGGGGCTTGATTTCGGGGGTCAAAACATCTCGAAATCACCTGTAACTTCGGGATTCTCTCTAAAATCATCATATCCGACGGTCCTGAAAATTTGGTGAAAAGTTGTCAGGACCATGGCGCCCGGAGTGCAACATGGTCCCGGACATTTTTCCCAAAATTTTAGGAGCGCGATCCAATCATAAAATAAAGCTTAACCCCAAGAAATTGGCGGGATATTCAATCTCTAGGTCGGCCAAAATACGAATTTACGACCTAGGGTTTCCTACATAAGAGCTCTCTTTCTTCATTTGAAGGGATCAGAATTTTGGTTTTCAGGACCTCATATGCAGCGAAAGAGCAGATCTTTGAAGACTTCAACAACATTCAACATCCATCTATCAAACATTTATCAATTTCATTCATACACTTAGGGCTTTGAGGACATTGAAGAACAATAGGAGATTACCGACTGAAGATTGGCTTGTACTCCTCCCTTGAGGGTTGGGTATGATTTCATGTTGTTTTCATGTCTTTGTATAAGCTTCAATATATCCTTTATTCATGCTTTAGATCACTTTGCATCTTGATTTAGAGCATTTACATTATCATTTACAAGCAATTAGGGTTTACTTTCTAGGTTGCTCTAGTTTGCTTTCTTGCATTTTAGGACCTTGCACACACACTAGGTCTGCACACACAATACATTACAACTTGGCTATTCGTGGAGGTGGAAATCATCGAAGCGGGGGTTTGACTAAGGCAAAACCCTATATAGCCACCCACCACACCTTTTCAGATATAAGTGCAGGTTTCGGGACTCGGACGACGCCGCAAGTTACAGATCCAGAAGAAGCAGACGGAGACCGAACAACACACCAAATCTCAAAGCAAAAGACCAGGACGGGGGCATGGGGTGCCCTGGTCCTGCCAAGACAGGGGCACTGGGCACCCTGGTCCCTAGGACAGGGGTGCTGGGCGCCCTGGTCCTCCTGACAGACAGCATTTTTGACAGCTTTTCCAAAGTGCAAAAATAGCAGTTTTCGGAGCAGTTTCAGGGGCAGAATCAGGACAGTGGCGCCCGCGCCCCTGTCCCGAACATTTTCAATTAGATTTTAACTCCGGGTACGCATTTGCATTCTTTTCTTGTCCGTGTGTTTACAGCTTTCCATTGTTTAAGTTCAATTCTGTAATCTTGTTGTTAGTTCATACTTGCACTTTGGGTTTAGGGATTGAACTTGCATCATTTCATCTTTGAATTACAACAAAGGAATAGAAATCCTAATAGGTAGCTTGTGGCTCTCTCTTCCACAAAAAGAAGTAGCCAATTGTGTGATACCTCTAGGCTCTTTCGTATTCCACAAGTGTGTGGTTGAAAGTGAGATTAGGGCATGTTTGCTTAGTGTCACTTTTTCTCCCACACATTTTGGTGAACCCGACGTGAATCTATCATTGCTTCCTCTTGCATTACATTTGTTAGATCTAGATCTAGATTTAGTGTGTTTTCATTTCATTTTCATTAAAAAAGAAAAAAAGGAAAAAAAAAAAAGTGTGTTTCTTTGCATTGTGTGTTTAAATTTTATGCAATTTCAAAATGTCAGATTTTTATTTGCAAGATGTTCATATTTGTGATGATTATGAGTTAGATGAAGCTTTAGATGAATTTTTGAAACCTAAATATACCAAACCTTCATTTTACCAAAAACTCATAAACATTGTTACTATGCCATTTCGTTGTGATGAGAAAGATAAGTCGAATGATTCCTCTCAAGGGTACATTCCTATCAGCTCTTCCACTAAATCTAGTAACATGGTTGTTTTCAATGATCCCCTCTATGAAGAGATATCTCCTTTTGAATCAAAAGATAAGCCTTTTAATAGATATGATCATGGTTTGTTGAATGATGCCCTTGATGCCTTCGTGTCTCCTAAAAAACACTCCCTTCATGAGGATCCTTTTGTGCAAGAAAATGACATTATCTCTGCATTTCCTAGTGATGGCCTTTCCTTTTCCAACAAAATTCCCACTAGAGATGATGAATTAATGGTAAATTCTTACCCTTCTCCTAAAGTTGGTCTTACCCATAAGCATCCCTTAGAGAAAGAAGATGAAATAATAAGAAATTTCCTTAATTCTCTCTCCCCTATTGAACATATTTTGAGGAAAGAGGATGAGTTTAACACATCTATTGATGCTCTCCCTCCTAAGGATGAGGAATTAATAAACAATGTTATCTTCTCTCCCGAAATTGACAATACTTCAAACATTCCTTTCAACAACCTCACTATTTGGGATGAACCATTAGAAGAAGGTATAGATTATTCTCTACCCCTAGCCAAAGGGGATGAAATCAAGATTGAAAACTCCCTTGATAGTTTCTCACCTTCCTTGAATCTCAATTATTCTCCCTCTCCTCAACTTGGTTCTACTCATAAGGATACCCTAGTTCAAAGCAAAATGGTTAACATCTCTTTCAAAGATCTCCCTCTCAAAAGTGAGACTTTAGAGAGTAATGTTGATCCTTCTCCTAGAGAGTTTATTCCCCATGTAGATCCTTTGATGAAAGAGGATGTTATGACCTTTTCTAGTATTACTCTTCCTACTAGAACATCAATGCCTACCCCTTGTCTCTCTCCTAAAATTGATTTAATTCGTGATGAGATTTTAGTGCAAGAGAAGACTATCAATAATTCTTCCAACACTTTTGTTCATTCCTCTAAACCATCCTCAATCAATTTGATACATGTGAATGAAACACCTAACAAACCTCTCTTCACTGTCCAAGGTGCTTGTCCTTCTCAAAATTCTCAACCTTTAAATAAGCCTATCTTAGTGGTTCAAGGTGGTTATGCTAATGATTCTTTTTGCACGCCTAAGAAACCTATTATTACTGTGCAAGGAGGTTATTCTACTAAGAGCCCTTATGAGTATGCTAGGCAATTGACTAGAGAGAGTTATCATGCGGCTGCCCATACTTATAATACTAGAAACAATAGGCAACCTAATCCTCCTCCAGTTATCCCAACTTCACTTCCTCCTTCCCAACCTATTCTTCCTCAAGCTCCACGTATTTCACAAGTTCTGGGTAAGGAATATGATCTCATAGAACAACTTAAAACTACTCCTGCCAAGATATCCCTTTGGGATTTGATCCAAGCTTCTTCCACTCATCATGGAATGTTACAAGATGCCTTGAAAGATTTGAATGTTCCTCCACCTAATACATCTAGTAATATAGTGTCTTTGGTTAACTCTATGATGAATCCTAAAGCTCAAATTGTGTTTACTCAAGATGAGTTGCCTACTAGTGAAATTCAACATCAATATGATCCCTTGATGATTGTGGTTATCATAAATGACACTGCTATAAGATGAACACTGGTAGATAATGGCTCTAGCCTTAATGTGTGTAGCATTAATCTATTGCATAAGATGAATGTGGATACATCCCTTATTGAGCCTGACTCTCGTCCCATTCGAGGCTTTGATAATGTGGCTAAGTCTTCATTAGGTATTATCACCTTACCCATCATAGTAGGACCTATTACTTTGCCTACTCCTATCCATGTTATGTCGGGAAATCTAACATACAACTTGTTATTAGGGAGACCTTGGATTCACAGTATGCAAGCTGTCCCCTCTACATTGCATAGACAAGTTAAATTTATTTATAACAATAAGACATATACCTTGATAGGTGATACTAATCTTCAGGCTTGTTTGCAAACATCTACTTCCAAAGGGAGTTCTTCTAAATCTTTCTCTTCTAATGACGACTCTTTAAACAAAATACCTATGGATGAATCATCA
The DNA here is from genome assembly GCF_030272615.1 of Cryptomeria japonica. Classification (NCBI taxonomy): domain Eukaryota; kingdom Viridiplantae; phylum Streptophyta; class Pinopsida; order Cupressales; family Cupressaceae; genus Cryptomeria; species Cryptomeria japonica. The sequence continues at coordinate 260,825,205 of NC_081407.1, read as the reverse complement.
CCCTCTGATAATCAAAATTCTTTGGATGAGTCTAAAGCTCCTGAAGAAGATCCTTCTCGACTTGAGTCTACACATGAAAAGGCTTTTGATCCTGAGAAGGTTCTCACAGAAGACGATTGGGGATCTCTTGATTTTAATCCCACCTTTGTAGGTGAGTATAGGGTTCCTCCTAGAGCGCTTAAAGTTAAAGAAAAGGAAGAAACTAAAAATCAATCAGTCTTACTTGAACCTATGAGCAATAATTTTGTGGCCGCTTCTCAAACTTCTTCTCCTCACACTTCTAATTCTGAAGGATTTGATTCTTTGTCTTATGAAAAACCACCTTCTCTTCCTGAAATGGCTGATCGTTATGGTCATGGTTTTCGCATTTTTGCTAAGCATGGGTATCATGGAAATGGTTGTGGCGCTCATGAACAAGGGATAAAAGTTCCTCTAGAGACTAATTTTCACAATTATGCCTTTGGACTCGGCTATAATCCCTGCAAACGTACCAAAGCATCTAAAAGACCATCTCTCAATGTGAATGCTATATTTAGTAGTGATGATGATCTCACTTCAACTAAATCATCTTCTACTTCTATCAACTCTCATTCCCCTCATAAGGAAATCTTGGCAATGAACAAATCTCTTTATGAATCCCCTCAAATTTCTAAATCCACTTATGAATCTTTATCTCCTATTCATCATAAAGTCCTTTCCTCTAGGGATAAGGCTCTAATAAATTACACTCATCCCTCTTCTAAGATTTCATGTGACTTTTCTTCTTCAATTTTTATCACTTTATACATGTTTTTGATCTCACTTATAGTTGAGCATTCAGCATGTCATATTCAAATACCTCATTCAATCTATCATATCTTTAAATAACATTAATGGCTATTATGTTGCTCATCATTATGTGACATTGGTAGCTCATTTACTGGGGGCTTATTGTCATTCATGATGGTACAATTTCAAGTGCAATCATATTTTTGAAGCAACATAATAGCCTAATTTTCTTGTTCCTATGGGGACAAGAGTGATTTCATACATCTCTTCTTTTGCTTATGTCCAAATCTCTCCCTAGAAGATTGTGTAAGTCCTTCTCATTGTCCTTATCCTTGGGAGGCAATGATCTTTCCTTATTTTTATCTAAGGATCCACTTTTTCCTATTTTGTGGATGGTGTGGACTTTATTACTTGATGTTATGCCTTGTACGCATTTGTTGTTGTTTGTTCAAGGATTCTCTCTTACAAGAGGTGTAAGTCCTTGACTACAACCTCTTTTGCACTTGGTAAAATACATCCATAATGAATTCACTCTCCTAATTGGGTTAAAAAGAGTGTCATCCTTCATTAAGAATCACTTTCACCTCGCAAAAGAAGGAAGTATTGCATTCTTATTCTCTGCTTTGTCTTATTCTAGAAGATGTTATATTTGTCTAAGACAATTCCTCTTGGGGATAGGCGTCTTTTGTACAAAGATCTCTTCTCCTCTAAGGATCTCCTTTACACATACTACAAGATATCCCTTTTCAACTATCTTATCCTTGCTTAAAGAGTGTAAAACTCTCTTGCTTGGATCTATGACATTGTTGCATTTTTTGGGGTATCTTCTTTTGTGATGAAGGTAGGTATCCTTGTTCTACTTTGCTTATGACATAAACATTACACTTTTTGAGCAATGGGTCATTCTTGAAACCAGAGCACAGACTCTTAGAGCGAGATGTCTCCATTTTTCTTTTATGCAAGGTGATTATTCTCGGAACCAGAGCACAGACTCTTAGAGCGAGATGTCACGCTTTTGTACTATACATATACAGGTTGTAGCATACTCGGGCATAGACTCCTATGAGATGCTTCTAACCTCACTTACACACACATGCACGAGGTTGAGTGGAACTAGAGGCATAAGGCTAGACTTTCTCACTCTCCTCCCTTACATGGATCACCTAGACAGACTCTAGGGGCTAGTTTTCCATGTCCTCTTTTCCATTGATCACCTAGACAAGATCTAGGGGCGAGAAGTCCATGTTTTCTCTTTCACTATTCTTCTCATGGATCACCAATGTGTGTATTCATGCTTTTTTCCTTTCTTTTCTTCTCTTTGCATTTTGTTTCCATTTACATCCTTCATCTTGTGTTAGAGAACTCTCAAATCCTCACACTCTTTGTTGTGTTGGAATTGAGATTTAGTCCTCTTTCTTACCAAATGATTCTCCATTAGTTTTTGATCTCATATCAAATCTTCTTGTGAGCATTTGTCATCAATTTTCTTTAACAATTCGAAGTGGTAAACATGATACCCTGTTTCAACTCACTAAAATTAGCAAGTCGAAACAGGGGGGGGCATATAGCTACCCTCAAATTTTCATCACCTTCCTTAGTAAGCATTAGGTGATTTTGTGATCTAACGTGTGTTTTATAGATTGCGGTTCCTAACTGTGTACTGCAGATACCGCTGGGGGCTTCGTTCGACAGATTTATGGATATATCCTTTTTCAAATAATGTTTACTTTTCTGTACTTTAGCTTGCATATGCACATAGTGTTCATATGACCGCTAAAGTGGGGGCTAAATGTAGCGTCATAAATTGTATGCACTCGCTAGGGTGGTACAATTTCACACCTAGTTTAGCACCTGCCTTGGCGCATTTTTCATTTTGCATTGCATTTCCCCTTTAGCACTTAATTAATTAAATTAATTAGGTCTAAGGTTCTATTTTATCATCTCCTATATCATAAAATTGGGCCCTTTTCATTAAAGTGTGCCCCTTTCATTTTATTCCTCCAATACATCATTTAATCAAAAACCCTAATTAGGTCCTATTTTGAACTTGGGGGCTTGATTTCGGGGGTCAAAACATCTCGAAATCACCTATAACTTTGGGATTCTCTCTAAAATCATCATATCCGACGGTCCTGAAAATTTGGTGAAAAGTTGTCGGGACCATGGCGCCCGGAGTGCAACATGGTCCCGGACATTTTTCCCGAAATTTTAGGAGCGCGATCCAATCATAAAATAAAGCTTAACCCCACGAAATTGGTAGGATATTCAATCTCTAGGTCGGCCAAAATACGAATTTATGACCTAGGGTTTCCTACATAAGAGCTCTCTTTCTTCATTTGAAGGGATCAGAATTTTGGTTTTCAGGACCTCATATGCAACGAAAGAGCAGATCTTTGAAGACTTCAACAACATTCAACATCCATCTATCAAACATTTATCAATTTCATTCATACACTTAGGGCTTTGAGGACATTGAAGAACAATAGGAGATTACCGACTGAAGATTGGCTTGTACTCCTCCCTTGAGGGTTGGGTATGATTTCATGTTGTTTTCATGTCTTTGTATAAGCTTCAATATATCCTTTATTCATGCTTTAGATCACTTTGCATCTTGATTTAGAGCATTTACATTATCATTTACAGGCAATTAGGGTTTACTTTCTAGGTTGCTCTAGTTTGCTTTCTTGCATTTTAGGACCTTGCACACACACTAGGTCTGCACACACAATACATTACAAATTGGCTATTCGTGGAGGTGGAAATCACCTAAGCGGGGGTTTGACTAAGGAAAAACCCTATATAGCCGCCCACCACACCTTTTCAGATATAAGTGCAGGTTTCGGGACTCGGACGACGCTGCAAGTTACAGATCTGGAAGAAGCAAACAGAGACCGAACAACACACCAAATCTCAAAGCAAAAGACCAGGACGGGGGCATGGGGCGCCCTGGTCCTGCCAGGACAGGGGCGCTGGGCACCCTGGTCCCTGGGACAGGGGCGCTGGGCGCCCTGGTCCTCCTGACAGACAGCATTTTTGATAGCTTTTCCAAAGTGCAAAAACAGCAGTTTTCGGAGCAGTTTCAGGGGCAGAATCAGGACAGTGGCGCCCGCACCCCTGTCCCGAACATTTTCAGTCAGATTTTAACTCTGGGTACACATTTGCATTCTTGTCTTGTCCTTGTGTTTACAGTTTTCCATTGTTTAAGTTCAATTCTGTAATCTTGTTGTTAGTTCATACTTGCACTTTGGGGTTAGGGATTGAACTTGCATCATTTCATCTTTGAATTACAACAAAGGAATAGAAATCCTAATAGGTAGCCCGTGGTTCTCTCTTCCACAAAAAGAAGTAGCCAATTGTGTGATACCTCTAGGCTCTTTCGTATTCCACAAGTGTGTGGTTGAAAGTGAGATTAGGGCATGTTTGCTTAGTGTCACTTTTTCTCCCACACAAGTTTTAATGCATCTTTTACTTTAGATGATTATTTTTATGTTTACATGTGTGTGTGTGTGTGTGTGCGCGCGCGTGCTAATAAACATATATATTTATATATATGGGTGTTTAGGTTAAATTCTTTTTGGAAATTTTTTTAATGGGATTTTTTAAAAGAATAATGTAAAATTTTAGCCTATAGGGGTTTTATGGGTCAACATTAAATATTTGGTATTTAATAATTGTAGGGGATCAAATTTGGCATTTTGAGAAACGATTTTAGTTAACTTTATAGTCGAATCTAATTGCATTAATTACATTTTCTAAGATGATTATTTAAATTTAATAATCTTAGTGTTAACATTTTTTTAATTATTCCAAGGGGCAATTAAATATTATTAATTATTAAGGCTAATAAGTTAAGGATTCTTAGGCTAAATTAAATTATTAATTATTAAGGTGGTTATGACACTTTTTGGAGAATTATTTCTACATTAAATTATTATCGCATGCATGATTAAGTTTATTAAATTAACTTTAGTAAACCACTCTTTTTTATTCTGAGTTAACCTATAGTTAAGACAAAACTTAATTGTTCCATCTTTATTGTAGTGCATTTAGTTTTATTAGTATTTTTTTTTTTTAAATGTTGTTCCGTTTTTGCCCAAAAGTTTGGGCATGACATCACAATCCTAGGTAAATCTCTTACTGCCTTAGTTGAACTGATTTTCACAATGCAATCAAAATTTACATGACAAAGTCCCTTGTGCCATAACCAACTTTCATCAATATGATAAATCAAACATGTCTTATCTCCAAAGTTTAAGTGAAAGATATTACCTTTAGTCTGATTACCGGTTGCAATCTCCAGTCCAGTTCTATTTGTGATTTTGCATTTACCATTCTTGAACTATAACTGAAATCCCTTTTCAACTAGCTAACCAACACTCAAAAGATTATGCTTTAAACCTTCTACAAAGTAAACATTATCAGTAGTATGCTTACCATCCAAAGATGTAGTGCCTTTTCCTTTGATTGAACATGCTTTATCATCTCCAAATATTACTTGTCCTCCATCAATCTCTTGAGAAGATGCGAACTTACTTTTATCTCGAGTCATATGATGTGAGTATCCGGAATCAATTATCCATTCATACTTATCTTCAATTTTAGTTGTCAATGCCTACTCTACCGGTGTCAGTGAATCTTCCTTAATAGCAACAAAAGTCAATCCATCATTTGGATCTTCATCTGAGTCATCTGTAACACCTTCATCTACATAATAACATGATTTATCTCTATTTTTCTTAAATCTAAATCTCTGATAATTAGGGTTAGGCTTGTATGTTCTTTTTGCTTCATCCCTTAGTCTAGCATGCCGGTCTGGACATCTAGAAGCAATATGACCAACTTTATTGCAATTAAAACATTTAAAGGGTGCTTTACCTTCATACTTACTCCCTATTGGACCTCTAGGCATTTTCCTAGCAAATGCAGCTTCTAATTCCTCAAGTTCTTCATTTTCCTTTCTCATTTCTTCAAGTTATTTTGCATAGAGTGTTTTCCAATCAATTTTATCAGATGATGATTCTACTACTAATGATGCTTTGAAGGCCAAATCAGTTTTAGCAATAGTAACAGGACCAAATTCTTCAAGTTCAAAAGCTGAAAGTTTACCAACCAATGTATCTCTAGAAACTGAAGTGTTAGGCATAGTTCTCAATTCATTAATAGTAGTCACTTTCATTTTATATGTCAGTGGTAATGCTCTCAAAACTTTAGATACAATTTCATCTTCACTTAAGGATCCACCACAACATTGTATTCCCAAAATAATTTCATTAACTCTTTCCATAAAAGAAGAAATTCTTTCTTCTTCTTCTTCCATTTTTAGATTGTCATACTTGACCCATAAGTATTCCAGTTTTGCAATTTTGATAGTGGTATCTCCTTCATTAAGTGTCTCCAATTTTTCCCAAATAGCCTTAGCATTACATCGGTCTGATAATCCCATGATTTGATGATCTGACAATGCGCTCAAAAGTGCTTCTCTTGCTTTGCAATCATTCTCTTGATCCTTTGCCAATGTAGCTGGATGAGGTTGACCTTATGCAGGAGCAACATATCCATTCTTAGTCACTTCCCATATGTCTCTTCCAATGCAATTCAAATGAGTCTCCATCCTAATCTTCCATATACCATAGTTAGTTCCATCAAGCTTTGGACTGTCCTTCTTGAAAAAGTTAGATGCCATAGGATCTCCTCAAGTTGTTAGGCTTCTGCAAAAGAGGACTATGCTTTGATACCAATTATTAGGTCCCATAAGGACAACTAAGAGCGGGGGGTGAATCAATTTTCAACAAATTATTAGAAATTGCAATACAATTTACCAGAAATAATAATTAAACCTTAATACTGGTAAACCAAACTTAAGTACCAGTAAAATAGTTAAGCAGATTTAGCAGTACCAGTAAAGTTTAATGTGAAAGATAGAAAGAGAAACAACATCCACAACACATAACACATAGATTTTGATGTGGAAACCCGATGAGGGAGAAACCACGGTGGGAAACCTTGCCCACAAGTAGATGATACTACTGCAGATAGTATGTGTATATAAATGGGGTTTGCACATGCAGAAAGGCCAACAACCTAAAGCTCACTACTCAAATGACAACAAGGGAAGTCTCATTGACTTACAAGTGGATGGTTAAATCCAAGATAATGTACTACACAAAATAGCATCAACAATGCTTGATTCAGTACCGATTTAGGCTTAGAACTTCTTCATAACCTTTCCTTCATCCTTTGAATGATGTCTTCTTGATTCGTATAGGGATCTGATCTTGAATATTCTCTTATATAAAAATCCTTAACCAAGTGTACATATTCGATCATCAAGTGATCTTACATTTATACCAAGACAAAGACCAAATGAGTAGGTCGGCTTACAAAAGATATTACAATAAAAACAATTACAAGATAAGATACAACATGTCGGCTCAACATAATAATTCATCTTCATAACATGCAATGTTGATCTGATGGTGAAACTTGTGCTGGTGTATAACCAAGTCCTATCTACCAATAAAGGCAAATATGTCAATACGATCAATCCAATATCAAGAACACCAAAACCAAGCTTCCAATCAATGTCTTCGACATAGCCAAATGATCTACAAGTGATAATATGTCTTCATCATTGCCGGTGAACAAAATATCTTGTCGATGTGTGTAGAATAGTCTGTAACAGTATATCAGTGAGTGCAATACTAGAATACCAAGACATCAATGTAGATCTCCAGATATGACAAGTGTGACAAGTATTGACATCAATGGCAAAACCAATGCAACACATGACAAAGTCATCCATAATACCAACATATTCTAATGTACCTTGCAAGTATCTAAAAATCCTTTTCACTAGGATCACTGTGAAATCTTGAAACAATACAAACATAATTTATAATGTCAGGCCTAGTCTGAGTCAAATAAAGAAGACCTCCAATCATAGATTTGTATCTTGTAGGATTTATTGGTTTAGAAATATCTTTTCTTGCCAATTTCTCACTTGTAAGAATAGGAGTACTTATCGGTTTAGAATCTCCCATACCAAATTTCTTCAACAATTCCTTTAGCATATTTAGTTTGACAGATGAAAATATCTTTGTCAGTCTAAGTAATCTGTAAACCTAAGAAAAATTTTATCTCACCAATCATAGACATCTCAAATTCTTTCTCCATATTCCTAGAAAATTATATGCATAACTTATCTTCACCTCCAAAAATAATTTCATCAACAAATACTTCAATAATTAGTATATCATCATCATTGATCTTATAATATAAATTATTGCCATCACTGCTCTTATTAAAACCAAGCTTCAAAATTTATTTGTCCAATCTTGCATACCAATCTCTAGGTGTTTGTTTCAATCCATATAAAGCTTTCCTTAACCTGCAAACCATATTTGTATCATCTGATAGTGAAAAAATACCAGGTTGCTCAATATAAACTTCCTCATCAAGATCCCCATTCAAAAATGCACATTTAACATCCATTTGATAAACCTTGTAGTTTTTATAAGTAACGTAGGCAAGAAATAATCTTACAGCTTCAATCCTAGCTACAGGTGCAAAAGTCTCTCCATAATCAATTCCTTCCTTTTGAGAATATCCTTTACAAACCAATCTAGCCTTATTACTTATAACTTGACCATTATCATTCAATTTTTTCCTAAAAACCCATTTAATTCCAATAACATTTTTATTTTTAGGTCGGGGAACCAAGGTCCATGTGTTATTTTTCTCAATCTGATCTAATTCTTCTTCCATAGCTTTCAACCAATATTCATCTTTACATGCCTCAATTACTGATACTAGTTCAACTTGTGAAATTAAACATACCTCATTAGTTGCCAGTCTTCTTCTTGTAATCACTCCATTTCTCTTATCCCCAATGATCTAATATTCTGAATGATTCAATCTCACATACCTAGGAGTCTTCTAACTTTTTGTTCCTCTTCCTTGTTCTTCAGTTACTGTAGAATTCTCTAATACTGTTGGAGTAACTAGTTCAACACTATATTGCAGTAAAGGTTCTACCGGTTCAGATATAATCATTTCCACTGCCGATTCCTTCTCATAAAATCTAAGTTGACTTTTGTTTAGCTCATCTACTTTGACATTAGCACTCTTCACAATTCTCTGCAATATCTTGTTATAACATCTATATCCTTTACTTTCAATAGAATAACCAAGAAATATGCCTTCATCATAGCTAGGATCAAATTTACCAATGATATCATCTCTCCCGATATAACATTTACTACCAAAAATTTTTAAATACTTAAATGTAGGTGTATTACCAAACCATAATTCATAAGGTGTCTTACTGGTTTCTCCTTTGATATGTACTTTGTTGAATGTATAAACTATTGTGCTTACTGCTTCTCTCCAGTAGATATGAGGTAGACTAGCTTCCATCATCATTGTTCTAGCAACATACAAGATAGTTATGTTCTTCCTTTCCACAACTCCATTCTACTGAGGTGTCCGGGGAGCAAAAAATTGTCTTCTTATACCATGCTTCTCACAAAAGTTATTAAACTACTGGATGTGAATTCTCCACCATGATCTGACCTCAAACATTTAATCTTCAATCCTGTCTCAGTTTCCACTTTAGCCTTAAAGATTTTAAACTTTTCAAATACTTCAGATTTTTCCTTTAGAAAAGTAACCCACATCACTCTAGAATAATCATCAATGATTAGCATGAAATATCTATCACCTTGAAAACTTTACTTTTAACTCTAGTAGGGCCACACAAATCGGTATGAATAAGATCAAGAAAATCATTTGATTTATCTTGTATACTTCTAAAAGAGGTTCGGACCTATTTACCCATTTGACATTCTTTACATACCAGATTATAGGGCTTCATAATCTTAGGTATATCCCTAACTACCTTAGTTGAAATAATCTTTACAATGCAATCAAAATTCACATGACACGACCTTTTATGCCATAGCCAACTCTCATCAATTTGTGTAATCAAACATGTCTTCTCACGGAGTTCAAATGAAATATATTACCTTTTGTCTATGTACCAGTTGCAATCTACAAACCCGATCTGGTAAAGATTTTGCATTTTCCATCCTTGAACTGTAATTGAAATCCCTTATCTACCAATTTTCCTACACTCAAAAGATTATGCCTTAAACCTTCAACATAATAAACATTTTCAGTATTGTTCTTACCATCCAATGATATAGTTCCTTTTCCTTTGATCATACATGCTTTGTCATCTCCAAATCTAACTAGATCGCCATCAAATTCTTGCAAAGATAGAAACTTCCCTTTATATCCACTCATATGATGTGAACAACTGCTGCTAATTACCCATTCATCCTTGTCTTCAATTTTAGCAGCAAGTTCCTTCTCTCCAAGTACATTCTCTTCCAATGCTAGATCATCTTTCTTGATAGCTAGGAATACCCATTCCTTCCCATTGTCAGAACCACTAGTAGAATCTTCTGCCAGTTCATCATCAGAATCAGTAATGCCTTCCTCATCCACTATGTAGCATGATTTGTCTTTGTTTTTCTTGTACTTGTACTTGTTCTGATATCCAAGGTTAGGCTTAAATGATCTTCTAGATCCTTCTTCAAATCTTGAATTCCTTTCAAGACATCTAGATGTAAAATGACCAATCTTATTACATGCAAAACATTTAAAAGGTGTTTTTCCTTCATACATACTTCCTACTGGTCCTTTAGGTACTCTTCTAGAAAATAGTGCTTCAAGTTTCTCAAATTAATCATCTTCTCTCTTCATATCTTCTAATTCCTTTGCATATAAAGCTTTCCAGTCTTTCTTACCAGTTGTAGATGTAGATCATGAAAAGAAGGTTCAGACTTCACAGCTCCAGAAGGTCCAAATTCTTCAATCTCAAAAGCAAATAGTTTCCCAACCAGAGTATCTTTGTTGACACATGTATTAGCCATTGTTATCAACTCATTAATAGCAGTAGCCTTCATCTTGTAAGTCAGTGGTAGGGCTTTCGGGACTTTAGAAACAATTTCATCTTTGCTCAGAGTTCCACCACAACATTGAATTCCCATAACAATCTCATTTACCCTTTCCATGAATGCAGTAATCCTTTCATCTCCTTCCATCTTCAGGTTTTCATATTTCACCTAGTAACCATTAAGTTTATCAATCTTCACTGTAGGGTCACCTTCATTAAGAGTCTCCAACTTATCCCATATAACCTTTCCAGATGATTTGTCGGTTAATCTCACTATTTGTTGATCAAAAAGTGCACACGAGAGGGCTTCTCTTGCTCTACAATCATTCTCAAGATCCTTGTCTAGGTTTGTCAGAGGAGGATTGCTAGATCCTAGATTATAATGTGTGACACCATTCAGTGTGATCTCCCAAATATCATTGCCAAGACATCTCAAATGAGTCTCCATCTAAATCTTCCATACTATGTAATTTGTTCCATCAAGCCTCAGAATATCCCTTCTAAAGATAGCTCTTGAAGAATTGGATGAACTTGAACTGTTAGTCACCATAGGATCTTCCTCAAGTGGTTAAGCTTTTTGCAGAGAGGACCAAAGCTTTGATACCAATTGCTAGACAGTTCAAATAACTGAAAGACAACTGAGAGGGGGGGGGGTGAATTAGTTGTCACAGATTACCATAACTATTAGCAGTTTAAAACACTAATACTAGAACCCAAAACATTAATACCCGAATGCTTAAACCAAATACCAGAATAGCAATTAAACCAATTAAGAATAAGCAGTAATCACAGAATAAATGCCATCCACATGACACCAAGATTTATACGTGGAAAACCCTGTAAAGGGAAAAACCACGGTGGGAAGCCTACCCATAGTCAGATAATACTTTTGTAGTAAGTATGTGAATTATAATTGAGCATCCTACACTTGCAGGAAGGCCAACAACCTAGAGCACACTGCTCATCACAAAAGGAGCCTCACTGACTACATAGAAATCCAGACTACAATCTAGAGAAGTGTTGAACTGCAAAATATAGCATCTCCTATGCCTGAGTACAGTTCTGGTTAAGCTCAATACTAGAGGACTAAATCCTCTTACATTAACCCAATTCGATCTCCAATGATCATCCAAATCCTCTGCCTGAATGATATTACATTACTCACACATTACATTCCTTGACAATGACTTCTAACCATAACCATGATGATCTACAATGAGATCTTACATCTATATATACAAACCCTCAACCATAAACAATTAGGTTGGCCACCAGATAATAAACTAATTACATAATTACAAACCATGTTGGTCTTAGACCAAACAAATAATATCCAATACATAAGACATCTCGAAAATACATTGAGAGGTCCAATCCACACATTACATTAAAGTTGGTCCATAACCTAGATCAATCGGGACCTAGTATAGGTCCACATGCTACAACAATGATATCAATCCACCAAGTCTCAAACATGATCACCAACAACATCCTAAAACTCCACCAGAAGCTGCACCAACACCACTTATGCAATTCATCAAAGATCTCCATCAAAATCTCTGCCGGTGAAACCCTCGTCGGAACTAGAAACTAAGCTTCTAGGCAAGCATGATAGCATCTAGTCACTAGACCAAAACCAACTGACCGAATATGAGCATGAGTATCATAAACAAGCCAATTCCATCACCAAACTATACCAGAGCCTACTGGATCATGTCAGATCCAAATCAACCAAAAACCACTCAACCTACTGGGACCAGAAGGGTGCTGATAAAGAATCCAAACAGCTAGTGTTGGCATCAATGACAAAACATGAATGAAACACATAATCAATTCCAAGAAATGGCCAACAATGGTGTGTTTTTGTCTTCAATTCTAGGGGGATATTGTTGTAACTTTGGGTATTTTGATGACAAAAACAATTTTGGTGTCTAAAACTACTTTTACTCTTCCCACATATTTTGTTCTGATCTAGTGTAGATGATGTGAATGATAATGATGTTAATATTATAGATGTCTTGAAGATATAGTTAATGGTGAAGATATAGTTAGTGGTGTTTATAGAAGTAGTCATGTGAGTGCGTGTGTATGTTGTGTGAGTGATTTGATAAGAAGATGGTATGGAGTTATTCTACTCAGTTGTATATATCTCCTTAAAGGATAGATCATTCTTTTTAGACTATGAAATTGAATCTTGTTCTGTATCCAGTTTCTTCTCTCTGGTTCAGTGAATGAACCTCTTCTTAGTTGCTTTCTCTATTAAGGAAAGTTGGGTTTTATGTCTTCAAGCTTATATTCAACTATAGTGATAGAACAATTGACATCTTCTTTGTAGCATGGATGACATTTGAATGGCAGAATGGTTTTTCATTGGTCCTTAGAATAAATGAATGCAACTAAATGTGTTGACAATCATGATATAGATAATCATGGATTAGTTTCTTTAATAGACTGTTTGTTTTTTAATAAACTTGGCAAACTAGTCGAAGATAGTTATGTGGTGGTTGTAATATAATATTAAAACAGGGGAATCAACATAAAAAATTTGAGTGATGATGAGGAGATTATGGTGTCATTTAATTCCAAAGATATAGTCTAATTATAATAGAAAGTTCTATGAGACAGAGACAATACTCTTCAATTGTAAGTTGAAGGTTGGATCTATTTTTGATGTGCAGAGACATTTGTGAACAAGAACTGTTAATGTCATTGTGATGTGGTAGACATATCAAAAGGCTATACTCTACAATAGATGAATTGTGTTTTGTATTGAAAACAGAGGATCATCTATGTGTTCTTTTCTTTTCTTTTATAAGACTTTCAATACTTGTGACATTAGTGAGATGAATTATGTTTGTCAATGAGACAAATTGTATATGTCAGTGAGACATTTGATTAAGCCAGTGATGCATTCTTTGAGAATGGTTTTTATACCCCAAAGGTTTTCCACTCATAACTCCTGTGTTATCATTTGTGTTTATTGTGTTCTTTATCTAACATAAGTGATTTTAGTCAATAATCAGTACTTCTTCCTTTCATATGATCAGTTTGTTAACATTAACTTGCAAGAGTTGAAATTTTAATTTTGATTCCTTTGTCACTGATTCACCCCCCCCCCCCCCCCCCCAACTCTTAGTGACAGTAATATTACCTACATCTTTATGCTAAATGGAGACCTTCTTCACCTTCCGATCCTTTTGTCTATGTGGTTTGATTTGTCACCCACTATTTTGGCCTTTTCTCCAACCTCATTGACCATATAACTTGTGGACACTAATGTGTCATGGAGACATTTGCAAGTTGTGCTCACATCCTGCAAATCTATAGTATGTAGGTGGTCATTTGAGCATTACACATGTGACTGGAAAAGCTTGTAACAACTCTTCACATGGCCATCGATGCTAGTTTCATTTTTAGCATGCATATCTTCCCAGAGCTCTTGCTTCATTTTAGCTCTCTAGCAACTCATTCAAGGCTCTCTAACTTCAAGATCATTCTCTATGCTCTCTTCTCACTCCATTGAAGCTCTCTAGTTACATTTTACAAAACTATTGGCTCTTCTACATGCTTGAGATTCTCACCATCATTGTTATGCTTTGAGGAGTACCTCATGCTTCTTCTTCTTCATCTAGAAATCTCCACACTTTGCGTGTGGAAGGGGATTTATTCTCTTCTTTTTGTTATCTCCATTAGTATATTTGTTGTTGCATTTACTTTCTATTCTATTTTTGGTTTTATCTATCTATCTACCTATCTATCAATCTCATTGTTTGTCAAGGTGGAAACAAAAAAATGGGGGTCTGATTGTGGCAAACCTCTAAACACAACCCCAACATTTTTCCTTTCTAGCTTGTGTGCATGTTTCATTGTAGAGGGGTTACTTTGTTGGAAGTTTCATTCATGGACCGTCTATGAGATTGCTTCCTTCCTGACTTTCATTCTTTTTCTTTAATATCAGTAGTCATTTTTTTATTCTATCATACATAGTTTATATAGTTTTATCTCATCTGGAAAATGTATCTATCACATTTCATTTTTATATAGAATTCTCTACTCTAGTTTTACAAGATGCCAATGAGCCCCACTATCATCCATGACCTGCACGTGCATCCTCAGGTAGAGAGCTAATCGAGTTCCTCAAAAGATCTCTATGACCTATCTCATGTTATCTATGGGGCACCTAACAAATCCATGCTTTGTGTTCATCCTGAGTGGAGAAGTTAATTATTAAGTCCTTGAGAGGTTGATATTCACCTATCAGAGTGGTTAACTTTCTCCCCTCTATATTTTTAGTGAACCTAACGTGCAGCTTGTCTTGTGGGTTAACTTTAAAACACTTAAGCATCCCTTTTATCTATTTAGTTCATTGTCACTTATCAAACTCCATCTTTGCATCATTAGATCTTGAGCTGAGTGGTGGCCCATTTTTTAACATGGTCACCATCACTTTGATATTGCCCCCTAGCTAGATGATAAAAAATGATATATCTTTTATACCACTAGATGCTCCCTATAATGTGGAGCCCGCCTGTTGTACATCTCAGCTAAGATAAATAGATACATCATTATGGGTGTGATGATAGATCCCACATGTTGAGTTGATATCATCACGAAGGAGACCTTATTCATTATTTGTCCACATAGGGTGAGCTATGATGAGTGTTGTTCCTTTGTTCGCATGGACGGTAGACTCTCGTTTCCTCCTCTAAGTAACACCACATTGATGACCCTTGTAGGACCCAAGGCACTGCCAACTACCTTTGTTGTTATTCATGAATTAGATTAGTTTCAAGTTAAGCTAGGTATTACCTAGTTGATTGGAAGTAGTTCCTTTAGTTGTTCATAAGTGTTTGAAGTTCCCTCATGAGGGAAAAGTGCATGTTGTCCAAGACACTGGATTTTAGTTGTTCATTATCCATGGAGGATTTTCATTAGATCACTTCTAGTCTACTCTCATTGGGTTTATGTTTCCCCATAGAGATATACTATACAAAGCTTATTATAATTATAAAATGTGGGAGTTTGCCTCTATCAGTCCAACATACAGTTTCATTATCTCCTTTTGCATTAGTTTTTGCTCCTCCTTCCTTGTTTTCTCCTATGTTGCACCTGGTTGTATCTTTTTACCCTTCTTCATTGGGGGCTAAGGATAAACGTGTTCCTTAGGGTAGACCTCCTTGCCTGCCTAAGACTACATAGCCTCCAGTGATGTCTTATGTTCCTACAACTACACTTAGAATAGGCAAAGGAAAGACACTTGTGTAGTCCAAGTCCACAACTTTCCCTCCCTTTGAGCTTCTGATCATGGATGAAATCCCTCATCCTGCTTGGTACATTAAGGGTAGGAATTTACCTAAAGTTCTCTCATCACCTCAAACTCCTACATCATAGTCTCTGAGGGCACTTCTTGTTCCTTTGATAACTTTAGAGGAAAATGGGGAAGGGTACCCATGATTGTGTCTATAAACCTATTTAAGTGGAACCTCATGCTCCATCAATTGGGCCTTTTCCTTTTCTAGCAATAGATTTGGAGGCCTTTCCCATGCAACACAATACCCATAAGCCTTCTCAAGCTTCTATACCCGGTTCCCATTTATGTCAGAACTAGCTTTCACATGAGCGTAAGAATAATTGGTGGATGATGGCTTGGAAGCATGAGGCCACCCTAAAGGTTGTGAGTGAGTCGTCGGTGTCTATCCCTACTTTTTTTGTTTTTGTGCCTGCTCTTGCTATTGTTGCTCCTATTGCCTCTACATATTCTTTGTCTTATATGATGTTGTCAGTCGCCCTAAAGACTATCTATGAGCCTCGCCCTAAAGTGTATAGTTGTTTATTTCTCCCTTCTTAGAGCCATCCCTTATCACCAAGTTAATTGATGTTCCTTTGTTCTCCCGACCTATTGACATGTTGCATACATAGGTTGCGGTGCAACCTTGTTTGATTCGCCTGCTTCATAGTCTCCTCTACATCAAAGCTTTCTCAAGGTACTCGAGACCACCACAATAAATAAGGGGCTTCCACCCCCACAAAAAGCTAACTAGAAATTTGAGAAAGGTCCTCTTCCTAAATTTTGTTGTTGGAAGAAAGCTTTGACAACTGTTTTTTTTGTTCCTTTGTCTATTTTGATGCCTATTTCTTTGTTTGCATCTATTTTCATTGTTGAGAAGGGTCCACCTTCTCTAGAGTTTGTCTCTACCCCTCTTCTAGAGGTTGATATCCTGACTATTACTTCTTCACCTCGAGCTGAGCCACTTGCCTCTTCTACTGAGGGGAATTTGTTTGACTTTTTAGAGGATATACTACCATTATCAATGATCTTTACATAATCGTTGACCCTTACCTCTTAGGAGCTTCTAAACGAGAATGTGAAAGATGCATCATCCTTGGCCCTTATTGCTAGTCCCACGTCTAGTTTTTCCCTCACAGTCATCCATATTCAATTGTGGGCTCCCTCCCCATATGATCAAGATTGGAAGGATGACAAATTGCTAGTGGGTGACTACTAGGACAATACCTCTTTGTATTTATCTTATATATTAGGGTGTGCTTTTTGTGTTCCCCCATTCTTGCTTTGTGTATTTTGTGCCCTTTTGATTGACCCAACTTACTCTATTGGTACTTGGGAACAGGGGGCACCTGAGGATTGTCTTTATATGTTTTGCACTCTCTTAAAGGACCCAAGTTGCTTTGTAGGTAATTAGAAATAGGAGATTATCTCTCATAAATTTATTGCATTTGTTAATCACCCTTCTTCTATTTGTCATATCTTATTTTTTTATTTTGAGGATGATGGAAAAAATTGGGTTGACCTAAATTTTTATTTTATCTTTGTTTTTATGTGCCTTCATTAGATCTGTACACTTTCAAACCATGATGAATAACTCATATGTAGCCATATAGATTATTTAAATTTCACTATTGTGAGTTCTTTTGATGATGAATCAATCGATCCCCTTGTCTCTTTGTGTCTTGTAGATGTTGTGAATCTATTGTGTCATCTATTATAATGTGGAATTCCATGGAAATATCTCACAATGTTGAAGTGACACAACATCTCTTCTCCTTAAAATGACATGCATACCATTCTAAGGGGGGCTATCATTGTGTGGGGGAAAAAGCGAGACTAGGTTATCATGCCCTAATCCTACCTCTTGTCACACATTACGGAATACGAAAGAGCCTAGAGGTATTGCACAATTGGCTACTTCTTTTTGTGAAAGAGAGAGCCACAGGCTACCTATTAGGGTTTCTATTCCTTTGTTGTAATTGAAAGGTAAGATTATGCAAGTCCAATTCCTAACCCTAAAATGTAAGTATGAACCAACAACAAGATTGCAGAATTGAACTTAGACAATGGAAAGCTGTAAACACAAGGATAAAACAAGAATGCAAATGCGTACCCGTAGTCAAAATCGGACTGAAAAATGTTCGGGATGGGGGCACGGGCGCCACTGTCCTGATTCTGCACCTGAAACTGCACCAGAAACTGCTGTTTTGCACTCTGGAACACTGTCGGAAACTGTCAAAAATGTTGTCTGTCCGGAGGACTAGGGTGCCCAGCACCTTTGTCCCAAGGACCAGGGCGCCCAGCGCCCCTATCCCAGTCTTTTGCTCTGCAATTTGATGCAGAGTGCTGTCTTGACCTATTCTCTCCGGATCTGTATCCTACGTCATCATCCGAGTCTCGAAACCTGCACTTATATCTGAAAAAGGGTGTATGGGCGGCTATATAGGGTTTTGCCTTAGTCAAACCCCCGCTTCGGTGATTTCCACCTCCACGAATAGCCAAGTTGTTTTGTAAAATGTATTGTGTGTGCAGACCTAGTGCGTGTGCAAGGTCCTAAAATGCAAGAAAGCAACCTAGAAAGTAAACCCTAATTGCTTGTAAATGATAATGTAAATGCTCTAAATCAAGATGCAAAGTGATCTAAAGCATGAATAAATGAGATATTGAAGCTTATGCAAAGACATGAAAACAACATGAAATCATACCCAACCCTCAAGGGAGAGGTACAAGCCAATCTTCAGTCAGTAATCTCCTATTGTTCTTCAATGTCTTCCAAGCCCTAAATGGATGAATGGAATTGATAAATGCTTGATAGAGGGATGTTGTAAGATGTTGAAGTCTTCAAAGATCTGCTCTTTCGCTGCATATGAGGTTCCTGGAAACAAAAATCCGGTCCTTTCAAATGAAGAAAAAGAGCTCTTATGTATGAAACCCTAGGTCGCAATTTCGTCTTTTGGCCGACCTAGAGATTGAATATCCCGCCAATTTCTTGGGGTTAAGCTTTATTTTATGATTGGATCGAGCTCCTCAAATTTTGGGAAAAATGTCCGGGACCGTGTGCACTCCGGGCGCCATGGTCCTGACAACTTTTCACCAAATTTTCAGGGTCGTCAGATATGATGATTTTAGAGAGAATCCCGAAGTTACAGGTGATTTTGAGATGTTTTGACCCCCGAAATCAAGCCCCCAAGTTCGAAATAGGACTTAATTAGGGTTTTTGATTAGATGATGTATTGGAGGAATAAAATGAAAAGGGGAACACTTTAACGAAAGGGCCCGACTTTATGATGTGAAGGATGATGAAATAGGACCTTAGACCTAATTAATTTGATTAATTAAGTGCTAAAGGAGCAATGCAATGCAAAATGTAAAATGCACTAAGGTGGGTGCTAAACTAGGTGTGAAATTGTACCACCCTAGCAAGTGCGTATAATTTACGACGCTACATTTAGCCCCCACTTTAGCGGTCATATGAGTACTATGTGCATATGCAAGCTAAAGTACAGAAAAGTAAACATCATTTGAAAAAGGATATATCCATAAGTTGTCGGACGAAGCCCCCAGTGGTATCTACAGTACACAGTTAGGAACCACACCCTACAAAACACACGTTAGATCACAAAATCACCTAATTCTTACTAAAGAAAGTGATGAAATTTGTGAGTAGCTATATGCCCCCCCCTGTTTTGACTTGCTTATCAGGGAGGTGAAACAAGGTAGCATGTTTACTTGCGACAAATTGTATAAGAGAGCATTGATGAGGGACGTTCACTAAATAGGCTTCATTAGAGAACTTTTTTGGAACATCTTGAGAGTAGGGGAATGAAAATACGATTCCTACGCAACAAACAGTTCGAAAATCGCATCTCCCAAACTCAAGTTATGATGAAATGAGTGACAGAGGAAAATTAGGGTTTGAAAGGTAAAGATAAAGAAATGAAAGTATATACCTTGAAAGAGACATTTGCATTTGTCACTTTTTTGTTTTCTGAATACTGTTCATTGTAGCAGAGCCCACATAGCCATCATCATGCCTTCACGATGACCAGAGCGTCCCACGAGGGTTGAGATCCTGCGCCAGGTTGTGATTGACGATGAGCCACTAGACGAGGTGAGTTGACTCAGGCAGAGAGAGACACATTATCGATCGTGGGATTATGGTATGTGATCCTCATGCCAGCCATTCGGTTCCATCCTGCAATGCTAATGGCATTGATGGAGCGATGGGATCCTTACACATGTACATTTCATCTTCTAGTAGGGGAGCTGACAGTTACACTCGAGGATGTGTACCGTATACTTCGTCTTCCTATCAGAGGAGCGACTGTTACATACATGACCGATCGGTCAGCGGAGGATCATCAGAGGGAGCAGGTATATTGCATAGGAAGAGTCATGCCGAGCGAGATGAGAGGTCGCATCATGGTCAGCTGGCTCTTACATCCTACAGGGGAGGTACCCCTTCTGAGACACCTTATGATCGCCATCATAGCACTAGCCGTCTGCCCTAATGGGCGAGGCATGCACATGCATGGGGGTCTCACATGGTGCATCAGAGTGATGGAGAGACATAGGAGAGTGTATGCTTGGGGTCGGAGTATGCTTGCACATCTCTATCACGACCTTGAGGAGTATGTATTTGGACAGGGTTGCAGTTTGATAACATGCACACTTCTGCAGGTATGGATTTTAGAGCACTTCACATGCACCAGGCCTGTTGGCTTTCCGCTGAGTACGGCTAGCGAGTGACCTAGGGTGTTTGCTTATCCACTTACCAGCGAGTGGAGATTTGGAGATCTATTATATTGGAGAGTGATTTTTGATAGACTGACAGCCGAGGTGACAGTGTGGAGACCTTACCTGCGGATGCACAGATGGGATGGGATGGAGAGATAGTTAGCATGCTTACAGAGGAACCGCCTACTGCAAGGATGATATTCACACATCATAGTCTCTTTCTACTTTGACAGAGTACGTAGGCAGTTCGAGCTAGAGCAGTGTGTTCCAGCCGATGTGCCCATCTATACTCGACACTCACAGGTCCTTCCCAGACCTAGAGCAGTAGTGAGACCGATGATAGATGACATCGAGACTACAGATATAGAGGGATCTGATCAGGATGTAGTCACTGATTATTCTGCAGAGCCTGGAGCATAGCGCAGGTATGTCTCATGGTTTATGAGATCATATCCAGGTCCTATCTTTCCACAGGATCACCCAACAAGCCATCCAGGCCCATGGAGACATGGAGACCGAGATGAGGACCAGGGATCCAGGTCAGAGGAGCCAGAGTAGGGAGAGGGTCATGAGGAGGTGGGAGATCCTGATCCACCTATAGGCGATCAGCCCAACATCGAGGAGGAGGAGGACATAGATAGAGATGAGGACGAGGAGGAGAGAACTGATGATGAGGAGAACGAGGATGCAGATGAGGATAGAGATGATGAGGAGGAGTCAGATGTAGCTCCTTCAAGGGATGATACCATAGCTCTGGATCCTCCTCTTATTCCCCAACAGGGGGAACATGAGGCGATACAGAGACCTGTTCCTAGTACTGTCCAGCCTACACCCATCGTGCACAGATTATTCGAGCGAGGGGAGCCTAGTAGATCCCAATCACAGATGCTACCGTATCATGATCCCTACTGGCGTGAGGGAGACCCAGGTATAGTAGGTTTAAATTGATTATTAATGTTTTGATGATATAGAATGGTACTAATACAAAAATCTATTCTACTGCCATAGCTAATGTGCAGGAGTGGCGTTCCCTGATTCAGCAAGCAGTGACAGACATTTCCACGATAGCACAAATCCCCAGTTCCTCACAGATTGCCTATAGGCCTCAGGGGAACGCGGGTCGGCATGAGGACTTGTTTTCCCCATTCCGAGTTCAGGTAGACATATGGAGGGAGAGAGAGAGAGAGTCCTATCAGAGGACCTTCAGCAGGTGCGGCGAGATCTAACAGCAGCTCAAGCCGAGGCTACCACCTATCGCGCGATCCTTATGGATAGGGATTGTAGGAGTTCCTCTCGGAGTCACTCACGGTCTCTATCGCGCTACACACCCATGGGTCCACCTTCACGGCCAGATCAGGAGGGAGCGTCCAGTCGACACTCTCCAGCCACTAGTCCTAGAGATAGGAGATGATTTTATGATGTAGGAGAGGTCACATTTTGGATGTATAGTGACCTATATTTGTATACGATCCACATATATATATTTATCTATACATGCTTCTCTTTTGTCTCAAATGTGTTATCTTTAATGCTTAAAACAATGTATATTTTGCTTTGATTAAATCTAATACATTTGGTAAATGTACATGTATGTTCAGAATTTAATTTCCATGTGATTGACTTCTCAATGCACCATGATTAAATTGATACATGTGTGACTTAATTAAATATTTAATCAAGTACTACATTGATGACAGGGAAGAAATATGCATTAAGTCTAAGAATCATATAACTAACGTGATTTAATTTTGAACTTAAACACAACATGATACGATTCTACTTAACACATAAAGACACTGTATAATATGCTAGCATAATGGAAATGTAAATCTTTTACAACTTACATAAATGAATTCAAGACAAACTATGAAGTAAGGAAATACGCTTGTCAAGAACGAAGCAATATAGATTAAACATCATAACATTTAATTCTATTTTTCTCTAATTAGGAGATACTAACATATTACCCAATGTTGAAGAACTGAAAAGAAGATAAATAAGGAATGAAGAATTAAGCATAATATCTACGCAAGTGTATAGCATTTATAGGTTCTTTAAGAGGCGTACTGTCTACATCCGCTATTTTGTAAGCACCTGATCCATAATCCTCAATAACGATATATGGTCCAAGCCAATTAGGACTAAATTTTCCCTTTTCTGCAGGTAAGGCATTCACATTGCGCTGATTCTCATAAAGGACTAAGTCACCTATTGAGAAGGAACGTTGAATAACCTTATCATTATAGCTTCGTTGTAGAGTTTTGTGATACGCTTGAATATGCTCAAGAGCGTTTATACACTGTTCATCAAGCATCTCAAGCTGTTGAAGTCATTGTTCTCTATAAGAGTCACCATCTACTATACCTTTGAGAGAAACCCTAAGTGATGGAATCTCTAGCTCTAAAGGCATAATAGCATCAGCACCATAAACAAGATTATAAGGAGAAGTTCCCGTAGCAATTTGCACACTCATTTGGTAGGCCCAAAGAGCATAGATTAGCTGGTTACTCCAATCCTTACCATGCTTATTCACAGTTTTGCGAAGAATTTGTTCGATTATTTTATTGGATGATTCGGCTTGACCATTTGACTGAGGATAGTATGGTGTAGAAAATCGATGTTTGATATGATACTTCTCGAGGAATTTCTTCACGTCCTTGTTCTTAAATGATGTCCCATTATTTGAGATTATAGTAGAAGGTATCCTGAATCGAGAAATGATGTTTTCTAGAAGAAATTGACAAATCACTTCAGCAGTGGTAGAGCGAAGGGGAATAGCTTCTACCCACTTCGTAAAGTAATCTGTTGCGGTTATAATGAAGGTGTGTCCTTGAGATGAAGGAGGAGAGATTTTACCAATAAGATCCAAACCCCATGCGGAAAAAGGCCAAGAAGCTTCTTGAGAACGGAGTTCTTGGGCAGGAGCATGAATCAGATTATTATGTTGTTGACATTGATGACATTTCTTAACAAATGAAAAAGAATCCTTCTGCATAGTTTGCCAATAGTATCCCATATGAAGCAATCTATGAACCAAGGATTTGCCTCCAAAATGCCCCCCACAGGCACCTGAATGTGCCTCTTCAAGAGCAACGGGGATTTCTGATTTGTTAAGACAGCGAAGGAGAAGACCATCATAACCCCTTCGATAAAGGATATTAGAAAGAATGATATATCTAGTAGACAGCTTGCGGATTCTAGCCCTAGTGTTTCTATTAGTGGAATCAGGAAAGGTACCATCGGTCAAATATCTTACGATATGAGAGTACCATTCATCTGAGTCTATAAAGTCACAACATGTTACCAGACTAGGATCCTCTACAATAGCTGGAGAAATAAGGTTGTGAATAACAAATTTAAGATCAACCACAGGGTCCTCTAAAGATACAAGAGAAGCCACACATGCCATTGCATCCGCATGTCGATTATCTTTTCGAGGAATAGGTTCCATGGTATAAGAATCAAATTTTTGTAATAAAGAGATGGCAAGGTCTTTATATTGTGATAATTTGTCTTGTTTTGCTTGATATATTCCTGTTACTTGTCTTATAATCAATTGCGAATCTCCATAGATATGTATGTGTTTTATGTTCAGAGCTAAGGCTGCTTTTATTCCCGCTATAAGAGCCTCATACTCAGCAATGTTATTGGTACACAGGAAATTTAGATGATAGGATAAGGGAATGGGTTTCTTTGTAGGAGAAATCAGAACAACACCTGCCCCCGATCTCGTACAACACTTAGAGCCATCAAAGTATAACTCCCAAGTTTCATCTTTCTCTATAGAAAGAATGAAGTCGTCAGGAAAAGACTCAGGGTTAGGGAAGGAGAAAGGTGAAGGGGCCTCAGCTAGGTGATCGGTCAACGCTTGCCCTTTAATTGCTCTTTGTGAAACAAATTTAAGGTCAAATTCAGTTAACATCATAGCCCACTTAGCTAGGCGTCCTGATAAATCAGTTTTAGAGAAAAGATGCTTCAACGGATCAAACTTTACCATGACGTGGACTTCTGAGTTTAAGAGATAATGTCTCAATTTCTGAGTCGCAAACACCAAGGCCAAGCATTGTCTTTCTATTGCAAAATATCGGGTCTCATAATCGAGTAAGGTATGACTTATGTAATAAACCGGACATCCTTTACCATCTTTATCATGTTGTGCCAACAATGCTGCAAGAGCATGAGAGGAAGCAGCCGTATACAGAAGGAAGGGTTTGGAAGGTTCGGCAGGTTGAAGAATAGGAGGACTAGCCAAATACACTTTTAAATCTTCAAATGCTTGCTGACAATCCTCATTCCATTGAAAAGTGATATCCTTTTTAAGGAGTTGAGTAAAAGGAAAGGTATGATCCGCAAGTTGAGACACGAACCTACGAATGGCTTGAATCTTTCCTTGTAAGCTTTTAAGCTGAGACACATTTCTAGGAGGTGGCATGTTGACAATAGCATCTATTTTCTTAGTGTCCACCTCAATCCCATGATGCGAAACTATGAATCCTAATAGTTTTCCACTATCCACACCAAAAACACATTTTCGGGGATTCAAGCACATGTGATACTTACAAATTCTTTCAAAGATTTGATGAAGGATTTTAATATGATCCATGCGAAGAAAGGATTTGGCTAAAATGTCATCAACATAATCCTCTAAAATCTTATGCATATAATCATGAAAGATAAGGGTCATCGCTCGTTGATAAGTTGCACCGGCATTTTTAAGTCCAAAAGGCATCATTATCCAACAAAACGTACCCCAAGGAGTGGTGAAAGCAGTTTTGAATTGATCTTGAGGGTTAATAAAAATTTGATTGTATCCTAAAAAACCATCCATGAAGGATAACAAGGCATGTCCTGCCGTAGAATCAACTATCATGTCAATGTTTGGAAGAGGAAAATCATCTTTTAAAGAAGCCTTATTTAAATCCTGAAAGTCGGTCCACATTCTTATTTTGTTATCTGGTTTAGCCATAGCAACAATATTTGAAATCCATGGGGAATAATCAATAGGGCGGATAAATCCAGCCTCCAATAACTTTTCAATCTCAGCCTTAACAAGCAGAGCCACCTTAGGATTCATTTTTTGAATCTTTTGTTTCACGGGCTTAGCATCAGGAACTAAGACAATGTTATGAGTAACAATCTTAGGATCTATACCAGGCATGTCAGAGTATGTCCAAGCAAAGATCTCGGGGAATTCATGCAATAAATCTTCATATTGTTTTTGTTCCTCTCCATCCAAACATTTTCCAATCTTAATAACTTTCTCTTTATTGCAAGGGTCCATCTTAACATCAATGGTGTCACTTATGAGAAGATTGCTTTGTTGAGGAGTATCCTTTAGCTGAGGGAATTCTTTCACAATCTCATCATTATCCGTCTCTTTTCCAAAGTAGGCTTCAGTGTTCAAACAATAAGGGAGTCCCCTATTGTGATGATAACGAGGAAGAGTGTCATATGCTCCTAAAAATTCAGCTAAAGCATCATCAGTAGGGAAAACGTCAAAAGCACAAGCACACGAAGGATCCCCATCAATATACTCAGGGTGTTGCATTGATAGAGATGTAGAAATAACATTAACACTAATGCATGGTCTTTTAGAAGCTTTAGTGCACTTGCAGGGATTATAGCCAAGTCCAAAGGCATAACTGTGAAAATTAGTCTCTAGAGGAACTTTTATCCCTTGTTCATGAGCACCGCAACCATTTCCATGATACCCATGCTTAGCAAAAATGCGAAAACCACGACCATAACGATCAGCCATTTTAGGAAGAGAAGGTGGTTTTTCATAAGACAAAGAATCAAACTCTTCATAATTAGAGGTGTGAGGAGAAGAAGTTTGAGAAGCGGCCACAAAATTATTACTCATAGGTTCGGGTAAGATTGATTGATTTTTAGCTTCTTCCTTCTTTTCAACTTTAAGCTCTCTAGAAGGAACCTTATATTCACCTACAAAGGTGGGATTAAAATCAAGAGATCCCCAATCGTCTTCTTCGAGGATCTTCCCAGGATCAAAATCCTTCTTATGTGTAGTTTCAAGTCGAGAAGAATCTTCTTCAAGAGCTCCAGACTCATCCAAAGAATTTTGATCATCGGAGAGCGAGGATTCACCGATAGGTATCTTATTTAAAGAGTCATCACTAGATGAGGACAGCTTAGAAGAACCCCACTTGGAAGTAGATGTTTGCAAACAAGCTTGAAAATTAGTATCACCTATCAAGGTATATGTCTTATTGTTATAAATAAATTTAACTTGTCTATGCAACGTAGAGGGGACAGCTTGCATACTGTGAATCCAAGGTCTCCCTAGTAGCAAGTTGTACACTAGATTTCTCGACATAACATGGATAGGTGTAGGCAAAGTAACAGGCCCCACTATGATGGGTAAGGTGATAGTACCTAATGAAGTTTTAGCCACATTATCAAAGCCTCGAATAGGACGAGAGTCTGGTTCAATTAAGGATGTATCCACATTCATCTTATGCAAAAGATTAATGCTACACACATTGAGACCAGAACCATTATCCACTAGTGTTCGTCTTATAGCAATGTCTTTCATGATAACCACAATCATCAAGGGATCATATTGTTGTTGGATTTCACTAGTAGGCAACTCATCTTGGGAAAACACAATTTGAGCTTTAGGATTCATCACAGAGTTAACCAAAGATGCTATATTACTAGATGTATTCGGTGGAGGAACATTCAAATCTTTCAAGGCATCTTGTAACATTCCATGATGAGTGGAAGAAGTTTGAATCAAATCCCAAATGGATATCTTAGCAGGGGTAGCTTTAAGTTGTTCTATGAGATCATATTCCTTACTAAGAACTTGCGAAATACGGGGAGCTTGTGGAAGAATCGGTTGAGGATTCAGAAGAGAAACTGGGATAACAGGAGGAGGACTAGGCTGCCTATTATTTTTGGTATGATAAGTATGGGCAACCGCATGATAACTCTCTCTAGTTATTTGCTTGGCATAACTATAAGGACTTATAGGTTTTCTTCCTTGCACAATGATGATTGGTTTATTCGGAGTACGAAAGGAATCATGATCATACCCTCCTTGGACAATAAGGAGAGGTGATTTAGGAACTTGAAAGGTGGGAGAAGGATAAGCTCCTTGGACTTCCAAGAGAGGCTTTTTATGCTCATTCAAGTTTATCATGTTAACTAATTTAGAAGTCTTGTTCTTGTTTAAAGATTTCGATAAAGCCACAAAGTCATCAAGAGCATCATCCAACAAAGCATGATCATATCTATTAAAAGGTTTATCTTTTGATTCAAAAGGAGACATCTCCTCATAAAGGGGATTGTTGAAAACAACCATGTTACTAGATTTAGTGGAAGAGTTGATAGGAATGTACCCTTGAGAGGACTCATTCAACTTATCTTTCTCATCGCAACGAAATGGCATAGTAACAAGGTTTATGAGTTTTTGGTAAAATGAAGGTTTGGTATCTTTAGGGTTCAAAAACTCATCTAAAGCTTCATCTAATTCATCTTGGCTATACTCATAATAATCATCATAAGCATGAACATTTTGCAAATAAAAGTCTGACATTCTGAAATAAAAGTTGCATAAAATTTAAACATACAATGTAAAGAAACACACTCTTTTTTTTTTTTTTCTTTTTTAATGAAAATGAAATGAAAACACACTAAATCTAGATCTAGATCTAACAAATGCAATGCAAGAAGAAGCAATGATAGGTTCACGTTGGGTTCACCAAAATGTGTGGGGGAAAAAGCGAGACTAGGTTATCATGCCCTAATCCTACCTCTTGTCACACATTACAGAATACGAAAGAGCCTAGAGGTATCGCACAATTGGCTACTTCTTTTTGTGAAAGAGAGAGCCACGGACTACCTATTAGGGTTTCTATTCCTTTGTTGTAATTGAAAGGTAAGATTATGCAAGTCCAATTCCTAACCCTAAAATGTAAGTATGAACTAACAACAAGATTGCAGAATTGAACTTAGACAATGGAAAGCTGTAAACACAAGGATAAAACAAGAATGCAAATGTGTACCCGGAGTCAAAATCGGACTGAAAAATGTTCGGGATGGGGGTGTCGGCGCCACTGTCTTGATTCTGCACCTGAAACTGCACCAGAAACTGTTGTTTTGCACTCTGGAACACTGTCGGAAACTATAAAAAATGTTGTCTGTCCAGAGGACCAGGGCGCCCAGCGCCTCTGTCCCAAGGACCAGGGCACCCAGCGCCCCTGTCCTGGTAGGACTAGGGCACCAAGCACCCCTGTCCCAGTCTTTTGCTCTGCAATTTGATGCAGAGTGCTGTCTCGACCTGTTCTCTCCGGATCTGTATCTTGCGGCATCGTCCGAGTCCCGAAACCTGCACTTATATCTGAAAAAGGGTGTATGGGCAGCTATATAGGGTTTTGCCTTAGTCAAACCCCCGCTTCGGTGATTTCCACCTCCACGAATAGCCAAGTTGTTTTGTAAAATGTATTGTGTGTGCAGACCTAGTGCGTGTGCAAAGTCCTAAAATGCAAGAAAGCAACCTAGAAAGTAAACCCTAATTGCTTGTAAATGATAATGTAAATGCTCTAAATCAAGATGCAAAGTGATCTAAAGCATGAATAAATGAGATATTGAAGCTTATGCAAAGACATGAAAACAACATGAAATCATACCCAACCCTCAAGGGAGAGGTACAAGCCAATCTTCAGTCGGTAATCTCCTATTGTTCTTCAATGTCTTCCAAGCCCTAAATGGATGAATGGAATTGATAAATGTTTGATAGAGGGATGTTGTAAGATGTTGAAGTCTTCAAAGATCTGCTCTTTCGCTGTATATGAGGTTCCTGTAGGATTTGAGAAATATAAATCCACAGAACCCAAAAGAAACCTGCATGCAAGAAACCTGTCACAGAGAAAGAGAGAGAACGAATACAAGGGTTTTGGCTCTGACAAAGAGAAAAGATGTATTATCAGAGAAAAATGAATCAAGAATATGAATAATACAAGAGATCAATCCTTATAAAGGAGATCAACACCAAAAGGAAAACCTAACCCTAAGGTGTGAGCATTTAATAATTAAATATTAATTATTAAATGACTAATGTATGCATAAAGAGAAATCTTAAGAGGAGAGCAAAGTTAATTAATTACTTTACTCTAACACCCCCCCTTAAGATGAGCTACAATGCAGCTACAAATAATGCAGAAGAAAGCAAAGGAACTACAAACTGATGTTGTAAACCATGCTCAGTGCAAAAATCTCTGAAAGCCTGATTTACATACTCCCCCCCATTATCTGTGCGTATCCTCTTGATAGAAAGTCCAGATTGCTTCTCCACAAATGTCTTAAACTTCCTGAAAGAGTCAAAGACATCAGACTTGTACTTAAGAAAGTACACCCATGTACGTCTGGAGAAGTCATCAATAAAAGTGAGTACATAACGAGCCCCTGAAAAAGGAGTTGGAAAGGACATAAGATCACTGTGTACCAACTCTAGGGCTGCCCTAGCACGAGAGGCTCGACCCTTAGGAAAAGGATCTCGATGATGTTTACCAAGGACACAACCATGACATACACCATCTGTACAAGAAATCTGTGGAAGCCCAATCACAAGTGCCTGTGTACTCATCTGCTGTAGATATCTGTAATTGACATGACCAAAACGCTCATGCCAAAGCCTGCTCACTGAATCTGCATGTGCTATAAGAGAGGAACCAACAGTGTCTGAACTCTCAAAGCCATCAAAACTATATAAGTGAGATGCAGAATCCACACTCCCAGTAGCCACAACCAAGTCAGGATCATGAAGATCTCGAATAACCACATCATGTGGAGAGAACTCAACTGTCTTACCAGAGCCAGAGTGGCAAATCTGATAAACAGATAGAAGGTTTGTCGAAATGTCAGGAACCAAAAGCACATCCTGAAGACAACCACCATCCAATGAAACAGTACCAGAACCCTGAACGGAAAGTTGTGCTGAGTCACCAACTGCAATATGTCGAGTGCCTATAGGAGCAAGAGCGGTGACCAAATCCTATGTGTGTGTCATATGGTGAGAGGCACCAGAATCTAGAATCCAAGTGGACGCTGAGGACAATGCTCATGCAGAAAGAGCATGACCTTTCCCTGTGGGCTGTGAAGGAGGCTGTGGTGCACTGATATTATGCTGCTGCATGGCTTCCTCCAAAGCCTCTAAACGTTTCCAACACCTGGAAATGGGATGTCCTTCCTTGCCACAAAAACTGCAAGGATCACCTGATTTCTTCTTAGTCTTGGAGGAAGACTCACCAGACTTTGAAGATTTGCCCTGTTTAGAATTGAATTGTGGTTTTGAATCAGACTTAGGTGGTGGCTTGGAGGGATTCTCACTAGCCTCTGAATCTTTCTTAGGCTTCGGTTTCTGCTTCTGTTTTCCTTTGGAGGACTGGGCTACCAATGCTTGGTTCTGTGAACCTGAAAGTGAATCCAACTGCTTAAGCTTAGCTTGCTCACGAGTCAGACGATCACAAAAGACCTCAAAAGAAGGCATGACATGTCGAGCACCCAAGGCATCCATGGTGGAATAGAAGGTCGAAGAGAAGATCTGAAATGGACCCCGAAGCTTGGAGAGAATCAGGAAAATGCACTCTGTATCAGTCTTAGTCTTACCACAACCCTGCAAGATAGATCTTTGCTGTTTGAACTTCATCAGAAAGTCCTCAATAGAAGGAAATGAATCAGGTACCAAGGAAGTTAACTCTGCCTCAAGCTGCAAAGCTCTGAACTCGTTGACAGTACCAAAAAGTCCCTCAACTTGGTCCAAATGGCTCGAGGAGTGATAAAACCCTCAAGATGAAACTGGAGACTGTCAGAAATGTGTAAAGCCATCAATCCCATAGCCTGATCCATATTGTTCCTGTGCTGCATAATCTCAAAAGGACGTGTCAACTGAGGCTGAACCTCATCCAAACAGGACCATAACCCTTTTGACTGGAGAAGAGTCATCATGCGACCCTTCCAAGTGTGGTAATTATGCGGTGTGAGAGATTCAATAGGTCTGTCTGCCATCCTGTAAACTATGCCTCAACTGCTCTGAATTTTTAATTATTATTAAGTGGTCTTTCAGAACTAGACAGAAGATGCAAAAGGGGGTTTGATTTTTTTTTGTATTGGTGTTTGTAAATTCTAGTTTTCTGATGTAAATAACAGAAAGCAAGAGAAAACACCCCCCCACAATGCAAAAAACTAATCCCCAGTACAAACTGAAAGCCAGAAAATGATAGAAAGCAATAACGGGTTGAGATAAAATTTGGAGCACCTGAAGATTTTTTTGATGAAATAGACTGTAGATCTGAAAAGAGCACAGAACCACCTTTCCGACACCTATTCGCTTTCGAAAAACGGAGTCCGTATGCAAAAGATATGGCTCCTGGAGTGCAAAAAACTTGTTTTGACTTCGACTGGCAAAAAACACTACAAAACGGAAAAATCAGAAAAAAAGATATTCATCTTTTAGATCGGGCTCGGAACTAGCTTTCCAACGCCTATTTTCATTCGAAAATCCGAGCTAAAATGTCTGAGTTATACCCGATTTAGTAAAACTGCTCCAAAAAAGCCCAAATAGGCCCTTTAAGCCCTCAAGGGCTTTAAAAAAATAAGCCCCTGGTCCTCTGGGCGACCAGGGGCGGGCGAAGGGGGCGGCGCTATGGTGGCGCGCGGGCGAAGAGCGGCGCGCGGGCTGGGCGCGAGCTGTGCGTGGGCGGTGGGCGGCGCGGCGGTGGAAGCCTGACCGCGGCCGGTGGTTTCCGCCGGCGGCGGTGGCTGAGCGATGGCCGCCGGGCTGCGCACCGACGGAGCGGGCTGTTTACACTGGCTGCGCTTTTTTTAAAACAAAAAAATTGCGTTTTTTAATTTTTTTTAATTTTTTTTGAAAATCCGCCTCGGTTTTCGTGCCCTAGGGCCGTACGGCGTTGGGGCCAAAAAAAATTTGCCACCTGGTGCAACTGTGTCCAAATCAGACGAATTTTATATGGAAATAGGGGTTTTTGGGCGCTACGAGCTCAACGGTGAGGTCTGTTTGGGCTCAAAGTGCACTAAAAAAAAAATACCCCCTATTCCAAAATAAAAAACAGAATACAAACACAGATCTGATGCAACCAAAACCTGGATCTCAAAATCTTTCAAAAGTCTGAACAAGCTGCAGCAGATCTGGCTCTGATACCATGTAGGATTTGAGAAATATAAATCCATAGAACCCAAAAGAAACCTGCATGCAAGAAACCTGTCACAGAGAAAGAGAGAGAACGAATACAAGGGTTTTGGCTCTGACAAAGAGAAAAGATGTATTATCAGAGAAAAATGAATCAAGAATATGAATAATACAAGAGATCAATCCTTATAAAGGAGATCACACCAAAAGGAAAACCTAACCCTAAGGTGTGAGCATTTAATAATTAAAATGACTAATGTATGCATAAAGAGAAATCTTAAGAGGAGAGCAAAGTTAATTAATTACTTTACTCTAACAGTTCCTGGAAACAAAAATCCGGTCCTTTCAAATGAAGAAAGAGAGCTCTTATGTATGAAACCCTAGGTCGCAATTTCGTCTTTTGGCCGACCTAGAGATTGAATATCCTGCCAATTTCTTGGGGTTAAGCTTTATTTTATGATTGGATCGTGCTCCTCAAATTTCAGGAAAAATGTCCGGGACCGTGTGCACTCCGGGCACCACGATCCCGACAACTTTTCACCAAATTTTCAGGGCCGTCAGATATGATGATTTTAGAAAGAATCCCGAAGTTACAGGTGATTTCGAGATGTTTTGACCCCCGAAATCAAGCCCCCAAGTTTGAAATAGGACTTAATTAGGGTTTTTGATTAGATGATGTATTGGAGGAATAAAATGAAAAGGGGCACACTTTAACGAAAGGGCCCGACTTTATGATGTGAAGGATGATGAAATAGGACCTTAGACCTAATTAATTTGATTAATTAAGTGCTAAAGGAGCAATGCAATGCAAAATGTAAAATGCACTAAGGCGGGTGC
Organism: Cryptomeria japonica; assembly: GCF_030272615.1. NCBI lineage: Eukaryota > Viridiplantae > Streptophyta > Pinopsida > Cupressales > Cupressaceae > Cryptomeria > Cryptomeria japonica. The sequence goes on along the minus strand of NC_081407.1, from coordinate 260,791,449 downwards.
TAAACTAGGTGTGAAATTGTACCACCCTAGCAAGTGCGTACAATTTACGACGCTACAATCATATATTTGCATTTCTTGCATATTTGCATTTGCATCTTGTGCTCAACATTTATTTATCTAATGATATTATTATCCATTGCCTTTATGGGGGAAAAATCTATTTGATCTTATTATTTGTTTCCTTTATGGGGGCCAATCCACTTTATCTTATTATATTTTGCCTTTTGTGGGGGCCAAACCACTATCTATCAAATCAATCTATGGTTACCCTACCATATGGCTATCTAGCATAACACAACTTGCTACCCATACTAGCAAAATTATTTATCTCAGTGATCACTATCTATTTTCTTCGTGTTTGATCATATTATTTTATCTCATCATTTTATCAAAATTTTGGTTTTTTCATCTAGCATGTTTGTCTACAACAAACATGTTTGTGATGGTGCAACTTATCAATATCTTATGAAGGTTTAGGTCTCTTTCTTGGGGGCAACTCAGCATGGTTAGAGAAATTTTCTTCCCCTTTGCACCTCAATAAAACCGTTTTAACTTTTTATCTCTACTTTGGCTTCACATCTCGTAACAATGATATGCTCACTAAAGTGGGTCCAAAATATAGTGTCATAAATTGCACCCCATGTAATTCCACACTACATAAGTTCCTTCAATTTATTTTGAGTCGAGACCTTCTTCATATTTCTATCCTTTTATTTGTGTGGTTTTCTTTGTCACCTACTATTTTGGCCTTTTCTCCAACCTCATTGACTATATGACTTATGGACACTAATACATCATAGAGATGTCTATATGTTGTTCTTGCCTCTCACAAATATGTAGTCTCTAGGTGGCCATTGGAGTGTTATGCCTACAACCAACAAATATTGTAATAAATCTTCCCATGACCATTGATGTTAGTTTTGTTCCTAGCATGCATATATTCCCTCCTTTCATTTTGGCTCTCTAGCAACTTAGTCAAGCCTCTATAACCTCAAGATCATTCTCTATTCTCTCTTCTCACACCATTGAAGCTCTATAGTCACATTTTAGAATATTCTTGGCTCTCCTCCATGCTTGAAACTGTCACCACCATTGTTATTCTTTGAGGAGGACCTCGTGTTTCTTTCTCTTCATTTGAAAATATCTCCACTTTGGGTGTGGAAGGGATGTTCTTCTCTTCTTCTTTTTTTATCTCCATTAGTATATTTATTATTGTATTTACTTTCTCTTATGTTATTGGTTTAATATATCTATCTATCTATCAATCTAGTTGTTTGTCAAGGTGGATACACCAAAATGGGGGTTTGATTATGGTAGACCTCTAAACACAACCCCAACATTTTTTCTTTCTGTCTTGTATGTAGGTTTTCTTGGAGAGGAGTTACTTTGTTGGAGGCTTCATTCATGGACCAATAGTGAGATTTCTCCTTCCCTTCTTTCATTCCTTAACTTTAATATCAGTAGTCTTTTTTTTTATTTCTATTGTACATTTAGTTTTATCTCATCTGGAAAATGTATTTGTCACTTTTCATTTTTTATACAAAACTTAGTATTCTATCTATATAGGGTGTTAGTGTGCTACATTGCATGCATCCCTAGGCAGAGAGATAATGGAGGTCCTCAAATGATCTCCATGAGCTATCCCATATTTTCTACAAGACACCTAACATCTCTATGATTTGTGCTCATCTTGAGCAAATAGGCTGATTAGTGACTCCCTGAGAGGTTGATATCCCCCTATCAGAGTAGTTCACTTTTCCCCCTCTACAATTGCAACTGTAGCCTTTGTATTATTCTGATATGCTTTGATTTAATCTATAGTTTTAGGACCATTCTAAGGAGTAGTATAGCCATTCTTAATGGTTTCCCACATTTCAAACAACATAGTTACTAAATTATATTCCATCCTTTCTTTCCAAAAAGCATAATTTGTGCCATCAAACTTTAGAGCCTTGAAGGTGAAATTTTATACCATTTTAGATCTTCCTCAAGCGGTTAACCTTTTCAAGAATAACCTCACTCTGATGGTAATTGTTGAACATGCCATAGGACTAAGAGGGGGGTGAATCGGTCTAGACCACAAAAATACTTAATTTCTAATCTTTAAAATTCAAACCACAACTATATAATCACAATAGTAATAAATCATGAAAGCACAAAACACAAAAAATACATGAATACCAGACTTACATAGAAAACCCTAAGAAAGGAAAAAATATGGTGAGAATCACACTGAGAATATGAATATAATTTATTACAACCTTGGCTTCTAAACTCACTACCCTTGAGAGGACTTGTAAAACTAAGGTGCCCAACCTTAGGGAAAGATACAAAAAATTGCCAAGAGACTCACTATCTTCAGGTAGAGAAAGGAATAGTTGAAATGAAAATAACATGTTCTCCCAATGATGAAATTATCCATGAACCATTGTGTCAAGTGACTAAGATCAATGTAAACACATCAGACTTCAAACACTATCTTTGAACATTGTCACACTGAAGATATCATCAAATCTCTTCACAACTGACATTCACACATCTCCAACATCAAATATTCTTTCAAATTATTCATGCTCATGAATTTTTGATTCACACACATCCATACATTCAATCACACATCCACACTCCTTTATATACAAGATTAATCATTAAAATCCTTGACTAGGTCTACCATAGGCAAAATAGCCTATATTACATTAATTTGGCCACTTAGATCAAAAGCATCCATTTTGGTCCACTCCAAGATATAGAGGAACCAAATAAATTACATGATATTCTTTCCAAATGATTCCAATGAACCACACATTCTAACACATCCTCCAAAGTTGACATCAAAGGAAATATGCAGATAAACATTAAAGCACGTTAACCAATCGACCCAAAAGTATTGTTCAATGCAACTTACACAATGCAAATCTCCACACGTCATGATGAGACCCAAAAAATTAACCAAACTCATTTTCTAAATAAAAATCAGACTAAAAGAATATGATCCAATTAGGATACACCACCAAATTCAACCAGAAACCAGACCGACTGACAACACTGAACTTAGAACATCATAACTTCACATGTCAATCAAACCATCACCAAAAAATGAATTGGAACACTACACAAACTGAATGAACATGTCCTTAAATTTACAACACTTGAATCCACATATTGAAAGCCACCAAGCATCCTCCAGACCACTTTTAACAGGCAACCTCACTATTAGAAATAGCAACAATCAAATCTACCATCTGGACAAGCTCTTTATGTACCACAAGTCATGATTCAAGGAGATGGTTTCTAGATTCAGGAGCTTCTCATCATATGGCATCTTTGTAATCTATGTTCTCTTCATTTGATCCTCGCAAAATACCACCACTTTTGATGGGCAATCATGTTGGAATCAAGGAACATTGAGAGGGGGGGTGAATCAGTAATCTATAAACTTTGATATTATTAATATGTTCCTTTAACCATTTAATGAATTTAATCAAAAGAAAGATGCAAGAACATAAATTTAAGAACCATAGCACCATAACACAAGGACTTTATACATGGAAACACAGTTAAGGGGAAAACCACGGTGGAGATGAGACCCACAAAGTGAGTATACTCAAATAATCTAAGGTTTTACAATGGGAATGCACATGCATTCAGGCACACTTCCTACAAAATTATTTACAAAAGATAACTGATATGTGTGAACTGAAGAACAACATCTACAAATGCCAAAGTACAATTCCGGTTAAGCACAATACACCTATTTCTTACAATTGACCTCTCACTACTCTGTTACATTGTTCTACTATGATTTTGGAGCATATTTCTTTGTCTTGCGCATGTGAAACTATGCACAATCGATCACCAACACCTTTCCCATGCATAAAATAATCAATTACATTGATTATATATATATCCGCAACATAAAATCATATCCATCGCTAGTCGGCTCAAGAACACTTAGAACATTATTGAAATGTATATGAACTATCGGCTGAATTTAAACTTTGGCAATACTTATGCGGACCAAAAATAATTGTCCACATGCTTCCCAAATATCATCCAAACTCCCTAGATCACAAAATCAATCATCAAAATTGTTCCATCAAATCTGCACAGTGATCAACTACGTAAGTTGACTTGTTCTTTACTAATAGAATGGAACCCTGTACTCAGGACCTTGTAACTTGCACATCAATCGTCACCGGAGACCAAAACTCTGGAATAAGATGTTCCAAACATCCATCTACCTTCCTCTAGATCCATAACACAAAATGTTAACCTGAAAATAAATCTGGACCAAATTGTTGATCACTATCAGATGCTCTGATCTAGGCTTGCTGGACTTGAATAAATCACCAAGTTGACTTTCGATATGATCAAATCATGTAATGTAGATGGGAGAAATGACTTGCATTACCATAAACAACAATACTTGACTAGTTGTGCAGTGTCTCTTGCCAACAAATCATACATATATGAATGTGATTGGGAAAAAATCTATTGCTATTGCAAATGACACCTTCAATGATGTTTTGTGTGTACCTCACTTGAGAAACAATGTTCTTTCCATCTATCAAATCACTCATGGTGTTGCAAGGAAGTCTATGGAGTTCACACCCGATTTAGTTATCATTAGAGACTTGGATACTAGAGCTATCATTGCTATTAGGGTGGTGGATCATGCATCTTGGTTGTACTCATTTCCAAACTTTGTTCCTATTGATGACTTTGATTCTTAAGATGATAATCACACTGATGGTATGATGAAAGAATAAGTATCCGGTGGAATACTGAGGTGGGGGGGGGGGTGAATCAATATATTAAAAAATTGATACAAAGTTCCCAAACTCAAACTCAGTCAAACAAAGTAAACATATCTCAGTCAAGATCAATATTAATAAGAATACTTGACATCACCCAGTTTAACTATTATGACAACTTTAATAATAAACAACTTCAATCTTGTAAACATCAACTATGCTTAATCATAACTTCAACATATTCATCTCTCAATGCTTCTACATAACATGCCTTATCAGAAAGTAACCAAATCAACAAATAAGATCACAATCACAAAAGCATTCACCACTTGACACAAATGTTTATACGTGGAAAACCCAAATAGGTAAAAACCACAGTGAGATGAGACTCACAAGGATTGCTATCTGAACTCTTCTGAAGTTCGCCCTGTTAGGAGCCAAGCCTATTAAAGCTTTACAATAAGTCTTGTTAAGAACTAATTTTGATTAGGAATCACAAGGTTAAGGGATTTACAAATATGCCTTGATTAAAAGCACAATACCCTGTTAGGAGTAACCTCGCTAGAGGATTTAAGAATCCAAGCTAATGGACCACCTTGTTAGAGGATTTAATGAGTAACCAAGCTTGTTAGAGCTTACCTGGTCAAGGAATTTAACCTTTGTTATAATTGTTAGAAAACAACAAGTTTTCTTGATCTGTCTGAGTAGCAGTATATTTGCTTAATCATATCCTTCTAAGCTTCAATCTACCTTCACTCGAAGTGCAGATCCATTCACTAGCTAGGCAACTACACACTCAACAGGTTTTCATCAATCTTGCCAACAACTTTTACAAACAACTTCATTGACCTTAAATAGAAATCAATTAGGTTGGTAACACAGTAAAAACCTAATTCTCATCATCGAGATTACAAACAAGTCGGTGTTAGAAATAATTACAATCTCTTCACATTCTTTAAGAAAATTCCAACCACTCCATGATCACCGCTTCATCGAACTTTTTAACTCATCACATGTTGTGCATTAGATGCAATCCACTTTTCTCCTTCCCTAGACAAAAAAACAAACACACCAAAATGATTTGAGCATATCCTTATTCAATGATCACACATGTCTCCATCATTACCGCTTATCAGATAATAAACCATCAAACTTGATTGGTTAGGGTTTAACAACTGATAGGGTTTACCAGTTACATTACATAGAAAGGTTTAACCTTTTACACCGGTTCACCGGTTCAACTCACAAACTTTACATACTACTTTACAACATCTTCCACAAAGCTCTTCTTACCGGTTACTAGCCAATATCAAAAATAACAATATCAGCAATAACATGAATATGATTAGTGGTTCAATTGACATCAATGACAACATATCATTAATGCAATCTTTATGCAAAATACCAATAAACTCAAAATGCCAACACACACTTATTGTGTGGATTCAGATATAGAGGAAAACTTTGGTTACTTGAACTTGGGTGTTCTCACATGTGATCCAGTTCTTGAGCCTTGTATTTCCTCTCCTCCTATTTGTATCACATTTACTATTGCACCTGATGATGCTTATGTTTCTACAGTTTTAACTTCTTTTGATTCAGTACAATAGGATATACCTTTTCTCCCAGATACAATTCCTTGGGATGACTACTTGGCAGACATTGCAACTTTGTTTGTGGAATCCTACATTGTAGATTTGGGAGACAGCACTGATGATATTCATCTTCTCTTTGATGGAGATGATCCTTCTTCAGTTGATGCACGAGAGCACTCTAACTCTCTTCTTCATTCTCTACATGATCATTCTTTTGAGTTTGATGTGATTGTGGATACTTATGTACAAAATTTGGAGGAGGTGAGATCTTTATATTTAGAGGAGACACTTGAGTCTTTGGATCATGTTCTACATTCATCTTCACTAGATCTTGGATTGTCTTTTTTAGCAGTGTGGACTAGTAAAGGGTAAGTGCACAAAGATGGTGGTCAAAAAAGTGGACAGCACCCAAAAAAAACATGGAAAAACAAGCAGCGCATATGCGGTTCTAAAATTTGAAATGATTGCATATGTGCTTAGGTTTGTTGTTCTCGGGCCTAGAGAAGGTTTGTTGAAATGAGCACGTATGCGCTAATAATCCCTAAAGAACCGCATACACAGTACCTATCAAAAAAAGTTTTTTAAAAAAAATTGGGTCTTATTTTCCTGTGAAAGGCACATTTTTATTTTGTTTTTTCTTTATTTTCTCTCCTAAACCACGAATGGGGTGCTAGATTTCTCCTCCAGACACTATGGATCAAGGTTAGTTTTTGTTAATTTTTGTCTGTCTTTCTTGTTTGTTCAATTTGTTTTACATTTTGAATTTAATTTCATTAATTTTGATTAGGTTTTTCCATTTTTTGTTTCAAAAAATAGATTCTTCTAATCCACAACAAGAACAAGTAAATGCACCTCCTGAAAACCCACAAGATACACCCCCAATTCCTCCTTTTGACCACACACCTGAAACATAGGAGCAATTAATTAATTAGTTATGACAAAATACGTCTAAAATTAATAGACTGATTGATAAATTGAAAACATTCAAACTTGAGCATCATCAATCCCTCGCCACTAGCCTAGAAACATTAGCTAGTGGTCTCATAGTTGTTTACCCACAAATTAGCAAATGGGGAAACTTTAGGGATAGGTGTCGTCAATTCTATGCCGATGGGCTATCATACAAGGGAGTCAAAAACAAAAATATTAGTAAACAAGAAATATGTGCCCTTTTTGTTGATCCCAAAACTGGTAAGTCATTACCTCTTAATGCAAAGAGGTTTCCCATACATTGGTGTACCAATGTGCAGATGAAGAATATTTTTTGGCAAAGGTGGTGGATGGTCTTTGATGATCCACCTTGTAATAATTATGAGGTGCCATTGTATTTTTTAAGAAAAGTATAATGTGAGTTTGTGCTCAATGTGCAGCCAAACTATTTTGACATGAGAGAGTTCCATAGTAGAGGTAGCGGCTCTGCCCAAGATAGATATGGAGCCCATAGGTGATTACCCGCGGAGAGTCGCCACCCTCTAGCACCCAAACCCAAGGTGCATTAGGTTGTCCCAGTAGAGCTGAAAGAGTCGATGGAGCTACAAACTCTTCAGTGGCCACAACATTGACTGGTGGCATCATCCAGCATGGGACGTCATTAGCACAACCTATTGTACTAGATGATGAGCCATTAGTTGCTCTAGGTGGTGATAGAGAGCACATCCAACATATGTGTGTTAGTTGCTCAGGGATAGATGATGCAGCTGGTGCAAATGGATCTACATCTCATTCATGCACAATTTGTGGGAGTAAATGTTAGGCCTGCACAACTGAGGATTTCACGCTGACAGATGAGTTGATGGACATGGTGTTTGCCCATCAGCAATAGACATAGGTGTATTGATTTGAGTTCATAGCATTTTATTTATCAGTCACTTAAAATTTTTAATTACATAAATGAATTTTCATTTATACACCGATTTAAATTGAGATAAATAATATGCATTTCAGGATGCAGTAGTGGTATCCCATACTCCTCCCCCAATTACTACAACTGCAACTTCGATGCCTGATGTATAAATTTTTTAACATGTTAAAATAGAATAGTACACTTTGAATTCAAAAAAATACAAGATATACTAACTATCTTTAATGCTTGGTCCAATTTTTGGTTTGTAGGTGCTGACAGGGGACCAAATGTCCCAGATTGATGACATCACACTCTCAGCGATCGATTTTGGCCTACAAGGCTATACGGTATCATATTTTGTACAACCCTTTTTATGTATTGTTTTGATGGAACATGCAAGTCCTTTCATTTTAGATTTTAAAATTATGTTTAATATATTATCTCTACTAATATCTCATGTTAATTTTGTTTTTTTAGGGTACCCCCCCTGCGTCTAGGGCTCGCCCTAAGAAAAAGAATTCCTCGAAGACGCTAAAACGTGGGAAGAAGGTAATTGAACACATTTTTAGTTGTACAGTTGTTTGAAAATGTTGAAATCAAGTATTAGTTGGGGTTTATAGATTGATTAGTGTTTTTTGTCTATTTTACATGTACAATGGCCATTGAGCTATGTGGATTTGTTGAATGCACCTGATTCGCCCATGGATCAAGAGAGGGTAGAGGTATGTATCTCTACTTTATTTTCTTGATTTCATGATTATATGCACGTGTACATGTGAACTTGTGATATATTATAATCTTATAATTTTTTCATATAGGAAATATCAATAGATGTTTCATCAATGGCGAACCCTCCTCCATGCACTAGAGAAACATCTCAGGATCTGATACACTTTTGTTTGATATATTACATTAATTGTTTTTAACCTACAATACTTATCATTATATTAATTGTATTTAATCTTTGATCATTTTTTGTATAGGTAATAGCAACAATTTCTCCTTTGATGGTGAGCCATCCTCAGTCCATTGGAGAAGCATCTCAAGCATGGGTACGTCATTGTTCTCTATATTATAGTTTTTAAGTGTTTTTGATATATTTATGTTAGTACATTGTATTAATTGTACATTTCATCTACAATAGACCCCTTCATGGTATGACCATAACGTGGATCCTTTTAAGTATGTCTTCAAGAAAACTGCTAAGAGTGACAAGGAGAGGAGAGCGAAGACATTAGCTCCTAGATCAGCTGATAAGGTAATCTACATTTCAATTGTAAAGGAATTATAGTTAAATGCATAGTTATGTTGTTAATTGTGAATTATTTTCTACAAAAGAATTCTTACTTGGCTTTTGAATTGTGGTTTTGCAGCCATCTACAGAGCCGCATACTACATCGAAGAGGCTTGATTTTGATGATCCACCACAAGTTTAGGATCATATAGCATTAGTTTTGGTCATAGAATGACCAATACATGTAGATATATTCTACATTTTTATTGTATATCGATTTGGACATGACATATGCCACATTTTTGTAATACTTGTATTGACTTGGCAGACATGCCTTTTTTTGATATATATAAATGTTGATATTCGATCCAATAAATGTGTACTAAGCTCATTATTTTGTATTCGTTGTATTTTGTAGTTGTCCTTTTATAAATTTAATTGATCATTTGCCTATATAATCAATAATATGAATATAAACAACAAAAATATATGATATAAAACATTGCAATCGTGGAATATGATTTGATAAACTTTCTAAAATGTTGAATTAACCCTACAAAGCTCCTTGTATTCAGTTCATTATTGTGTATTCGTTGTATTTGGTGGTTTCTTTTTTATAAATTTAAATGAATATTTGCATATGTAATCAACAATATGAATATAAACAACAAAAATCGACAATATGAATATAAACAACAATATGTGTTTGGTGCGAGAGCACCCTCACGCTCGCAATGGTCAGTTTTTGGATGTCATGTGCACAAACTGACGTCACGAGTGTGTCTGGGTGGGTAGTTTTATGCTTGGCATGCTATTGTCATGCATCCCAAAGCATCAGAACGTCGAGAGTCATACCCTACTGGGGCGATCTCTCAAGTGCCCTAAGTCAAAAAAATTGTCAAAATTTGACAGACTGTTTCTTCCAATCCAAGACACATATGATTGATTTGTTTGAACCTGTGGGGTCGCATGAGGCTCCTCTACAATGGCCTATCTCGATTTTTGATGACTCGGAGCCATTTTCAATTGGTAGCATTTTTTTGCCTACTACAAAAACCGTTAGTTGCATGCAATGCAAAGTTGCAGGATTGGCTAGAATTGATTCAGTTCGTCGTGTGCACAAACCAACTTCACAAGCACATCCGGGTGGGCAGGTTTACACTAGGCATGCCCCTATCATGCATCCCAAATTGCTGGAACGTCGAGAGTCATACCCTATCGGCGTGATCTCTCAAGTGCCTTGAGTCAAAAAAATTGTCAAAATTTGACGGATTGTTTCTTTCAATCTAGGACACATATGATCGATCTGGTTGAACCTGTGGGGTTGTGTGAGGCTCCTCTAAAATGGCCTATCTCAATTTTTGACAACTTAGAGCCATTTTCAATTGGTAGCATTTGTTTGCCTGCTGCAAAAACCGTCAGTTGCATGCAATGCAAAGTTGCAAGATTGGCTAGAATTGATTTGGTTCATCGTGTACACAAACCGACATCATGAGCCCATCCGATTGGGTAATTTTATGCTAGGCATGCCCCTTTCATGCATCCCAAAGTTCTGGAACATCAAGAGTCATACCCTACCGGGGCGATCTCTCAAGTGCCCTGAGTCCAAAAAATTGTCAAAATTTGATGGACTATTTCTTCCAATCTAGGACACATATGATCGATCTGTTTGAACCTGTGGGGTCGTGTGAGACTCCTCTATAATGGCCTATCTTGGTTTTTGATGACTCAGAGCCATTTTCAATTGGTAGCATTTTTTTGCCTACTACAAAAACCATTAGTTGCATGCAATGCAAAGTTACAGGATTGGCTAGAATTGATTCAGTTCGCCATGTGCACAAACCGATGTCACGAGCACGTCCGGGTGGGTAGGTTTATGCTAGGCATTCCCCCATCATGCATCCCAAAGTGTTGGAATGGCGAGTCATATCCTACTGACGCGATCTCTCAAGTGCCCTGAGTCCAAAAATTATCAAACTTTGACGGACTATTTCTTCCAATCCAGGACATATATGATCGATCTGTTTGAACCTATGGGGTCACGTGAGGATCCTCTAAAATGGCCTATTTTGGTTTTTGACGAATCAAAGCCATTTTCAATTGGTAGCATTTTTTGCCTGCTGCAAAAACCATTAGTTGCATGCAATGCAAAGTTGCAGGATTGGCTAGAATTGATTCGATTCATCGTGTGCACAAGCTAACATCATGAGCACATTTGGGTGGGTAGGTTTACACTAGGAATGCCCCTGTCGTGCATCCCAAAGCACCGAAATGTCAAGTCATACCCTACCGGCGCAATGTACAAGTTGCTTGACAACTTTTTTGACATTTTTTGCTCAAATTGTATCTAGTCTCAATCTATGACCCCTATGACCCGATAATGACTCAAATAATTCTCCATGATTATACAAGAATCAAGAATGCTCATGACTAACCTTATCACATCACATATACTCAAAACATACTCACAAAACATTGACACAAAAAATAGTCACAAAACATTGTCACATATTATTCAAAAATTTGCCTCTAATTATGGTCAAATCAGCTCTTGGCTATTTGATTATACAAAAAAATGTCTTACAAATCATCTCATGGGCTTTTATACAAAATTTGGCATTACAATATGTGTAATTTAGCTCATCACCATTTTAATATACAAAATTTGGCATGTACATATCTACAAATCAGCTCATTGCC